>NW_021703776.1:51813330-51987451 GCF_005190385.1 Monodon monoceros
CCCTCCCACCACCCCTCCCACCACCCCTCCCACCACCCCTCCCACCATCCCCCCCACCATCCCCAATGTGCTCTCTGAGCTGTTCAGGATAGTGGTGCTTCCCACATTCTTATAATTCTGCTTTTATTACTTGGAAATAAACTAATTTTGTGCTGGCAGGTCTTAACTTACTCTAGATTACAAAAATGCCATTATGTGTTCTACAATTTTTTTTTAGAGTTTCTGCTCTATACTGGAATGAGCATAGCATCTCATTTCAATGTAAATGTTCCCTCTACTCTGGTCCTTTATTACAGTTGGGTAGAACAAAAATTCTTATTCCTTGTTGATTATGCACAATGCTCAAGCCTTTATGAAAACACTTGTCTAAATTTGTGTTTAAGTTTTAAATTGAAGTTTGGACATTTGGAAGAAATGTTCTGCAGAGTTCTACTTGCTCTATTCACATCTGTTTATCATCTATTTTGTATCATCAACTTTAGGATGTTTTCAGTGGGAGTGAGACTTAAAAAATACTATAGACCATGTAGGATGAAAACTTTTGAGTTGAGGAAGTTATAACTCCCCTCAAATTCTACTGCAATTCTATTCCTAAACTAGTTACATGAGTACATTTGAAAGCAAATTGTGTATATTTAGGATATTTAATGTAGGTGACACATAGGGTCTAAGGAATTTGGCAATAAAGAAAAGCAGAAAATATAATTTTGTCAGATTAGTGAGAAACAAAGAAAAACGCAAATGAAGTCCTTTAGATTTGCTAAACTTTTTTCTTTTTCTTTTTTTTGGCCAGTGTAATTTGTTGACCACACATTATAAAAATCATTTTTGATTTCATTTTTGACTCCATATTAAAAGGGGTAAGATGTGCAGAACTGATGGGGTAGAAGATGATCAATCACCTTTTGGAATAGTAAAGGAAGAGAACATTTTTTTATGCAAGTGCATACTCATAGCAGAGTCTTCATAATGGTCTAAGGCACTCAGTTTTTTTTTTTTTTTTTGCGGTACGCGGGCCTCTCACTGTTGTGGCCTCTCCCGTTGCGGAGCACAGGCTCCGGACGCGCTGGCTCAGCGGCCATGGCTCATGGGCCCAGCCGCTCCGTGGCATGTGGGATCTTCCCGGACCGGGACATGAACCCGTGTCCCCTGCATCGGCAGGTGGACTCTCAACCACTGCGCCACCAGGGAAGCCCAAGGAACTCAGTTTTTATTTCAAAGTAAGCAGAGCACTGTGAAGTCATAGAGCAGTGTGGATTCATAGTAAGTTTAGGCTTCTGTTTTTTTTTGTATTATCTCCCCCATGATTTTTTCATCATGCTGTCACATTTTATGCTGCCTGCCTTGCTTCTGGCTTTTTACATCTGGGAGCTGGTCAGGGCACGTAGCCCTTTAGCCTGCGGATCGGGAGAGTGTGGTCAGTTACGAACAGTTCCCGCAGGTAAGGGGTCTTGACACCACACTCGTTTCACGTTCCTTTACTAGAGCATCAGGCACAGCAGGAGGATGGTGGGTTTGGGGTCGGGGGCAGGGTAGAGAGGGCAAAATGTTGGAGGAGAGAGAATGCTAGGTCCAGGTTCAACTTAGTCACATGATAGGCAGCAGCAACTAAAAGATCTATTAGCTTCCCTCAGTTCCTTTAGCCACAGCTCAGGAACAAGTGACTCTACTTCTTCCTTTGGTTGTCATCTAGACCATCCTGAACATGCCTCTAGAAAACCCAGACCAACCTTTCTGTGCTATTGGATGATATTCTGTATAATTGGACACTGTCTATTCTGTGTCCACTGATCCAGCTCTCCTTTACTCAGCTGACCTAGAAACATAGGTCTGGACCCGATTCCTTTGTCTTTCCTGTGAAGCAGAATTTTTCTTGATTGTGGGCCATGTTCCAAAGGGAGCACAGGAGATGACTCACAGAACATTAAATAATATCCCATCACATGGTGAAAATTCAACCGTATCTCCTTTTAAATTATTTTTAATTTGTATTATTCTAGATTGAGGCAAGTTTTTCATTACAATCTTGCTGAAAAAAATATGTTTTCACAAAGAAAGAACAGCTCTCAGGAGCTGAAGCACGTGCTGAAGTTTCACAGATAATAGTGAAATATTTAATTGGATTAAATACAAATGTTTAAAATTGAATTTACTTATCTAAAGGCTTTATTTTTTAGAGTAGTTGTGGGTTCACAGCAAAATTGAGAGGAATGTACAGAGACTTTCCACGTACCTCCTACCCTCGCCCCAAGTCCCCCCACTGCAGGCACAGCCTCCCCTGCCATCCACATCCCCCGCCATCCACATCCCCCGCCATCAGAGTGGTGCATTTGTTGATAAATGATGAACCTATGTTGACACAGCATTACAGTTTAACTTTATGGTCATTTTCCATTTATTATGCTGAGTAATATAGTTTTTTTTTTTTTTTTTTACAGTAGTGATAAATGTTTTGTTTGAAAATAAAGTAAAAAACATGCCAGTTCAAAAACTATTCAATAAACAATGGGATAGGTGGTACACTAACATGGCAAAAGTCCTGAAGTCCTTGAATAACTGAAGTTTGAAAAACACTGATTTTCTGTTTTGTTTCTCTGCGAAGGATTCTTGAGTGAATCCCATTAGTCTCCATGGCTTTAAATACTGCCAGTATGTTGAAGTCTCTCAGATACACGTCTGTCTTCTGAGATCCATGGTCATTATTATATGACAGTGTCCACAGGCTCACCTGGTCAAATGTGAACACACTTTCTTCATTATAAAACTTTCTCCTCTGATGTTCCCACTCATTGTTGGCATACCTCCTCCCTCCCACCCCCCAAGTCAACAACCTAAGAGACTTCCTTAACTCCCCCTTTCCCATCCCTGTGCTTCCCATATGGAATTCTTTGCCAAATTCTATGGCTTCTTCCTCTTAAATCTCTTTTGAATCTGTTCTCTTTCATCCGTGTCTATCAGCAGTGCCGTAGCTCTGGCCCCTACAGTCTGTCTCTTGGACCAAAACACTTCTTAACTGAATTCTTTGCCTCCTTTTATTGATTCCCCTCCCGTCCACTGTGCTCACCACTGCCTAAGTTATTTTTGTACTGCATAAATCAATACATGTCACTCCATTGTTTAAAAGCCTTTGTTGGTTTGCACCGTCCTACTTGAAAATGGTATAAACTCCGTTCCTTGATACGTGAACCCTCATGGTCTGCCTTTTGACTAACCATCCATCTTCTCTCATTTCCTGACATAACCCTTCTGATTTTCCACCTCACACCATATATTATAGCAACATTTATGGTTTTCTAGTGTACTGTTACGGGTTACGCCTCTTTGCCTCTGTTACACATTACTCCATCTACTGAAGAAGTCTAGTAGTGTTTGAGAGCAAACTATTTGGTTTTGCTGCCTATCACTGTCATTTAAAATTATGCAATCTTGGTCAGATTATTTAACCTTTCTAGGCCTCAGTTGCTTTATCTGTAGGATATGTGCTAAGAATAACACATCTCACAGGTTTGTTTTGAGGATATAATGATTTAAAAATCTGAAGTACCTAGAACAGTGCTTGAAACAGGAAGTGATACATATAAATAGGACTTACTACTGTCACTCTGAATGCCTTTTCCTCATGTCACCTGAATGAACTCCTGTAAATTCTTAACGACAGATCTAGTATCACCTCCTCTCTGAAGTCCTGATTCATGTCTCCTGGGGTATGTCTTTTCCCTTACACTGTGCCCCCACTGTAACTGTAATGTGCTTATTTGAGCAAGTATCATACTTCATTGCAATTTTTTTTTTTTCTGTTTCTCCCACTACTAGATTGTGAGCTTCTTGGGAGAAAAGGCTGTATTTTACTTACTTTGTTCTGCAAAGGGTACGTGTTCAACTTGTCAAATGAATAGTTACATGATTGTTTAAAAATATTTTACCATGAAAAATTTCAAACACACTCAAAAGTAGAGATGCTCATATAATGAGCCATCGTATATCGCAAACCTAGTTTCAGCCATCAACATACTGCCATTTTTGTTTTGTCTATTCTCTCTTTATTGGTAGGGTATTTTAAAGCAAATTTCAAATATATTTTTTATTCATAAATCAGTGGGTTTCATTAATAGATAAGGAATTAGTTTAAATTTAACCATGATGAACAAGTTGACATTAATTCCTTGATATCATCTAATACCCATTCCATATTTAATTTCCTCAATTGTTTCCAAAATGTCTTTGAAGTATTTGTTAGGTTGCATTAAGATTCTGCCCACCAAAGTATATATACTGCATTTAGTTAATGTGTCTCTAAACTCTTGAGTTTAAAGAGCATCTCCTCTTATACCATTAAATTTTGAAAGAAACTAGATCATTTGTTGTTTAGCATTTCCCACATTTTAGGTTTGGCTGAGTATATTTTTATGCTGTCATTTAACATGTTGCTCTGTTTCTATATCTTGTAAAGTTATATCTAGAGGATTGATTAAATTCAGGCTCAAGTTTTTAAATATGAAGAGTACTTCATAGATTCTAATGTGCATTTTCTATCACGTCGTATCAGTAGTAACATAATATCTGATTGTTCAATTTTAGTGATGTTAAAATTTATCAGTGGAGCTTAAGTGGTGTCAACCTCATTCATCCCTTTTAAAAGACCCTCCTCATCCTTTAGCTCAATGTTCTACTAGTCCATGAATGACCATTGTCTTGAGCCATTATTTTATTAGGAGTTGCAAAATGGTGATTGTCTAATTCCAACATGTCTTTTGCACTTATTAGCTGTGATTCTTATATAAAGATTATCTTTCCCTTATTATTATTTTTCCATTACCTTAAAATACAGTTCTTAAAGGAGAGGAAGAATAAAGGCATCAACTTTCCTTTTGTAAATTTTCATACTGATGGCATGGTACTCTGATGATGCCAGTGACGCAGTGTCTAAAGGTGATCAGTACAGTTTTGGACCATGATTTTGATCTCAAGGACTTTTTTATATTTGATGTGGTTCTTTCAATAGCAATCAGTATTACGTATGATAATAAATTTTTCCAGCTTTGGTCTATGGGAGCTGTTGAAGGTATTCCTAAGTGCTTTTGACATGTCTTCAGAAGTCTTACCTAGCATCCTTGCTTTCAGGTACAGCAAGATAACATCTTGTTCATTTCTTGCCACAGACCTAAAATGATTGATTGAGCTCTACTTGCCATAAGCAAGTGCCCACATTGTTCTAGGGTCAACTCTCTTTGTTATTACTGTTAAGTTTTGAGTGTTCTCTGTATATTATAGATATTAGTCCTGTATGAGATGTATTTTGTAAATATTTTATCCTACTCTGTAGCTTCTCTTTTCATCTTCTTAAGGGTATTTTGCTGAGTAAAAGTTAATTTTGATGAAGTCAAATTTATCAGTTTTTTCTTTTATGAGTTGTACGTTTGGTATCACATTTAAGAACACCTTGTCTAGCTCTAGATACCTAAATTTTATCCTGTATTTTTCTACATATTTTTATAGTTTTAAATTTTAGATTTAAGTGATCCATTTTGGGTTAATTTTTTTTGTATGAAGTGTGAGACATAAGCAAAGAGTTTTTTGTTTTTCATTTTATGCTTGTTTTTTGCTATAGATGTCCAGTTGCTCCAGAACCATTTGTTGAAAAGGCTATCTTTCCCCTACTGAATAACTTTTACATTTCTGTCAAACACCAGTTGTGCAAATTTGCATGCATCTATTTCTGGGTTCTTTATTCTGTCCCACTGGTCTGTGTGTTTATTCTTTGGTCAATGCCACACCACCTTGGTTCCTATGGCTATATAGTAAGTCTTGAAATCGGGTAGACAGACTCCTATCACTTTATTTCTTTTCAAAACTGTTTTAGCCATTCTAGCTCTGTCACCTTTCTACATAACATTTAAACTAATCTTGTCTATATTTACAAAATCTTGCAGAGATTTTGATGCAAATTGCATTAAACCTGTATATAAATTTAAAGGAGAATTCACATCTATGCTATTTGAGTCTTGTAATCCATGAACACATATGCTTCTCCATTTGACTCTTTGATTTCTTTCATCATTGTGTTGTAGTTTTCAGCATACAAGTCCCACATATGTTTTGTTATATTTAAATCTTTTCCATTTTTTGGAGGAGCGATTATAAATAGTATTTATTTCCATGTTCACATGTTCACTGTTTATAGAAATACAATTGATTTTTGTATGATTATCTTGTATCCTTTGACCATGTTGAATTCACTTATTAGCTCTAGAAGGTTTCTGTGTGTTGATCTCTTGGGATTTTCTACATAGACAATCATGGCACTTGCAAATCGGGACAGTATTTTTTTCTTTCTGATCTATATGTTTTTTATTATATTTGACTTACTTGCACTGGCTAGAATTTCCAGTACTATGTATCTTTTTTTTAACACCTTTATTAGAGTATAATTGCTTTACAATGGTGTGTTAGTTTCTGCTGTATATCAAAGTGAATCAGCTATACATATACATATATCCCCATATTTCCTCCCTCTTGCTTCTCCCTCCCACCCTCCCTATCCCACCCCTCTAAGGTGGTCACAAAACACCGAACTGATCTCCCTGTGCTATGCGGCTGCTTCCCACTAGCTATTGGTTTTACATTTGGTAGTGTATATATGTCCATGCCACTCTCTCACTTCGTCCAAGCTTACCCTTCCCCCTCCCCGTGTACTCAAGTCCATTCTCTACATCTGCATCTTTATTCCTGTCATGGCCCTAGGTTCTTCAGAACTATTTTTTTTTTTGATTCCATATATATGTGTTAGCATATGGTATTTGTTTTTCTCTTTCTGACTTACTTCACTCTGTGTGACAGACTCTAGGTCCATCCACCTCACTACAAGTAACTCAATTTCGTTTCTTTTTATGACTGAGTAATATTCCATTGTATATATGTGCCACATCTTCTTTATCCATTCATCTGTCGAGGGACACTTAGCTTGCTTCCATGCCCTGGCTATTGTAAACAGAGCTGCAGTGAACCTTGTGGTACATGACTCTTTTTGAATTATGGTTTTCTCAGGGTATATGCCCAGTAGTGGGATTGCTGCGTCATATGGTAGTTCTATTTTTAGTTTTTAAAGGAACCTCCATACTGTTCTCCATAGTGGCTGTATCAATTTACTTTCCCACCAACAGTGCAAGAGGGTTCCCTTTTCTCCACAACCTCTCCAGCATTTATTGTTTGTACATGTTTTGATGATGGCCATTGTAACTGGTGTGAGGTGATACCTCATTGTAGTTTTGATTTGCATTTCTGTAATGATAAGTGATGTTGAGCATCCTTTCATGTGTTTGTTGGCAATCTGCATATCTTCTTTGGAGAAATGTCTGTTTAGGTCTTCTGCCCACTTTTGGATTGGGCGGTTTGTTTTCTTGATTGAGCTATATGAGCTGCTTGTAAATTTTGGAGATGAATCCTTAGTCCGTTGCTTCATTTGCAAATATTCTCTCCCAGTCTGAGGGTTGTCTTTTCATCTTGTTTATGGTTTCCTTTGCTGTGCACAAAAGCTTTTAAGTTTCATTAGGTCCCATTTGTTTATTTTTGTTTTTATTTCCCTTTCTCTAGGAGGTGGGTCAAAAAGGGTCTTGCTGTGATTTATGTCAGAGTGTTCTGCCTGTGTTTTCTTCTAAGAGTTTTATAGTGTCTGGCCTTACACTTAGGTCTTTAATCCATTTTGAGTTTATTTTTGTGTATGGTGGTAGGGAGTGTTCTAATTTCATTCTTTTCCATGTAGCTGTCCAGTTTTCCCAGCACCACTTATTGAAGAGGCTGTCTTTTCTCCATTGTGTATTCTTGCCTCCTTTATCAAAAATAAGGTGACCATATGTATGTGGGTTTATCTCTGGGCTTTCTGTGCTGTTCCATTGATCTGTGTTTCTGTTTTTGTGCCATTAGCATACTGTCTTGATTACTGTAGCTTTTCAGTACAGTCTGAAGTCAGGGAGCCTGATTCCTCCAGCTCCATTTTTCTTTCTCAAGATTGCTTTGGCTATTTGGGGTCTTCTGTGTTTCCATACAAATTGTGAAATTTTTTGTTCTAGTTCTGTGAAGAATGCCATTGGTAGATTGATAGGGATTGCATTGAATCTGTAGATTGCTTTGGGTAGTATAGTCATTTTCACATGTTGATTCTTCCAATCCAAGAACATGGTATATCTTTCTATCTGTTTGTATCATCTTTAATTTCTTTCATCAGGGTCTTATAGTTTACTGCATACAGGTCTTTTGTCTCCTTAGGTAGGTTTATTCCTAGGTATTTTATTCTTTTTGCTGCAATGGTAAATGGTAGTGTTTCCTGAATTTCTGTTTCAGATTTTTCATTAGTGTATAGGAATGCAAGGGGTCTCTGTGCATTAATTTTGTATCCTGGTACTTTACCAAATTCATTGATTAGCTCTGGTAGTTTTCTGGTAGCATCTTTAGGATTCTCTACATGTAGCATCATGTCATCTGCAAACAGTGACAGTTTTACTTCTTTTCTGATTTGGATTCCTTTTATTTCTTTTGCTTCTCTGATTGCTGTGGCTAAAACTTCCAAAACTATGTTGAATAATAGTGGTGAGAGTGGACAACCTTGTCTTGTTCCTGATCTTAGAGGAAATGGTTTCAGTTTTTCACCATTGAGAATGATGTTGGCTGTGGGTTTGTCATATATGGCCTTTTTTATGTTGAGGTAAGTTCTCTCTATGCTTACTTTCTGGAGGGTTTTTATATTAAATGTGTTTTGAATTTTGTCAAGCTTTTTCTGCATCTATTGAGACGATCAGATGGTTTTTCTCCTTCAGTTTGTTAATATGGTGTATCCCATTGATTCATTTGCATATATTGAAGAATCCTTGCATTCCTGGGGTAAACCCCACTTGATCATGGTGTATGATCCTTTTAATGTGCTGTTGGATTCTGTTTGCTAGTATTTTGTGGATTTTGCATCTGTGTTCATTAGTGATATTTCTTTCTTTGTGAAATCTTTGTCTGCTTTTGATATCAGGGTGATGGTGGACTCGAAGAATGAGTTTGGGAGTGTTCCTCCCTCTGCTATATTTTGGAAGAGTGAGAAGGAAAGGTGGTATCTCTTCTCCAAAGTTTGATACAATTCGCCTGTGAAGCCATCTGGTCCTGGTTTTGTTTGTTGGAAGACTTTTAATCACAGTTTCAATTTCAGTACTTGTAGACAGGGCCTGTTAACATGGCTGGCTGTAGGGTTTGGGGTGTCCTGATGCTGGTGTTGGCCTGTTGGCGGGTGGATCTGGATCCCAGGGTGGCTGACTGAGGGACCCAAAGTCTCCCGGAGTTGTTGCCAGCCGGCTGGTGGGTGGGTTGGCTCCTGGTATGGCAGGTTGCAGGGCTGTGTTAGTCCTGGGGCTGGTGTTTGTCTTTTGCTGTGTGAGTCTGGTGCTGGTCCACTGGTGGATGGAACTGAGTTCCCAGGTCTCTGGCTGCAGGGCCCTAAGGGTCCCGGGGTTAGTGCCAGCATACTGGTGTGGGGGGGGCCATGTTCTGGGCCCTCTGGTTGACAGGGCCGAGTCCTGGAGTGGCAGTGGCTCAGGGGGTCTTAAGGCAACAGGTCTGCTGGTGGGTGTTGCTGTTTGTCTGCCCAGCTAGTTGCTTGGCCTGAGCCATCCCCGTACTGGTACCTACAGGCTGGTGGGCAGTACTGGGTCTTGGAGCTAATAAACTAGAAGCAGGATTCCTGAATGGTGCCTGCTGGCACCAGTGTCCACGTGGTAGAACGAGCTCACAGATGCCTCCTAGAGTTGCTTCAAGATTAGCAGGTGGGTCTACCACAGGCTCCTTTGAAATGACTGCTTCTGCCCTGGGTCCTGGAGTGTGTGAGATTTTGTGTGCACCCGTCACGAGTGAAGTCTCTGTTGCCCACAGCTCTCTGGGTCTCCTGAGCTTAAGCCCCACTGGTTTTCAAAGCTAAACATTTTGGGGGCTTGTCTTCGTAGTGCAGGCCCCTGAGCTGGGGAGCCTGATTTGGAGCTCAGATCCCTAGCTCCTTGGGGAGAGCCTCTGCATTAGTAATTATTCGCCGGTTTGAGGGTCACCCATTCAGGGGTATTGATCTTGACTATACTACACCCCTCTTGCCCTTCTCGTGGTTTCTTCTTTAGATCGTTAGTTGTAGAAAGTCTTTTTTGTTAGTCTTCCAGTTTTTCTCATCAATAGTTGCTCTGTAAATAGTTGTAATTTTCGTGTGCCAGTGAGAGGAGGTGAGCTCAGAGTCTTCTTACACTGCTATCTTGGCCACTCCTCCTCTCCCCCTTTTAGAAGCTTTTAAATTACAAACTTAACTTCCTTTAGCATTCTTTTAGGTTAGGTGTACTGGTAACAAGTTCTTTCAGTTTTCCTTCATTTGAGAATGTTTTGATTTCCCCTTAATTGCTGAAAGCTATTTTCATTGTATATAGGATTCTGTGTTGACAGTTCCTTTCTTTCAGCATTTGAAAAATGCTGTGACATTTCTTTCTGGGCTCCATGTTTTCTGATCAGAAAGACACTGTCATTGAAATGCTTTTCTCCTAAAAGTAAGGTGTCATTTCTCTCAAGCTTTCAAGATTTCTAATTTGGTTTTCTTTTTTTTTTAGAAGTTTCACTATGATGTTTCTTGGTGTGGATTTCTTTTGAGTCCATCTTAATTTTAGACCTAAACTTGACTTCTTGAATATGTAGGTTTATGTTTTTTGCCAGTTTGGGGGAGTTTTAGGCCATTATTTCTTTGAGTACATTTTTAACCTTAGTCCCTTTTACCTCTCCTTCTGAGACTATGATTTCTTGAATGTTAAGTGTTTTGTTATAGTCCCACAAGTCCCTGAATATCTTGTTTTCCCTTCCTTTATTTCTTTATTGTTCCAAGTCAGTAGTTGCAGACAGCAGAGTCTTTCCCAGTTTCTGAGAGAAATGTTTTCACAGAATTATTGTGAGGACTAGAGATATGAGCTCTAAATTTAAGCTTCCAGATGCACACTGCAGTTTTGTCCCATTCATGAAGTTGTTGTTATCTCTGACCTGAGAAACCACACAGCCTTTGATGCTTCTGTACCAGCAAAATGGATGCCCCATGTCCAACATGTGTTCCCACATAGCTTACTTCTGAGTCAGTCTCATACTAGTGCCTTTGATTAATAGACCCAGACATATATCTGCCCCCATGCAGCAAGGGAGTGTGAGAAATGTAAGCTTTGGGTTTTTTTCAGATTTATTGAGATATAATTGACATATAACATTGTAAGTTTAAGGTGTACAACATGTTGATTTGATAGGCTTAAATGTTGCAAAATGATTACCACCTTATGGTCAGTTAACACCTCCATAACCTCACATAATTACTATTTCTTTTCTGTGGTGAGAACACTTAAGATCTATTCTCTTAGCAACTTTCAAGTATATAATACAGTATCATTAACTATAGTTACTATGCTGTATACTACATCATCAGAACTTACTTATAACTAGAAATTTGTACTCTTTGATCAACATCTTCTTGATTTCTCCCACCCTGCTCTCTCCCCTGGCAACCACCATTCTACTTCCTGTTTCTGTGAGTTGGCTTTTTTAGATTCCATATATAAGTGATGTCACATGGTATTTGTCTTTCTCTATCTGACTTATTTTGTTTAGCATAATGCCCTTGAGTTCCATTTATGTTGTTGTAAATGGCAGAATTCCTTTTTTTTCTCGTGGCTGACTAATACTTCATTGTACCATATTATATCACATCTTTTTTTTGTCCAGTCTTCTGTAGATGGGCATTTAGGTTGTTTCCATATCTTGGCTATTGTGAATAATGCTGTAACAGACTTGGGAGTACAGGTATCTCCTTGAGGTCCTGATTTCCTTTGGATATATACCTAGAAGTGGGATTGCTGGATCATATGGTAGTTTTATTTTTAATTTTTGAGGAACTTCCACACCATTTCCATAGAGACTGCACCAACTTAGATTCCCACAAACAGTGCACAAGTGATTTTTCCATATCCTTGCCAACACTTGTTATCTTTTTCTTTTTGATGATAGCCATTCTAAGTTGTGTTTCTTTGTACTAAAAAAGAAATATCTGAAAAAGAAACAAAGAAAATCCCACTCAAATAGCATCAAAACAATAAAATATTTAGGAATAAATGTAACCAAGGAAGGGAACGACCTGTAGTGGAAAACTATTAAGACCTTTATGAAAGAAATTGAAGATATAAGTAATGGAAAGATATATCATGTTCATAGACTGGAAAATTATTATAAAAATGTCCATATTACTCAAAGCAGCCTATAGATTTAATGCAATCCTTTGCAAAATTTTAAAGGCATTTTTCACAGAAATAGAAAAAAAAATCTTAATTTATGTGGAACCACAAAAGACCCTGAATAGCCAAATCCATCCAGAAAAAGAACAACAAAGGTAAGGGGACCACACTTCTTGATTTCACACCATACTACGGAGGTATAGTAATCAAATCAGTATGATACTAGCATAAAAATAGACACTTTGACTAGTGGCAGAAAACTGAGAGCCCAGCAATAAACCCTCACATATGTGGTCAACCAGTACTTGACTAGGGGTCCAGCAATACCCAATGGAGGAAGGATAGTCTCTTCAATAAGTGGTGTTGGGAGAGCTGGATAATTACATGCAGAATAATGAAATTGGACTCCTATTTTATGCCACTAACAAAAATTAACTTGGAATGGATTAAAGACTGAAACATATCACTTTTAAAAAGTCTCTTTTTTCCCTCTGTTCAGATTGGATAATTTCTCTTGCTTTATCTTATGGTCCACTGATTCTTCCTCTGTCCCCTTCATTTGGCTGTTGAACCCAGCCATCAAGTTTTTTAGTTTTGGCTATTGTACCTTTAAGTTCTAAAATTTATTTTTGATTCGAATTATATGCTGTTTAAATATGGAAATTCCTTCTTGTATTTCAGGAAGGTTTCCTTGTATTATAGTTTTTGGTATTCTATTCCACTGATTTTGTTTTCTTTTCAGAGCTGCTTATATGTCTATGTCGGTTTATTTTTGCCTGTCATCTATATTTATTACTTTTTCCAATTAAAAAATTTTCTGTTTATATTTTACTCATTCTTTTTTCCTCTCTATTTCTACAATAGTTTTTTCTGTGGTGTCTTTTTTAAATTCAATCTGGCTTAATCTTTTTTCTATCCTTTTATCTACATCTGTTGCTAACTGTCCATAAATGACTCAACATTTATGATGTTTTAAAGTTCAGATTTGTTTCATTTGGCAGCTTCTAAAATTTTCCTTAGATTTTTTGGATAATTTTAGGTTGTGCCTTTTGTTCCGTAGCCACGTTTTCCTGTTGTGACTTCATTTTATAAGAATATAATTTAGATTTTTATCCTGTTTATCTTATAATATCTTAAATTGTGTTTAACGGCAATTCTTTTAATTAACATTTTAAGTGAGAAGCACTTTCCTGTCTTTTTAATTTTTTTAATAGATCTTTATTGGAGTATACTTGCTTCACAATACTGTGTTAGTTTCTGTTGTACACCAAAGTGAATCAGCCATATGCATACATAAGTCTCCATATCCCCTCCCTCATGAGCCTCCCTTCCATCCTCCCTACCCCAACCCTCTAGGTGGTCACAAAGCACAGATCTGATCTCCCTGTGCTATGCTGCTGCTTCCCACTAGATAACTATTTGACATTCAGTAGTGTGTATATGTCGATGCTACTCTCATTTCACCCCAGCCTCTCCCTCCAACCCCATGTCCTCCAGTCCATTCTCTATGTCTGCATCTTTATTCCTGCCCTGCAACTAGGTTCATGAGTACCATTTTTTTTGAAGATTCCGTATATATGCGTTAGCGTACAGAATTTGTTTTTATCTTTCTGACTTCACTCTGTATGACAGACTCTAGGTCCATCCACCTCACTACAAATAACTCAATTTCGTTTCTTTTTATGGCTGAGTAATATTCCATTGTATATATGTGCCACATCTTCTTTATCCATTCATCTGTCAATGGACATTTAGGTTGGTTCCATGTCCTGGCTATTGTAAATAGTGCTGCAGTGAACATTGTGGTACATGTCTCTTTATGTATTATGGTTTTCTCAGGGTATATGCCCAGTAGTGGGATTGCTGGGTCATATGGTAGTTCTATTTTTAGTTTTTTTTAAGGAACCTCCATACTGTTTTCCATAGTGGTGTATAAATTTACATTCCTACCAACAGTGCAGGAGGGTTTCCTTTTCACCACACACTTTCCAGCATTTATTGTCTCTAGATTTTTTGATAATTACCATGCTGAACAGTGTGAGGTGATACCTCACGGTAGTTTTGATTTGCATTTCTCTAATAATTAGTGATGTTGAGCATCTTTTCATGTGCCTCTTGGCCATAGGTTTGTCTTCCTCAACGAAATGTCTATTTAGGTCTTCTGCCCATTTTTTAACTGGATTGTTTGGTTTTTTGATATTGATTTCCATGAGCAGTTTGTATAATTTGGAGATGAATCCTTTGTTGTTTCATTTGCAAATATTTACTCCCATTCTGAGGGTTGTCTTTTGTTTATGGTTTCCTTTGCTGTGCAAAAGCTTTTAAGTTTAATTAAGACCCATTTGTTTATTTTTGTTTTTATTTCTGTTACTCTAGGAGGTGAGTCAAAAAAGATCTTGCTGTGGTTTATGTCAAAGAGTGTTTTTCCTATGTTTTCATCAAAGAGTTTTTTTTATACTGTCTGGTCTTATATTTAAGTCTTTAATTCATTTGGAGTTTATTTTTGTGTATGGCATTAGGCAGTGTTCTAATTTCATTCTTTTACATGTAGCTGTCCAGTTTTCCCAGCACCACTTGTTGAAGAGGATGTCTTTTATCCATTGTATATTCTTGCCTCCTTTATCAAAGATAAGGTGACCATATGTGCATGGGTTTATCTCTGGGCATTCAGTCCTGTACCATTGATCTGTATTTCTGTTTTTCTGCCAGTACCATACTGTCTTGATTAGTGTAGCTTTGTGGTATAGTTTGAAGTCAGGGAGCCTGATCCCTCCAGCTCCATTTTTCTTTCTCAAGGTTGCTTTGGCTCTTAGGTGTCTTTTGTGTTTCCATACGAATTGCAAATTTTTTTGTTCTAATTCTGTGAAAAATGCCATTGGTAGTTTGATAGGGATTACACTGAATCTGTAGTTTGCTTTGGGTAGTATAGTCATTTTCACAATGTTGATTCTTCCAATTCAAGAACATGGTATATTTCTCCATCTGTTTATGTCATCTTTGATTTCTTTCATCAGTGTCTTATAGTTTTCTGAGTATAAGCCTTTCGCCTCCTTAGGTAGGTTTATTCTTAGGTATTTTATTCTTTTTGTTGCAGTGGTAAATGGGAGTGTTTCCCTAATTTCCCTTTCTGATTCTTTGTTGTGGGTGTATAGGAATGCCAGAGATATCTCTGCATTAGTTTTGTATCCTGCAACCTTACCAAATTCATTAATTAGTTCTAGGAGTTTTCTGGTGGCATCTTTAGGTTTTCTATGTATAGTATCATGTCATTTGCACACAGTGACAGTTTTACTTCCTTTCCAATTTGTATTCCTTTTATTTTTTTTTTCTCTGCCATGGCTAGGACTTGCCAAACTATGTTGAGTAAGAGTGGTGAGAGTGGACATCCTTGTCTTGTTCCTGATTTTCCTGGAAATGGTTTCAGTTTTTCACCATTGAGTATGATGCTTGCTGTGGGTTTGTCATATATGGCCTGTATTATGTTGAGGTAGGTTCCCTCTATGCCCATTTTCTGGAGAGTTTTTATCATAAATTGGTGTTGAATTTTGTCAAAGATTTACTGCATCTATTGCGATGATCATATGGTTTTTATTCCTTAATTTGTTAATGTGGTGTATCTCATTAATTGATTTGCATATATTGAAGAATCCTTGCATCCCTGGGATAAATCCCACTTGATCATTGTGTATGATCCTTTTAATGTGCTGTTGGATTCTGTTTGCTAGTATTTTGTTCAGGATTTTTGCATCTGTGTTCATCAGTGATATTGGTCTATACTTTTCTTTTTTTGTGATATCTGTTTCTGGTTTTGGTATCAGGGTGATGGTGGCTTCGTAGAATGAATTTGGGAGTGTTTCTCCCTCTGCAATTTTTTGGAAGAGTTTGAGAAGGATAGGTGTTAGCTCTTCTCTTAATGTTTGATAGAATTTGCCTGTAAAGCCATCTGGTCCTGGATTTTTGTTTGTTGGAAGATTTTTAATTACAGTTTCAATTTCATTACTTGTGATAGGTATGTTTATATTTTCTAATTCTTCCTGGTTCAGTCTTGGAAATTTGTACCTGTCCAAGAATTGGTCCATTTCTTCGTGGTTTTCCATTTTATTGGCATATAGCTGTTTGTAGTAATCTCTTATAAACCTTTGTATTTCTGCCGTGTCAGTTGTGATTTCTCCTTTTTCATTTCTAATTTTATTGATTTGCGTCCTCTCCTTTTGTTTCTTGATGAGTCTGGCTAATGGTTTATCAATTTTGTTTATCTTCTCAAAGAACCAGCTTTTAGTTTTATTGATCTTTGCTATTGTTTTCTTTGTTTCTATTTCATTTATTTTACTCTGATCTTTATGATTTCTTTCCTTCTACTGACTTTGGATTTTCTTTGTTCTTCTTTCTCTAGTTGTTTTAAGTGTAGGGTTAGATTGTTTATTTGAGATTTTTCTTGTTTCTTGAGGTGAGATTGAATTGCTATAAACCTCCCGCTTAGAACTGCTTTTGCTGCATTCCATTGGTTTCGGGTCATCAGGTTTTCATTGTTATTTGTTTCTATGTAGTTTTTTATTTCTTCTTTGATTACTTCAGTGATCTCTTGGTTATTTAGTAGCACACTGTTTAGCCTCCATGTATTTGTGTGTTTTACAATTGTTTAACTGATTTCCAATCTCATAGCGTTGTGGTCAGAAAAGATGCTTGATATGATTTCAATTTTCTTAAATTTTCTGAGGCTTGATTTGTGACCCAAGATGTGATCTATCCTGGAGAATGTTCCATGTGCACTTGAGAAGAAAGTGTATTCTGCCACTTTTGGGTGGAATATTCTATAAATATCAATTAAATCTGTCTGGTCATTTGTGTCATTTAAAGCTTGTGTTTCTTTATTTTCTGTTATGATGATCTGTGCATTGGTGTAAGTGGGGTACCCTACTATTATTGTGTTACTGTCGATTTCTCCTTTCATGGTTGTTAGCATTTGTATTGGGATGCTCCTATGTTGGGTGCATGACCATTTATAATTCTTGTATCTTCTTCTTGGATTGATCCTTTGATCATTATGTAGTGTCCCTCCTTATCTCTTGTAACAGTCTTTGTTTTAAACTCTATTTTGTCAGATACGATTATTGCTCCTCCACTTTTCTTTTGATTTCCATTTGCAGGGAATATCTTTTTCCATCCCTTCACTTTCAGTCTGTATGTGTCTCTAGGTCTGAAGGGGTCTCTTGTAGACAGGATATATATGGGTCTTGTTTTTGTATACATTCAGTGAGCCTGTGTCTTTTGGTTGGGGCACTTAATCCATTTACATTCAAGGTTATCATCAATATGTATGTTCCTATTACCATTTTCTTAATTGTTTTGGGTTTGTTATTGTAAATCTTTTCCTTCTCTTGTGTTTCTTGCCTAGAGAAGTTCCTTTAGCATATGTTGTAAAGCTGGTTTGGTGGTGCTGAATTCTCTTAGCTTTTGCTTGTCTGAAAAGCTTTTGACTTCGCCATTGAATCTGAATGAGATCCTTGCTGGGCAGAATAATCTTGGTTGTAGGTTTTTCTCTTTCATCACTTTAAGTATATCCTGCCACTCCCTTCTGGCTTGCAGAGTTTCTACTGAAAAATCAGTTGATAACCTTATGGGATTCCTTTGTATGTTATTTGTTGTTTTTCTCTTGCTGCTTTTAATACTTTTTCTTTGAATTTAATTTTTGTTAGTTTGATTAATATGTGTCTTGGTGTGTTTTTCCTAGGGTTTATCCTGTATGGGACTCTCTGTGCTTCCTGGACTTGGGTGACTATTTTCTTTCCCATGTTAGGGAAGTTTTCGACTATAATTTCTTCAAAGATTTTCTCAGACCGTTTCTTTTTCTCTTCTTTTTCTGGGACCCCTATAATTTGAATGTTGGTTTGTTAGTGTTGTCCCAGAGGTCTCTGGGATTGTGTTAAATTCTTTTCATTCTTTTTTCTTTATTCTGCTCCATGGCAGTTATTTCTATCATTTTGTCTTTCAACTCACCTATTCGTTCTTCTGCCTCAGTTATTCTGTTACTGATTCCTTTTAGTGTATTTTTCATTTCAGTTATTGTATTGTTCATCTGTTTTTTCTTTAGTTCTTCTAGATCTTTGTTAAACATTGGTTGTATTTTCTTAGTCCATGCCTCCGTTCTATTTCCGAGTTTCTGGATCGTCTTTACTATCACTCTGAATTCTTTTTCAGGTAGATTGCCTATTTCCTCTTATTTTATTTGGTCTTATAGATTTTTACCTTGCTCCTTCATCTGTGACATATTTGTTTTGCCATCTCTCTTTTTTTTTTTTCTTGAGTGGCATTGTGTTCTTGTTTTACTGGTTGTTTGGCCTTAGGCTTCCAACGCTGGAGTTTGTAGGGTGTTGGGCAGAGCTGGGTCTTGGTGCTGAGATGAGGTGCTCTGTGAGACCTTACTCTGATGAATATTCCTTGGAGTCTGAGGTTCTCTGTTCAGTGGTTCCGACTCGGAGCTCCCACTGCAAGAGCTTCGGCCCACCCCCAGGCTTGTGAACCAAGATCCCACAAGCTGCCTGGGGTGGCAAAAAAAAAAAAAAAAAAAAAAAAACACAAAAAGTAAGAAATAAAATTAGACTAGGAAACTAACAGATATATTAGGAAGAATATAAAAATAAAAATGAGTCAACAACTGGAAGTTACATCAGTACCACAATAGTAAAAAAAAAAAAAGAGAAGGGAAAAGAAAAAAAGGGGGGGAATGACCTTGGGTGTGGAGAGTGGGGCCTAAGCCAGGGTGAGGTTTGGGGGGGGGGGCTATGCTTAGGACACACAGGCTGGAAAAGGCCCTGGGGGCTGTGGGGGGGGGTGGGACTTAGGCTCAAGGAACAGAAGTGGTCCAGGTGTGCCCCGCACCCCTGGTCTCAGAGGGCAGGGGACCTCACTTGGGAGCCCAGCAGGCTTCCTGGGCTCAAGTGGGTGGGCCAAACACCCTCCAGTCTTCTCCTGCTCCTCCCGGAGGGCCCCTCCCACCTGCCTCTCCTGTTCTCCCCTCAGCCTCTTTCCTATGACCCAAGGACCAGTACGGGCTTTGGAGGGGGGTACTGGCCTTGGAGCTCAGCAGGCTTCCCAGCCCTAGTGGTCCAGGCGATCACTCACCACTCCTCCCGCTTTTCCCAGAGGGTCCCTCCTGCCTGTCTCTCTTCATCTCCCTGGCCCCAGGGGCAACAATCCTATCTGGCCTCCACTTCTCCCCCCTCAGTCCCAACATGTCCTACCCGTTCACTTGGGGGTTCCTCCTGTCTTCTTGGGCATCAGGGTCCCCCAACAGCAGCCGGCAGGTGCCCTAGTTGTTGGGAGACGCTAACTCGGTGTCTCCCCATACCGCCATCTTGACTCTGCCCCTCTTTCCTGTATTTTTAGGAGGAAGTGCCTGTTTAGCAGAAGTGAAAGTCAAGATTGCTTTTCTGGCTTCATAACTAGGTTTCTTGTTTCGTTTCACTGTGATGTGTTACAGATTTATCTGCTTACCTGGATCGCTAATATTTTGAGACTTACCTCTTCTGCTCTTCTTTCATTAGAATCTGTATCTTTTCTCTCTTTTACACCCAAGAGTTGTTACCCTCAACGAGTGGTGTTTTGTTCTGACCATTTTCTCTTCATTGTAGGGTTTTGACTGTTTTTGACATCCCAGGGGGCTAGGTTGCCCCAATACCCCCAGAAGTCTCCCAGTCATTATGACTATCCTAAGTTTGGCCATTTGAGTCTCCACTCTGAATTGAGACCTCTTTTTGAAATGAATTCCCGAGTTTCTTGGCTTTTAGAGCCCACTGGAATTCCCTTTGTATTCCCGCATAGCTGCTGTTGTTCTAGGATCTTGCTGCTGTCAGTGATGTAAGTACCCTTGCTCTTATACTAGGAATTATAGAATAATTTATCACCTTGTTTTGCAGTCTATTCTGTTTATTGCTGCGTAACAAATGTGGCCAGAGCTTATTGCCTTTGAACAACAATTTATTATATTTCATGATATTTTGGGGTCATGGATTCAGGCGTGACACAGTATGGGTGTCTTGTCTCTGTTTCACAGTGTTGCAACCTCAGGTGAGATAACTTGAGTGGTTGAGAGTTGGAACATCTGGGGGCTTGCCAAACATCTTTTTTCTTTCTCTCTCCACGTGGCTAACATAGGCTTCCTCGGACTAGAGTGACTCCAAGGTATTTGAAGTTCTTACAAAGCAGCTGAAATCTCCCAGAGATGGAGATGGAAGCATCCAGTTCTGTTAAAGGCTAGGCCTGGAAGTGGTGTAGAATCACTTTCACCTACTCTATTATTCAAAGCTGTCACAGGCCAGCCCAGATTCAAGGGCAAGGGAAATAGATCCTGCCTTTTGATGGCAGAAATGTCTAAGAACTGTGGCCTCTTTTAACTCACCATAATATGCTACTCAGTTTTTTAAGAGTAAGAGTTTTATTGATACAATCCACATATCATACAATTCATCCATTTAAAGTGTACAATTTAATGACTTTTAGTATATGAACAGAGTTATGTGACTTTTGTGCAATCAATTTCAGAACATTTGTCACCCCCCAAATAAATCCTGAACCAGTTAGCAGTAGCACCCCATTTCTGTCAGCTTTTTAAACAGGATTGGGGAGATTGAACAAAATGTAACGCCATCCCCACCACCATTTTGCTCAAACTTGTGCTAAGATTTTTAAAAAAGGGAATATTTCCAGGCTTCCCTGGTGGCGCAGTGGTTGAGAATCCACCTGCCAATTCAGGAGACACGGGTTTGAGCCCTGGTCCGGGAAGATTCCACGTGCCGCGGAGCAACTAAGCCTGCGTGCCACAACTCCTGAAGCCCGTGCATCTAGAGCCTGTGCTCTGTAACAAGCGAAGCTACCGCAATGAGAAGCCCACGCACCGCAATGAAGTGTAGCCCCCACTCGCTGCAATTAGAGAAAGCCCGCATATGGCAACGAAGACCCAATGCAGCCAAAAATAATAAAACGAATAAAATTTTTAAAAAGAATATTTCTGGTTTCTGAGATATGTATTATTGAAACCAAGGCAAAGATACGATTTTAAAAATACATCAGTAATATGAGATTTTATCTTCCCTATTACCTACCACATGTTATAGGGAACAAATGAAATGATGAAAACAGTTTTAAAAAGTTAAATTCATTCTACATGTATTATTTATTGGAACTTAAATATTAAACACAAGAGGAAAACGAAGTGTTTTGAGAACATTACCCCAGATTTTATATATTTCTCAGTAGTTGTAGTATCAGTCTTCCTGTATTAAATTATAAATATACACATTCCTCACATTTAAAGCAGTGAATTCTAAAAACTTTTCCAATATGGTGAATGTTCACCCATACAGTTATTTTCTCTTCTGAACCAATTTGAAAACAATGAACTTAAAAACCTAGAGAATAGAGAAATAGATTTAGAGAGTATGAGTTGTGCAGCAGGGCTTTGGTAATGACCTTGGTCCTCTAGTGCTTCTGCACCTACCTTGCCTTTCTCCTCTATGCCCTCTTCCTCATCCTGGCCTGGACCTCTGCAGCAAGGCTGTCCAGGTCACAGGCTTAGATGAGGCTGTGCCTGGCAACTTTCCTAAATGGGGGTCCACCAGGGGGAGAGAGATTTTTTCCTCACCGGCAGTTGGTGTGATCATATAATATATCCTGCCAAGTATGATGCTTTGTCCTAGAGAAACACTGAACAGGACAGGCCACTGGATTAGCAGGTATATACTGGGCCACTCCCGAGCCATCAAGATGTGTGGTTCCTGCCTAATTCTTCTTGCTTTTCCTTTGTTTGAAACTGCCCCTGAGTTGCCTGCTAACTAAAGAATTGGATGCTTTTCTCTCCGGGTATATTCTGAGACGAGTCAAGTTTGGCAATGGCAGCTGGGGAAGAAAATGGATTTATGGAAAGTTATACCTCCATTGCTATGTAAGGTGAATACAGCATACATTCAGATATGTACTTATTCATTTGAAGAGAGAGGGTCAGTGATATAGTCATTAGATAAATTATTTGGCTACATTTGGAAGGTGAATTTTTGTTACTGGATTAACATGTAAGTTATTTAGTGTTCTGTCAAATTAGACTTAAAAAACTCCAATAAAACATGAGTGAATGTCTGCTGTGAATGGTCAGCTTAAATTCTCTCTGCAAACCTTATTCTTTGTTTCTCTCATGTTGGAGATGGTCTTGGGCTCAGTATTTCTCTTTACCTCAGTTTCCTTTAAAAATGAGGATAATACTAGTCCCTAATTCATAGGGTTACATCATACAAGGTGAGGTACAAAACACCTTCTATAAACTTAGTCTTACATAAATGGTAACCACATGGAAGGTGTTATTGTTGACTAGTAAAGCACGTGAGCCCTGAGATGAAGAGTCTTGGGCCTAAATTCCTGTTTCGTAACTTACTGTGTATTTTACAGATGACTTAATCTGTCTAAGCCTCAGGGTTTTTTGTTTTATGTTTTTTAAAAATTTTATTTGTTTTTTTATACAGCAGGTTGTTATTAGTCATCAGTTGTATGCACATCAGTGTATACATGTCAGTCCCAATCGTCCAGTTCATCCCATCACCACCCCCGCCCCCCCGCCACTTTGCCCCCTTGGTGTCCGTACGTTTAAGCCTCAGTTTTATCTATAAGATGATAAAACCCATAGGATTGTTGTAAGAACTGAAGGAGATAATATATGTAAATACTGTAGCCTAGTGCTCATAGATGTTAGCTGTGGTTATTAATAGGATCATTAGTCCTATTAACAAAGATAATGGGAAACAGGATAAGAACATTTATTAATTTCAACAAGGTTTAATTGGGATTGTTCTTAGCAATTTGTCATTTTATCCTGGAGAGGTCTCCCAAAGATTTGAGCTCCACGCCCCCCCCCACCCCGTCTCCAGGCTTTATTTCTGTCCTTATCACATATGAATATGGTTTTCTTTGCTACATTATGGGCTTAAATTCTAGAGTAGTAAAAGACCAGTAGGTGAAAAAAGGATTATCTGTTTATTCTTCTGTCAACCTGTGCTACATTAAACACTACCCTCAGGGGAACTGAGCTTGTTAGATGCACCAGAATAGAGGCCAAGGTATTTGCTTTATTTCCACCCCTGGCCCCAGCACACTTTTGGCCACTGACCCTGCAAGAGCCTGGACCCTTGGCCCAGATAGGATTCAATTCCCAGAAGGAAGAGGTGGCCTCCTGCCACTGACCTAGAATTGTGGCATTGTAATGTTCTATCATTTGATCTTCTGATTTCTCTCAGCCACGTTGTGATCACTTTGTGCTGGACACTCATTACTGCAGTGTGGTTTCATCTGTTTCATACCACTGACCTAAGTCCTCTTCAAAGCAGACCATAATGTCAGAATTCAGTTTTTAATTCAATATTAAGGACTGATTTCACGGCTGCGTCGAAGCTAATTTGAACTCCTCTATCTGTAAAAGAATCTGTAGATAACTAGAAAGATAGTTCTTTATTTTACTTTTGTTTAAGCACTTAATGTATGTGTTTCAAAAGGCCTCTGCATTCAGATATATAAAGAAATAGCTTGTTCATTTCTTATAAATGATCTGATCTTTGTCACAAGCTACTGATGGGGTTAAAACAGTCCCCTTCAGTTATATGTTTAGATTTTCAGAATTCTGTTTCCTTCTCATATTTCACCCTAAGATGGAGTCTGAGTATACAAAGATGCTCACTGTCTCCGTTGGCTTCAGAGAAAGGGCCACAGCTCTCTGTGTGTCCTTGTGCTGTTCTCTGGATCTTTATTGAATTCTGCAGCAACGATATCCCTTAACAGCCTGTCACATCTTGATTTGTTGGCATCCTCTGCTGAGGTTTGAGGATGAAGGACATGGGGTCTCTCCTCTCTTGGCTTGGACAGGACCTATAGTCCTGTCAGCTGTCTTGATCCCGCCTTAGTTCTTCCAAGTACACTGGCTGCCAATGAGGTCTGGCTGTGATTCCCTTTTACCTCCAGCCTGTGTGTCCTGCAGCCCTCAGATACAGGTGTCGATGCCCTGTTTGTCATCCCATCAATTAATTACAAGACATCCCATCAGTTACCTTCCACAGCTGTCCTTAAGGCATATGAGAATTTCTGGATTCTTTCCATGCCACGAGAGCCAAGCTGCAGAGCTAAACTCAGGCCGTTTCTCTGCATACCAACGCTATGCCATTGGCTTTATTCTGAAAGAGCTTCCCTAGGTCGGCTGGTCTTCTCCCCAAAGTGGCAAAACGGAAGAGGGGGAGAAGCCCTCCTAAGCTACTGAGAACGGAGGAGTAGGATTTTTCTTAGCTCCTGATTAATGGATATAGACTGTTTTCTTTCCCTCCCAGTGAAAGAAAGGCACCCTGAGTTTTGAATATCCTGTTAGCACACCCTGCCACTCATTATTTCTTTTTGAAGTCATCTACTGTCTGTATTTCACTTCTCATTTCCCGAAAAATTGAGCTCCTGTATCAATGTTTTCCTCCTATACAAGTACTGTCATAATTCCTGGTGATGTCAACATCTAAAGTTCATGCAATATCCTGACCTCTCATGTCCTTGGCCGTATGTCCTCCAATGATACTGGCCCTATATCTACCACTCTTGTTTATAGCCTAGATTTTCTGATTATTATTAACTACATCCCTTCTATCATTATAATCTCTTGCTTCCCATTCTCTGACCACCACTTCCTGCCTTTCCAGCTGACTCCCTTTAATAGTCCAACTCAACAATCCTTTTACAATCAAGGACTTATAATTAGCTTATCTATCGCTTTTCCATGTCCTTAACTCAGCAAATGCCCCACACCTTTATTTATACAAATTTATACAATGACTATTTCATGTTTCATAGTTAGAATCATTCCTTTGCTATAAAACCGCAGCTCCCTTTATCTCTCTTGTTTTACTCTACTGCCTGACAGAATCACAACTATAGTCAAATCCAGCTGTCTGCCTAATGTGTGCCCATATCTGAAAAGCCAAACATGGCTGGAGAAAAACTTACCATCATGCTCACTGGTCTTGTTTTGAATTTATGACAACTAACCTCAAGTGGGTTCTAATGAAGCCTAATAGCCATATTATATTTCCCAAGTATACTCACTCCCTCAGTCTTCAGCTAACTTTTCAGACCTTTTTCTTTATTCCAAAACTTCTATCATCTCTTCCCTCATCATCATTCTCGGCTGCTGATGATAAAATGAAAGCAATCAGAAGAGCATTTGCCTCTGTTTCCTCAGTCTAATCTCCCTACCTATGTCAGTGCTCATGTATTCTGCCTTAACACCTTTTTTCTTCCAGTTTTATTCAGATACAGTTCATATACAGCACTGTAAGTTTAAGGTATACAGCATAATGATTACCTTACGTACATCACAAAATGATGACCACAGTAAGTTTAGTGAACATCCATCATCTCATACAGATACAACATTAAAGAAATAGAAAAAAACATATTTTTTCTTGCTATGAGAACTCTCAGGATTTATTCTCTTAACAACTTTCATATATATCCTACAGCAGTGTTAATTATCTTGTCATGTTGTACATGACATTCCTAGTTCTTATTTATCTTAAAACTGGAAGTTGGTACCTTATTGACTGCCTTCGTCCAATTCCTCTTCTCCCCTCCCCCACCTCTGGTAACCACAGATCTCATCTCTTTTTAATAAGTTTGTTTTTGAAGTATAATTGACCTTCAACACTATGTTAGTTCCTGGTACACAACATAGTGATTCATTATTTCTGTACATTTCAAAATGATCACCATGATAAGTCTAGTTACTATCTTAACTCCTTTGTGTGAATGAATTGTCTAAATTCCTAGCAAAGGAAACCCATCTATTTGTACACAAGATCTCATGCCCTTATTCTCTTAAGAACTTCCCTAGAAATTCTCTTATTCTATTCTTGCATCATCAGACTTCATTGAACTTTTCCATGAGCATACAGTAGTTTATTTTAACGAAACAAACCAACTGCTTCTACTTCTTCCAGCTACTACCTCTGTTTCCTTTCACTTATATCAAAGATTCTAAAAAGATCTAGCTCTGTGCATCGACTGCAATTCTTTTTTTTTTCTGTTAGACTGAACCTATTCCAGTCAGATTTTATTTTATACCCAGAACTATTTTAAGAGTGTTCGTGGAGGTCTCCAATGATCTCCAAGTTGCTAAATCCAGTGGCATTTTTTAGTCCTCATCTTATCTGATCTTTCTACAGGATTTGAAACAGTTAGTTATTCCCTTATCCTTGCAATACTTTCTTGCTTTGGTTCCCAAGATATTACACATTTGTCTACCTCATATCTCAATGGCTGCTCCATTTGAGTCTCCTTTGCTGGTGCATCTTAACCTCTCAAACTTCTCCAACCTCCAGGGCTGAGTTGTTTGACCTTTTCTCCATCTGTAGAGTCCCTTGGTGATAACATCCTACCTAGTGGCCTTAAGTGCCATCTATGTGCTGGCAGCTCTCAAATTTATATATCTTGGGCCAAGACCTTCTTCTTGACTTCATAATCATACATCCAAAGGCTGACTCATTATTTGTATGTCTTATAGACCATTCAAAATTAACATTATTTATATCTCACCCTGAACTTTTTCTCTTGTTCTTCCCATCTCAAAATCAACATCCTCCTTTTATTTCTTCAAAGTAACTTAGATTCATCTTCGACTCTTCTCTTTCTCTTATTATACATGTCTAATCTGGCAGTGCATCAAACAGGCTCAACCTTAAAATTACTTACTGAATACAGGAAACTTAAACCATCTCCGCTGCCATCATCGTGCTTCAGGCCACGTATCCATGCTTTTTGCAGCAGCCTCTTAGCTGGTTTTCCCATTCATGTCCTTGACTCTACAATCCTATTTATGGTGAAGCTGCCCGATTGAGACTGTGAAAACACATAGATCACTATTCTGTATGGTGCTGGAGTGGTGGATATATGACGGTATATCTTTATTAAAATCCATATGAAAAACATTTCACTCTATGCAAATTCAAAAAACAAAACAATAAAAATAAAAACGCAGATTGTCACTTGTGTGTCCAAAGTTTGAGCCGAAGTCCTTACAATGGCCTCCACGTTCATTCTGCTTCAGTCATACTGAACACTTCATGTCTTCAAACACACAAGATACGCCCTAGTTTCAGGATCCTTACACCATAGTCAAACAATGTAGATCCTAATGTTGCTAGTTTAAAAAGTTTGTTTGTGTATTTGGCCTCAAATGTGGTCAGGTTTTATAAATGGTCAAGGGACATTTAAAAATGAGTATTGTTTCTTTGCAAGTCTACACGTAAATCTCTAAAACCCAACTTATTAATTATATTATTACCAGTCATTATCTCCATATGGTCATTTTACTTTTGACTAATTAATCTGTCACATACTGAGAAAGGAGGATTAAAATACTGCACAACACCTAAATACTGTCTAGCATGATCAGTACTGGAGCAAATCAAAAAATCCAACATGTCTGTTAAGACAGGATAAAGAAAAAAATATACAGAAAACCTTTTATTTTGGCTTAAATAAAACACGGATAGAATTTAGTTGCTAATCTTTTGATGAAGAGCCGAAGCCTCTTAGAGTACGGGCCCTACATTGGAGTTCTGTTATTTGTCTGGTTTAAACCACACCCATTGTGTAAGGTCTGTCACTTTTAATTGTAGATTTTTAAAGTGGAATGAGAGTTTAGAGACATTTTTGAAAGTGATTTGAGTGTAGAATAATGTGTAGGTTTTTTCGGTTAATGTCTGATCTTCCAATAACTTAAATTTGTGTCCCCACACCTAATTTGACAGGAATTTTTGGAGAGTCACACTGTTGGAGGCTTTACAAACCGTTGTTTTAGTTAAGTATAAACTATTTTCACATTTTAATACGTGCTATTTAATACATAATATCGGGTCCAGTGTCAACATCAAGTACAACAGATGTAAGCACGTTTGGGAACAAATAGGACTGACCCTTGGTAAGCATATAACTCGATTTGTGGGAGTAGAAAGGTATGAGCACGCAGTGGGGGGCAATCCATTGGTGGATGGTGGTGGTCAGTGTTTAGACTCCTATGGATATGTCAGCATATTTTGCAGAGGAATAGAAATTGTCAGTTAATCTAGAGAGTTAGGAGAGCTCTTACTGCATTATTATGTTTCTGTTAATGTCAACTTTTATTTCCAACCCTTTTCTTTTTGCTTTATGTTTTATGCTTTATTTGATGCATAAAAGTTGATGACAATATAGCCTTTGAGCATTGTCCTTTTGTTCATAAAAGTAACATTCTTTGTTCCTTTGAAGCTTTTACCTTAAACTTGAAATTGTCTCAGTGCTATTGCAATCTTTTTTTTTTTTTGATACTCCTTACGTCTTTGCTTTTCCTTTTATGGCCAGAGTTCCTTTATTTTTCTCTTCTGTAATTTGGAAGGCCTCCAAATTGATAGAGATCGATATTAAGACTTGAAAAAACTTTCTGGATTCTGTATTACTCAAGATACCAACTTTAATAACAATCAACTTCTCTTCTATAAGATGAAGTGTTGGCAAACTTCCAGTTACTTCAATCTCTTGTTTAACTTACATCTTAATTTATACATATATATATATTAAAATTTTTAGATACTGAATTTTTTTTTAAATTGGAGTATAGTTGCTTTACAGTGTTGTTAGTTTCTGCTGTACAGCATAGTGAATCAACTATATGTAAACATACATCCCCTCTTTTTTGGATTTCCTTCCCATTTTGGTCACCACAGAGCACTGAGTTGAGCTCCTTGTGCTGTACAGTAGGTTCTCATTAGTTATCTGTTTTATACATAGTATCAATAGTGTATATATGTCAATCCCAGTCTCCCAATGTCAGATCTAATTAGAGTTTCTCCAGTAGGACATCAGCCCTACAAAAACTCATGAAGAAGACCTGCAACGTAAAAGTGAAACTAAACATAACATGCAAAAGTACAGATGCAAAAGTATGCTTTTGAAGCTACATTAAAGGCAGCAGAAGAAAATTTTAAGCATACATAGAACGGATAAAACAATAAGATCCTACTGTATAGCACAGGAAACTATATTCAATATCCTGTAATAAACCATAATGGAAAAGAATATGAAAAAGAATGTTTATATGTATAACTGAATCACTTTTCTGTATAGCAGAAACTAACACAACATTGTAAATCAACTCTACTTCAGTAAAATAAATTTTAAAAAAACTTTAAACAAAAACTGCTTTGCTAATATTTTAATAAGTTACAAATAAATCTCTATAAAAGTTACTATCACCATACCTGTATCCATATAGTTAAGAAAATTTGTATACTCATTCAGCCAGTAATTGGTCTTAAAGGATTCCTCTACTCTGTCAATTCTTGCATATTTTATAAATGCAATTAAATGTATTCTACTTTCATTGTAATGAAAAAAAACTGCTTTGCTCTCTCAAATAAACAGACTCAATGAGTGATAAGCAAATAAACTTACATAAAAAGGAGTATGATAGGGTTAAGTCAAAAACATTTTTTAATCTCTAAAGAGTTTTAAGTGGTATTGGAAGCTATATGAGCTTAGAAGCTATTGAAAAGAGCAGTAGAATCAACAATGTCAAAAATCTAGTCACTGCTTTGGATGAGAGGCTTTAAAATTCACCCAACATTGTGGTGACTTTGTTTCTGTAAGGTTTGCTCTTAATATCTGTTGAAATGACTAAACTAAGGGCCAGTGTTCCTGACTTTGTTTTCTTTTCATTCTGTCCTCAATTCCAGAATTTGGCGGTGGAGTTGGGCTCTGTATAATCCTTCTACTTGGTTTTTCAGCTTGCTCAGTTGAGGGCGTGCTACATCCCTCATCCTTCTGGGGACGTGGTCGAATACCTTCATTGTAAATCCCCCTTCATGGCCTTAGAGTCCTGTGAGGAAGGGAACAGTGGTACACCTCGTGTCTTTCTCATAGCAGCACAATTCCTCCAGCCTTTACTGCTTCAAATTAAAGCAGTTTGACAATTGTCTTTGTTTACTTTTTGCAGCACTACTCTGTTTTTGCTGGTTTGTTTAAAGGAGTTGTTCATCAGCCCATATTTTCTTTTATTCTGTCTGGATTATATCTTGCAGGCATTCCTATGTTGGGGTTTGGTACCATCCCTTGTTATTAGTGTTCTTGTATCTCTCTGGTTATCACAATTGGTTTCTGGCTTGGGGAATTGGAATAGCCTCATTGATTTCTAGTGTGTTATCTTTTCTAGAAGACACCTTCAATAGGAATTTTGTTGCTATCTGTACATTATTTTTATTCATCCTCCTCCTTCACCCATTTCATTAACTGATTAAGCTAAATGTTCTCTTCTTTTCTCCTTAACACCTAACTCCTCTAGATTTCTTGTAGAGAGCCACCTCAGGCTGGTGACTTTGTTTCTTTGTCTACTTTTGAATATATCATGACCACCAACCCATTGAATAAGCACTATTGAGGGAAATGATGTCCTACAATGAAATCATGAAGCACAGTGCTTGCCATGTGGGACTTTCTCAATAAATGTGAGTTCCAGTCCCCTACTCTTCCCACGTGGTTTTGTTCTCTAGTTCCTCCCTGGTTCTCTACATCCTGAAAATAATTGCTGACTAATTCTCTCTAAACATAGCTCTCTTGTTACTTACCTCTCTTGGGACAAAACCACCAACAAAGTATGTGGTCAATAATTGTTTCTGCTTCTTCATCCTTTACTTGATTTCTCTATACATTTCTAGATGATACATAGCCAGACCAGTTATAAGATTAGAATAGATACTCAGGAACAGAATTCACTAACAAAGTAGGAATAATCTTTGCCTGTTTGATTACTGTATTATTCTGTATCACTACTTAACCCTCCGTGGCATCTGTCTTCCTTCCACTCTTCCTTATGTCTTAGGAGGAGGGGTTGAGAATACCTAAGAAATACTGAAACTATTATTTTGAAAAGAAAATCCCATGGAAAATGGAAAGTAATATTTGCTTGACATTTTGGGGTTTCATCTGAGATTTCTTTTGAATCTGTGTAAAATATTTTCTGCCATTTTTTAATTATGTGTGGAAAGGAAAAGATATTTATTCTTTAAAAAGTGTACTGAGGCTTTAAAAATTCTATATTTATGCAGAAGGCAATTAGCAGTTAGATATTTCAAAATTGCTTTAGGAAAGAAAATTAATCTGGAGTTAAAGAGAAATGATGCATCATCTTATAAAAGATTAAGTAATAATGTCTGTGTTAGCAATAAACTATATCTTAGGTTAACACAATCTGCGTGCCCTAGTTAATGTTGAAACTGTTGAAAGAAGTCATAAGACTCAACTTAGATCAGAACAAATTATAGAATGAGTCAGAAAAGGGATCTTGCTTTGCTAGTTAGAAATGCATATACTCCAAAGTGTTCTTCCTTTCAAAAGTTCTTCCTTTTCAGTGTGAAGGATTATTTTTTCAATGATTTCTTTGATATCGAAGCTCACCTACTTTTACTGCAATTTAAAACTTTTTCCTATACTATCGTACTTATGTGGAATTGGAGACGTCATTTGACTCCAGTAGTTGCTGTCTTCCCAATCAATGGATGCATTTAAAGGAACCTGAGACGAATACCACACAAAATGCCTTTCCATAGGACTTCTATTCTTCTCTTCTGGTTACAATTGGAAATTATTTTTTCTTCCTTCCTCTACTATCTCCCTCTTACTTTAGAAACTTCTTTCTTATGTAGTTTAATACAGATAACCACATTTATCACAGGGAAGAGTTCAAATTAACTGCAGAATAATTTTTGTCAGGGATATGGACTTCATAAAATCATTACTACATATTGATCATGATTTTTATTTATTTTGAAGTATGCCTTTAACTTTTTCCAAAAAGCATCTTTATGGACATACCAGTAAATTCTACATGTTTATGTTCTATCCTTAAATTATCAAACATTTTAGAAAAATACCAGAAAGACAGGTTCCAAAAGTTAAAAGCAAAACCACTGCAGGTTTCATTAATGAGTATTACTGCCTCTGATTTTGGAGATTTCAAGCAAAAGATACTGTATTACAGGGTCTGGTGGTAACAGAAGCAAATCTAAGTTTCTGTTCATTGTAGTTACATGACCATACTGAAATTTAAGAATTTAAGTTATGGGCTTTGTGTAAAATATATTTGAAAATGAAATTAATGTGTTGAGAAAATATTTGTAGTTATATATTCTGTTGTATCATGATACAAGATTTTTAACAAGTACTATTTTAATGACGACTTAAAATAGCTTGTGTGTTTGGACATCTGCTAAAATCTCTTTAATGAAAGAAGACTTTACTCGTGTCATACAGAATTTCTTCCTGCTCAGCATCTTTTTCTATTCTTGTGGTAATACAATATTTCATGGGAGAAACTCGTTAAGATTCAGGTTGAGGTCATTGACTCTCAGCAACCACAGGTGGTATACATACCTTAGGTCTGGGCAACCAGAGCATTGTATTCTGTGCTCCTTACAAGCTATAGTGATTCATTCAGAGGTGGACCCGTGGCCCAAGAACAAGCTCTCTCTAGGACATTTTTGGAATTAGAGATGAAGAGGGGGGTCACTTCTTGCCTGAGATTGCAAGTATTAAAAAAACGTTAATTATGAGATTTGGCAGGGGGCATTCTTGCCACCCATTGGAAGCGGAAAACAGAGTGATCGTTCCAGTGGCTTTGTTTGAAAGCCGGGTCAAATCCACCGACTTCATGGTTATACATAATAATATATTCTCTACTGCTTTTTTTTTTTTTTTTAAGTTGTTGCTGTTTTGCTTGAATTAAGTTTGTTTCTTTCACTTGCATTGATGGTTCTGAGTAGTGCAAAAAATGGCCAGCATAGCATAATGGTTAAAGAATTCAGACTCTGGAGCAGATGGGCTTAGTTTGAATTCCAGCTCTTCACTCAGAGCTGTGTGACCTTGGCCAAGTCACTTATCTTCTCTTTCTCTGTTTCCTCACCTGCAAAATAGACATAATCATAGTACTGACCTCAGAGGGTTGTTACGATTTTGATAGTTTCTATTTATAAAGTGCTGGCAAGAGTTCCTGGCACATAGTATGTACTGCATAATATTTGTTAAATAAATATGAATCATGTTGAATAAGTAGGTTCTTCATATTGTAGGAGGGTTGACATTAAGTTATCTTTGATTTTGTGATCCGTTTAAAAAGGACAGAGAATATGCATAGAATGCTGCAGTTTTTTTTGCTGTTGGTAGCCAAATTACTCATTATCATGATAAAATTTAGGCTCAGCACAATCTATAATGATTATTTTGGTTTATCAAATATTCTATTTTTAAAGGATCATTTTTGTTACTTTAGTGGGCCATTTGGGTATAAGACTTGGGGCACCAGCTAAAAAGACTGTTTCACTTCATGAACATTAGTTTTCTCAGTCCTTTGAATTAAAGCAAGTTTCTGACAGCTCTAAAATTTGGCAGAGATATGCTTGAAAATTAAAAGTCAGGTCCTTGACACGTAACATGCACTAATACAAATATTCTCTGCCTCTGTTACTGGTCCACCGTGGTCCATTTGATCCATTCTGCCGTGAAGAATCCGCTCAAGCATTTTGAAGAGAAGCATATTGTGGCAAAGACTTGAAGGAGCAAAGTCCCTCTCTTTCAGTGTACACACTTTCTTAAGTTATAACTATGGGTTCTTTATTTTTTACATATCCTTTGACTTTAACATTTTTAATTAGAAGAGAAATGTGATTGCAAATATATATTTTTTGAAACTGAGAGAACTCAAGTTTTTAGTTTGCTGTTTTTTCATGGTTTCAGTTGAAGTAATTAAAGTTTATTAAATAAAGCTTGTGAAGTCACATTACAAACCTTTTTTTTGTAAAGTCCACATTTTTTTTTTTGAGGTATAGTTGATCTACAATATTAAATAAGTTTTAGGTATATAACAGTGATTCAGAATTTTAAAGGTAATATTCCATTTTTAGTTACTATAAAATATTGGCTATATTCCCAGTTTTGCACAATATATCCTTACAGCTGTTTTTTTTTTAGTGGGTGCATTGTGCCTTGGGACACTTTATTTTATTTTTTTAGCATCTTTATTGGAGTATAATTGCTTTACAATGGTGTATTAATTTCTGCTGTATAACAGAGTGAATCAGCTATACATAAACGTATATCCCCATATCTTCTCCCTCTTGTGTCTCCCTCCTACCCTCCCTATCCCACCCCTCTAGGCGGACACAAAGCACCGAGTCGATCTCCCTGTGCTATGCGGCTGCTTCCCACTAGCTATCTGTTGTACACTTGATAGTGTAATATATTGCCACTCTCTCACTTCGTCCCAGCTTAACCTTCCCCCCGGCCCATGTACTCAAGTCCATTCTTTACGTCTGCATCTTTATTCCTGTCCTGCCGCTAGGTGCTTCAGAACCATTTTTTTTTTAGATTCCATGCATATGTGTTAGCATACGGTATTTGTTTTTCTCTTTCTGACTTCACTCTGTATGACAGACTCTAGGTCTATCCACCTCACTACAGATAACTCAATTTCGTTTCTTTTTATGGCTGAGTAATATTCCATTGTACGTATGGGCTACATCTTCTTTATCCATTCATCTGTCAATGGACACTTAGGTTGGTTCCATGTCCTGGCTATTGTAAATAGTGCTGCAGTGAACGTTTATGGTACATGACTCTTTTTGAATTATGGTTTTCTCAGGGTATATGCCCAGCAGTGGGATTGCTGGGTCATATGGTAGTTCTATTTTTAGTTTTTTAAGGAACCTCCATACTGTTCTCCATAGTGGCTGTATCAATTCACAGTCCCACCAACAGTGCAAAGGGTTCCCATTTCTCCACACCCTCTCCAGCATTTATTGTTTGTAGATGTTTTGATGACGGCCATTCTGACTGGTATGAGGTGATACCTCATTGTACTTTTGATTTGCATTTCTGTTATGATTAGTGATGTTGAGCATCCTTTCATGTGTTTGTTGGCAATCTGTATATCTTCTTTGGAGAAATGTCTGTTTAGGACTTCTGCCCAGTTTTGGATTAGGTTGTTTGTTTTTTTCATATTGAGATGCATTGGCTGCCTGTATATTTTGGAGATTAATCCTTTGTCAATTGCTTCATTTGCAAATATTTTCTCCCATTCTGAGGGTTGTCTTTCCATCTTGTTTATGGTTTCCTTCACTGTGCAAAAGCTTTTAAGTTTCATTAGGTCCCATTTCGTTTTGTTTTTATTGCCATTACTCTAGGAGGTGGGCCGAAAAGGATCTTGCTGTGATGTATGTCATAGAGTGTTCTACCTAAGTTTTCCTCTAAGAGTTTGATAGTGTCTGGCCTTACATTTAGGTCTTTAATCCATTTTGAGTTTATTTTTGTGTATGGTGTTAGGAAGTGTTCTACTTTCATTCTTTTACATGTAGCTGTTCAGTTTTCCCAGCACCACTTATTGAAGAGGCTGTCTTTTCTCCATTGTGTATTCTTGCCTCCTTTATCAAAGATAAGGTGACCATATGTGCGTGAGTTTATCTCTGGGCTTTCTATGCTGTTCCATTGATTTATATTTCTGTTTTTGTGCCAGTACCATACTGTCTTGATTACTGTAGCTTTGTAGTATAGTCTGAAGCCAGGGAGCCTGATTACTCCAGCTCCGTTTTCCTTTCTCAAGATTACTTTGTCTATCCGGGGTCTTTTGTGTTTCCATACAAATTGTGAAATTTTTTGTTCTAGTTCTGTGAAAAATGCCATTGGTATTTTGATAGGGATTGCAGTGAATCTGTAGATTGCTTTGGGTAGTACAGTTGTTTTCATTATGTTGATTCTTCCAATCCAAGAACATGGTGTATCTTTCCATCTGTTTGTATCATCTGTACTTTCTTTCAGTAGTGTCTCATAGTTTTCTGCATAGAGGTCTTTTGTCTACCTAGGTAGGTTTATTCCTAGGTATTTTATTCTTTTTGTTGCAATGGTAAATGGGAGTGTTTCCTTAGTTTCTCTTTCAGATTTTTCATCATTAGTGTATAGGAATGCAAGGGATTTCTGTGCATTAATTTTGTATCCTGCTACTATATCAAATTCATTGATTAGCTCTAGTAGTTTTCTAGTAGCATCTTTGAGATTCTCTATGTATAGTATTATGTCATCGGCAAAGAGTGACAGCTTTACCTTTCTTTTCCGTTTTGGATTCCTTTTATTTCTTTTTCTTCTCTGATTGCTGTGGCTAAAACTTCCAAAACTATGTTGAATAGTAGTGGTGAGACTGGGCAACCTTGTCTTTTTCCTGATCTTAGTGGAAATGGTTTCAGTTTTTCACCATTGAGGACAATGTTGGCTGTGGGTTTGTCATATATGGCCTTTATTATGTTGAGGAAAGTTCCCTCTATACCTACTTTCTGCAGGGTTTTTATCATAAATGGGTGTTGGATTTTGTTGAAAGCTTTTTCTGCATCTATTGAGATGATCATATGGTTTTTCTCCTTCAATTTGTTAATATGGTGTATCACATTGATTGATTTGCATATATTGAAGAATCCTTGCATTCCTGGAATAAACCACACTTGATCATGGTGTATGATCCTTTTAATGTGCTGTTGGATTCTGTTTGCTAGTATTTTGTTGAGGATTTTTGCATCTATGCTCATCAGTGATACTGGCCTGTAGTTTTCTTTCTTTGTGACATCCTTGTCTGGTTTTGGTATCAGGGTGATGGTGGCCTCGTAGAATGAGTTTGGGAGTGTTCCTCCCTCTGCTATATTTTGGAAGAGTTTGAGAAGGATAGGTGTTAGCTCTTCTCTAAATGTTTGATAGAATTCACTTGAATTCTGTGAATTCACAGAAGCCATCTGGTCCCTGGCCTTTTTTGTTGGCAGATTTTTAATCACAGTTTAAATTGCAGTTCTTGTGATTGGTCTGTTTACATTTTGAATTTCTTTGTGGCTCAGGCTCAGGAGGTTGTGCTTTTCTAAGAACTTGTCCTTTTTATTGGAATACAGTTGCTTATAGTAATCTCTCATGATCCTTTGTATTTCTGCAGTGTCAGGTGTTACGTCTCCTTTTTCATTTCTAATTCTATTCATTTGAGTCTTCTCCCTTTTTTCCTTGATGAGTCTGGCTAGTGGTTTATCAATTTTGTTTATCTTCTCAAAGAACCACCTTTTAGTTTTACTGATCTTAGCTCTTGTTTCCTTCACTTCTTCATTTATTTCTGACTTGACTTTTATGATTTCTTTCCTTCTGCTAACTTCTGGGTTTTTTGTTCTTTTTCTAATAGCTTTAGGTGTAAGGTTAGGATTTTTATTTGAGATGTTTTTTGTTTCTTGAGGTAGATTTGTATTGCTATAAAGTACCCTCTTAGAACTGCTTTTGCTGCATCCCATAGGTCTTGGGTCGTTGTGTTTTCACTGTCATTTGTTTGTAGGTATTTTTTGATTTCCTCTTTGATTTCTTCAGTGATCTCATGGTTACTTAGTAGTATATTGTTTCGCATCCATGTGTTTATATTTTTTTTACAGATTTTTTCCTGTAATTGATATCTAGTCTCATAGTGTTGTGGTCAGAAAAGATACTTGATATGATTTCAATTTTCTTAAATTTACCAAGGCTTGACTTTTGACCCAGAATATGATCTATCCAGCAGAATGTTCCATGAGCACTTGAGAAGGAAGTGTATTCTGTTGTTTTTGGATGAAATGTCCTATAAATATCAGTTAAGTCCATTTTGTTTAATGTATCATTTAAATCTTGAGTTTCCTTATTTATTTTCATTTTGGATGATCTGTCCATTGGTGAAAGTGGTGAGTTAAAGTCCCCTACTATGATTGTGTTACTGTCGATTTCCCCTTTTATGGCTGTTAGCATTTGCCTTAAGTATTGAGGTGCTCCTATGCTGGGGGCATAAATATTTACAATTGTTATATCTTTTTCGATTGATCCCTTGATCGTTATGTAGGGTCCTTCTTTGTGTCTTGTAACAGTCTTTATTTTAAAGTCTATTTTGTCTGATATGAGAATTGCTACTCCAGCTTTCTTTTGATTTCTGTCTGCATGGAATATCTTTTTCCATCCCCTCACATTCAGTATGTGTCCCATGTCTGAAGTGGGTCTCTTGTAGACAATATATATATACGGGTCTTGTTTTTGTATCCATTCAGCCAGTCTGTGTCTTTTGGTTGGAGCATCTAATCCATTTACATTTAAGAAAATTATTGATATGTATGTTCCTGTTACCAGTTTCTTAATTGCTTTGGGTTTGTTTTTGTAGGGCTTTTCCTCTTGTGTTTTGTGCCTAGAGGAGTTCCTTTAGCATTTGTTGTAAAGCTCGTTTGGTGGTGCTGAATTCTCTTAGCTTTTCCTTGTCTCTAAAGCTTTTAATTTCTCCGTCAAATCTGAATGAGATCCTTGCTGGGTAGAGTAATCTTGGTTGTAGGTTTTTCCCTTTCATCACTTTAATTATGTCCTGCCACTCCCTTCTGGCTTGCAGAGTTTCTGCTGAAAGATCAGCTCTTAACCTTATGGGGATTCCCTTGTATGTTATTTGTTGATTTTCCCTTGCTGCTTTTAATATTTTTTCTTTGTATTTAATTTTTGATAGTTTGTTTAACATGTGTTTTGGCATGTTTCTCCTTGGATCAATCCTTATGGGACTCTCTGTGCTTCCTGGACTTAATTGACTATTTCCTTTCCCATATTAGAGAAGGTTTCAACTATAATCTCTTCTAATATTTTCTCAGACCCTTTCTTTTTCTCTTCTTCTTCTGGTGCTCCTATAATTCTAATGTTGGTGTTTTTAATGTTGTCCCAGAGTCTCTGAGACTGTCCTCAATCCTTTTCATTCTTTTTTCTTTATTCTGTTCTGCAGTATTTTTTTCCACTATTTTATCTTCCAGGTCACTTATCCATTCTTCTGCCTCAGTTATTCTACTACTGATTCCTTCTAGAGAATTTTTAATTTCATTTATTGTGTTATTCATCATTGTTTGTTTGCTCTTTAGTTCTTCTAGGTCCTTGTTAAAGGCTTCTTGTATTTTCTCCATTCTATTTCCAAGATTTTGTATCATCTTTACTATCATTACTCTGAATTCTTTTTCAGGTAGACTGCCTATTTCCTCTTCATTGGTTAGGTCTGGTGGGTTTTTATCTTGCTCCTTCATCTGCTGTGTGTTTTTCTGTCTTCTCATTTTGCTTCACTTACTGTGTACTGTGTTTGGGGTCTCCTTTCTGCAGGCTGCAGTTTGTAGTTCCCATTGTTTTTGATGTCTGCCCCCAGCGGCTTAGGTTGGTTCAGCGGGTTGTGTTGGCTTCCTGGTGGAGGGGACTGGTGCCTGTGTTCTGGTGGATAAGGCTGGATTTTGTCTTTCTAGTTGGCAGGACTGCATCCAGTGGTGTGTTTTGGGGTATCTATGAACTTATTATGATTTTAGGCAGCCTCTCTGCTAATGGGTGGGGTTGTCTTCCCATCTTGCTAGTTGTTTGGCATAGGGCGTCCAGCACTGGAGCTTGCTGGTCATTGAGTGGAACTGTGTCTTGATGTTGAGATGGAAATCTCCAAGAGAGCTTTTGCCATTTGATATTACGTGTAGCCGGGATGTCTCTGGTGGACTCATATCCTGAACTTGGCTCTCCCACCTCAGAGGGTTAGGCCTGACACCCGGCTTGAACACCAAGACTCTGTCAGCCGCCCAGCTCGCTCTGGGCTTTTATTTCGATGATGTGGCTTCTGCAGAGCTTGGGCCACTTTTCTGGGAATTGGCCAAGGAGAAGCATGAGGGTTCTGAGCGTCTTGAAAATGCAAAACCAGTGCGGCGGCCGCCCTCTATTCCAGGAAGTGCTGAAGCCTCCCCAAGATGAGTGGGGTAAAACCCAAGGTGCTGTGGGAGCCGCCGTCCTCGTGGAGAAGAATCTGAACCCAGCCCTTGTGCACCTGCATGCCCTGGGTTCTGCCCCTGATGCCACACCTTTTAAAAAAAAGAAAAAAAGTAATCATTTTATGTCCACAGGTAGGAAGCAGTGTAGCTTTGGAGATACTAATCATTGCATTTCATGTCATGAGTAATACATTTACGTTGTCTGCTGCACTTTATCTAATAATGTATGTACGCAGCATGTTTACCCTTCGCATGCGTATTGTAGCTCTTACGATATATTATGTACAGGCAGTTAGTTCCATTTATTGTTTTAGGGCTTATGATAACATCATGCTACTGTAAAATGAAAAACTAGTAGTCATGCTCAGAGATATTGGAGTCTTTATTAAAAGACAAGCCTGGTCCTGGTCTTAACTTTTGCTGGGCTGGAGGTGCAACTAAAAATAGAGGTTGACATACCATATATCTAAAGATTTAAAAGTTACAAATGAAGCTAACAAAATTATAAGAAAATATGTGCTATATTCCTACCTTGATGAACAGGTCTTCACAATCAATCACAAGACCAGTTAGAACTTGAAATTCTTGGAATACTTGGAGCTTCCTAGGGAAAGCCAGACATACGGCCTATGGCTTCTTACTTATCCCACCAGGCACTCCATCCCTAATCACAGGGTGCCTGGTGCCTTGTGCCCATGTGTGCACACTGCAGTCCCATCGGCAAGCTTCATGTATAGCTGCCCCTTGCACACACATCTTTTTTGCCGCTTTCTGGCTTGGCAATGGTGGCTTTGCTTACCGTCTGGTGAGAGGCCTGTGCAAGTCCTGGAAACACGCTAAGGCTGTTTCAGTAGCTATTTCCAGGGTCCCAAGGCCCCAGAGCCTCGGTGCTGCACAGACCTTATCTGTGTGGAGGGCCATAGCTGGAAGAGGGTAAGAGCAGACTGTAAATGCACTGGCTCAGGCCAGGAGCCCTCTTGTCCAAGTGGTACTTCTGAGAGTCCAATCTAGAAATTTAGTCTTCATTTACTTTACCTGATGGTTGCATTGTTTTGAAGGTTGAACTTCAGCAATCCAAACGAAAAGAGACGTTCTGTTCACTTACCCACATGCAGATATTTTAGAAGTAAAAGTGAGGTACCAAGGAAAATATGAGAGGAACTAATATATGTAATAAACCCTGATATTTAAGGGAACTTTTATCATGACAGTAAATACACTTGTGATTTTGTGCATTGTGGGTTTTACTTAAAATCGAAATAGCAAAATTCAGTGTGATTTCCGGTTGCCTGTAAGTCATTCGGTATTTGTAGTCTTCACAAAATGCAAGTTTTTATGCATGAACATATATTTTTCACTTAATTTTCTTCTAGAGGTTTTAGGTATTAATTTGCTAAGAAGGTTCCCTTTGATAGGTAATACAAAAGTCAGATCCGTAGATGAGAATAAGTAACCAAAAGAATTTAATAACTCTACATTTAATTAGGTATGGTTGACTTGTCTTCAAACCTAAACATGTAGTTAAGTAACTAAAAATAATCAATTTTTAAAACTGCCAGTAATTTTGCAATAGAAAGAATAACAATACCCCTTCTGGGATTATACCATGAGAAGAGGCCACATCCTTCCTTTTAACTTTTCTGCAGTTTTCTATCACAACTGTTGCCTAATCATTCTGAGAGAAATATTTGCCCAGATTAACTATAGATTATTGTATTCCATTTCAAACTGAAAATTTTATTACAAGTACATAGTCAAGGATTTAGTCTTCCTTCACTCCTGGTATTTTATCAAACCACATTTAAATGCTCATTTGAAAGCATATCCCTTGTTAAATAACAAGGATGCTTTATGCTTTACAAATGACAAAGACGAAATCAACTTTCTATCAGGTCAGGCAAAGGCTCTTTATATGGCTGTGTTTAGTAAGAAGGCAGAGGGCAGGTTACTCAAAGGCAGGATGTAGTTTCACCTGTGCAAGATGCATAGGCAAGTGTATGAAGTGAGATCCTAAGTCATAGAACCCTTCGCAAAAATTGTTTTGGTGAGATACTGGCTCATTTTTCTGCATCAGTTTTGCTGTATTTTGGTGCTTAAGGACTCCAAGTCATAGAAGCATCCGCTCCACGCACCCAAATGTTACTTCCAAAAAGCGCACTGCTTGCTGCTGCAGCCTGGGTTTTAAAGAACCACTTGTATCATTTGTGAAAGTGTCCCAGAAATTAGAGCAGGAACTTGGTCTCGATAGAGTCCTGACCTCATCTCTGCAGTCAGAGGATTACATGGGGAAATTTCTTATTAATACTGTGTACTAATCATTGCCTCAGTCCGCGCATGTGCTGGGAGAGAGAAATTTTATTATGTTTGGAAGGTAAAATCCCCACTGACTAGAAACCCTCAAAGGATATACTCAGCTGCCATTAAATGCATTGACAGTGCAGTGACATTTATGTGCACACATTTCCATCACTGAAAGTAAAATAAATTACACGAAGTAATTTCAATTACTTTATCAAACACATCTGCAGGATTTCATGACATTTAAATCATTACACACGGGCCGTCATAAGGAACAAGTGTCTGAAATGAGATTCAGTCCTAAGGGAGTAGCACAATTTTTTCTGCGAAGAGTTTCTGTACTGAGAATGAATATAAGTGTTCAGTCTTTTGGAATCTTGTTCAGTGCCATTACTTTTCAGCAATAGGCCAGAAATTGTGGATTATGGGTTTTTTCATAGGGCCTACCATAATTTGAGTATTAGCCTATCAATGACAGTTCCTCTGATTGCAAGTTCTTACTATGGAATTTTTCTTCTTTCATTAAAATGATTTAAGAAATAATTGTGGAAACTAGGCATCAGATTTTCGATTTACAAGACCAGAACTGGAAAAATTTTCTGGGCTATTATGGTGGTGGGATGAGTGTAAGAGTCGGCCTTGAGGAGTTTGGGGCCTTCCTGAACTTTGTTTTTCTGTCGAATCTATGTTGCAATGGACACAGAAGATATTTTGAAGGGAGTAAAGTCAGTTGGAGGAGTTGTTTGGAGAGGAATGGTAATAGTGGTGATGTAGGGCCATGAGCAGCTTTGACCTTTTCGAGCATCAGCAGAGAGGTTCTGCATTATTTCTCTCAACTCCAGGAGCTGAGAATCAGGTCCAGCCCCAGGCCTCACAGTACTGCCCGCATCTCAAAGACTGCTTGGTTGACGTTGAGGTATAACAGCCTCCAAAAGAGACCCCAGTAGACATTAACAGAGCCCTTAATTTCAAACAAGTGGTTTTAGAATATCAGCAAGAAAAAGTGAAGTAATGATGTTATACAGAGGAGTAGTGTTTAAATAAATATCCAGTTACAGTAAGTAATGGTGAGCAAAGGGGTTGCAAAGGCAACTTTAGGAGAAGACTTAATTTTTCATGAAAGATTACATTATGGGTTTTGGATTCCAGAGGGGTCAAATGACAATTTTATTTCTTCATTAGTTTTTATGGAAATTAAGAAAAGTGCTTTGGGCTTCCCTGGTGGCGCAGTGGTTGAGAGTCCGCCTGCCGATGCAGGGGACATGGGTTCGTGCCCCGGTCTGGGAGGATCCCACATGCCGCGGAGCGGCTGGGCCTGTGAGCCATGGCCGCTGAGCCTGCACGTCCGGAGCCTGTGCTCCGCAACGGGAGAGGCCACACCAGTGAGAGGCCCGCGTACCGCAAAAAAAAAAAAGAAAACTGCTTTGTTTGAACCTCAGTTCCCCTCAGAGTAGAACGGGGATAATGCCATTTCTCAGAATTTTTGTGAGGTTTGAAAACAATACATGCAAAATTACTAACATAGTATTTTTTGTATGTGCACTTAATAAATTGTATCTGTTGTATCAAATTGGTAAATGAATAGGAGAGATTCAGATTAAAAAAAAAAAAAAAAACTCAAAGAAGAAAGAAGCATTTATAATGAAAAAACCCAGATAGCTATTACATATGGGAAATCAGGATAAAGGTAGGATGCTGAGATTTGGTGGAGAGGTATTAGGAGGAAGTAGGTAGGAATCTAGGCTTGAAATCCAAATTACTTGTGTTCAAGTCCCAGTGCTACCATTTAACAGCTGTGTTTCATTAGGCAAATGACAAGCGCTTTATATTTCATTTTATATTTTACAGTTTATTCATCTGTAAAATGGGGATAATGGTAACCATACCTACTTGATATGGTTGTTCTGAGGATTGAATGAGTTGATATTTATAAATCTAAATGCTAGCATGTAGAAAGCACTGAGTAAACATTAGTCTTCAGTATGATTGCTTGGACTCTTGGGTGCTATTTGATACTTTTCTTTTTTGCTTTTTCAGACATAGTAATAGGGAAGATTGTCTTACAGCGATTAAAAAAATTTCACCAAATGGTTTTTAGTTTGAATGTAAAATGTCGTAACAGGCCATCAGTCTCTAACAACCAAAACAAACCAGATAAACTATAAAAATCATAGTTAAAAAATATCCCTATTATAAAGCTGAGCACATAAAGAAACACAAACAAATAAAACGTCAGAGTGTGAGGATCCCTTTATAAGAGAAGAGAGACTTACCACACAACCACTGCTCTCATGATTGGAGGAAATGTCTACTAAAGATAGAAGAGGGAAATACCAGCTGAACTGCTAACATATGTTTAATAGCCATGTATGGGCTGTTGTGATAGAACTACAAGGGACCCCCACCACCAATTGGAAAATAACATTTTGAAAATGTACAATAGCATAAAAAGTCAGATAAGAAAAAAATCAACCTAATGATACTTAAGATCTCCATACTAAAAACTGTAAAATGTTACTGAGAAATTAAATAAGACATAAAAATGGAGATACACTGCATGTTTCTAGATTGGAAAATGAAATATTGCTGAGATGGCTATACTTTCTAATTTGATATATACATTCAATGTAATTTATATCAAAAAGGCAACATGCTATTCTGAAGAAGTAGACAAGATGGTTCTAAATACAAATAGAAATGAAAATAAAATAGGATAGCTAAAACATGTTGAAAGAAGAAGTTGGAGGACTTCACCTGGTTTCATAATTTATTATAAATATACAGTAATCAAGACAGTGGTATTGGCCTAAGCATAGACAAATAGAATATGGAACAGAATAGAGTGTAGAAACAGACCCATACATACTCAGTCAACTGACTTTTTTCTTTTTTTTTTAACAAAAGTGCCAAAGCTATTTTTGGGAGTTGTTCCAATTTTTGCAAGTTGTTCCTGCAATATCTGTCTTTCCAAAGATATTGCAGGAGCAACTTGGTATCTTTATGGAAGAAAATGTATTTTGACTCTGATCACATACCATACACAAAAATTAATTCTAGATGGGTCATAGATCTAAACCAGATTCAAAAAGTTCTAGAAGAAAACAGAAAAATACCTTCATGACCTCAGGTTAGGCAAAACTTTCTTGTATAGGACACAAAAAACATAAAGCATAAGTTGTTTATTAGACTTAGGCAAAATTAAATTCTGCCCATCAAAAGACTCCATTAAAAATTAATACATTCATCATGAACTAGAAAAATTTATAGTATCTTACAAAGGATTTGCATGCAGAATACATAAAGAATTCCAGCGAATCAACTGTAAAAACACAAATAACCAAATAGAAATATGTGCAATAGACCTGAACAGATACTTCACAGAAGTACATTAAAAAAGTATTCAGTTTTATTAGTTATCAGGCTATGCAAACTAAAACAAAAATGAGATGCTACTAAACATGCTCTGGAATGGCTAAAATAAAAAAGACTGAAAACATCAAATTTTGGTGAAGATATGGAGTGATAGAACCTCTCATACAATGGCGATGGGAGTGTTAGCAGGACAACTGCTTAGGAAAACTGTTTGGCAGTTTCTTAAATTTAAACATACATCTCACCTATGACCCAGGAATAGTTCTCAGAGGTATTTACCATGACTTGTAGAAGAATGTTTATAGCAGCCATATTTATAATCGCCTTATACTAGGATCAACCCAAATGTCTAACAACAGGAGAATTGATAGACAAATTGTAGTATATCCATAGAATTGAATACTACTTAGTAATAAAAGGAAAAACTAATGATACACAGAGCAGTATGGATACATATCAACATTATATTAAATGAAGCTATACACAGAAGAGCACATACTGTAGGATTTCATATATATGGTATCCAAATGCAGACAAAAGTAATCTATAGTGATAGAAATCCCGTATTAGATGTAGGAGTAGGGAGAGAAATGACTGGAAAGGAGTGCCAGGGAACATTTGTTCTACTATATATATTTTGAATGGTGGTTGCATAGCTATATTTAATTGTCAGAGTTCATCAAACTGGACATTTAAAGTTCATGCATTTTATTGAATATTAATTACATCTCAATAAAGTGGGAACCTGCCGAGAAAAGTATCAGATCGTTGGTTAAAAAGTCACAGAACAGTCGAACAATTTTCATTTCCGAACGATGAAAAGAGTTTTCCAAGAATAACATGTAAAGGTCACAAAAATAATCATTTGCTTTGTTTGTTTGTTAGTAGAATAGAATCATGCCCCAGTACAAAATCCTTTTTGTCCTGAAGTGTGTCACTACCTAAGCGCAGCCTTCTTGAGTTGTGTCTCTAATCCCCAGAGTATTCTGATCTTTAGTGCAGCCAGTTCTTATGTCGAAATAATTAACATTTCTGCTCTCTTTGTTGTAAATAAAACAAATGTTGCAACAACTTAACATCTTATGCGTCTTACGTTTTCATCAGAAAGCAATTTCTTGCAATGCAACCTGTCATGTTTTTATTATTTGGTACCTTTTTTTGCCAAGTATGTGATGATGACGTGTGTGTGTGTGTGTTGTGGGCAGGAGGAGTTAGGAGGTAGAAAGTGAGAGTGTATTGGACTTCAGTGAGGTTGGATGAAGGATATTCAAATACCCGAATAAGGAAAAGCCTAGTGGAATGAATTTCCCTACTTAATGGAACACGATAAATTCTCTGAGTCTGTAGATGTTCCATAATGGATTGATAAATAGTTTTATGTACTCCCCTAACTGAGAAACAGTTTCCTGCTGCAGTTTTAAAGAACTATCAGATCTACTACTTTCAAAATACGTACATCCTTCATTGTCAACCTGTTTGAAGAGCATATAATTGTTCAAGTGCTTTGGAATAATTTTTATTACTATCTTATAATTATGTGGAGTGCTGAAGTCAGGAGTGACAGCTATGGAAGCACCTTAATAAGCTTTTTTTTAATGCTAGTGTCACTCCAATTCAACCTGAGCCTGATGAAAAGATATTCTCCCTTTCCTAGTTTAGCTGAAAAGCATCTAAATATATAATTTGTGGTGCGGTGCTCATTTAAATCAGATCACTTTGGAATTCAAGTTACATATAGCTCTTAGCAAGTTTTTTTCTCACTAGAACTTTGAAGAAAAAGGCATGATGAGTTCTGATGCACTGTTGGATTGAGTTCCTATAGTTATTTAGGATGTATCAATTAGGTATTGTGGAGCCACATACATTCTGAGGGAGAATTTCTTGTCTAGGAGAGTATTCTGCCCTGGGATCATGGCAATGGGTCAGAAAACATATCAGAAACCACTTTTTAATGTTACCTTTTTGTTCATGACACCCAAAAGTGGGTCTCTTCCCTTTTTGAGTGCCTGATGCTCAGTGGTAGATGAGTTAGGAAGGATTATGGACATAAGAGTCTTCTTCCCTAGTTTATCTAACTGATGCTGAGTGGCCTTCCATATACCTAGATAGTATAAAAAGTACGTGTGTGTGTGTGTGTAATATGTATGTTTCAATATGCTTTTTATACATTTTACATATATGTATGTGTATACATGCAGATACACACACTTGACTGACCAGGTAAGAATTATCTTTCAGCACCAATTGGCCAGTTCATAGAAAGTTTTCTGGAGAACAAATTAGCAGGCTTCATCAAATTGGAAATGTGCATAATCTTTGACCAAATAACTTTACCTCTAAAAATCTATCCTACAGAAATTTTTGTACATTCTCAAAGACATATATATGACCATTGCAAGCTTTTTTTTGATGTAAAACGTTTGAAAGCAACTGAAATGTCCATCAATGAATTATGCTACATTCCTTCTGTCAAGTATTGTGTGGTTACAAAAATAAGACCTTGATAAAAGGAAAATGTAATTCACTGAGTGCTGTGTATAGAATGATCCCATTTATGATAAACAAAACAATCAAGTAAATAGCCTTTATATATGCACAAAATATTCTGAAAGGAATTTTAAACTGTTCTTGGGCGAAGAGAGGAATTAGGCAAGGAGTACTAAAGGGGAATAATTGTTTCCTCTTTTCTTTTGTGTTGAATTATAAGGTTGTATATATGTATTACATGTTTAAACAGGAAAAAATATATCAATTGCAAGATTTCTTTGTCAATAATTGTGATCTATTAAAGTAGTAGTGAATTCCGATATTAGAATATGGTTAACAACAATGAAAGTTACATGATAATGTAGAAGATATTGATTGAAAAGATTGCTATTTAAACTTGTAACTCCAAAAGGTGTATTGAAAGATCTTAAATTTTTCATTGAAATGCTATTTTTTGTAAATAGTTGAAAAACTTGATATTTGACTACTTCCTTTTCAGAGTGTGAGATATCTATACTACCTGTGTTTTATAACTGAGTGATTGTTTATGTAGCGTTCTGTAGTGGGTTCAATGATGGATCCCCAAAAGATACATCCAAGTCCTAATCCCTAGAACCTGTGAATGTCTGTGCTCTTATTTGGAAGTAGTCTTTGTACATGTAACTAAAAGGATCTTGGGATGAGATGATCCTGGATTATCTAGGTGGGCCCTAAACCCAATGATAAGTATCCTTATAAGAGTTAGGGACATGCAGATCTTATAGACAGAGGAGATTTTATAGACACAGAGGAGAAGGTCATGTGAAGATGAAGGCAGAGATTGGAGTGATGCAGCCACTAGCTAAATAAGACCTGAGGTCACCTGAAACTGGAGAAACAAGGAATGATTGTCCCCTAGAGCCTTCACAGGGAGTGTGGCCCTGCAGGCACCTTGATTGTAGACTTTTGGCCTCCAGAGCTGTAAAAGAATAAATTTCTGTTATTTTAGCTTCTAGATTTATGGTAATGTGTTACAGTAGCCACGAGAAACGAATATACCGTATGTCTCCTAAATAAAAACTAGCAGAGGAGATGAGAATTTTAAAACTTAGAGTATTTCAAATTTCCTCTTAAATTTTGAAAAAAAAAAGAAAAAACCCACCAAGTCTTTATGATTACCAGGGAAATGAACGTTATTCCATGTGTTTCCTCAGGTCTACTAAATATTGGAAGATTCCTTAGGGATCATCTGGTCCAGCAGCCATGCACAGAAGAGTCCATAAGATGTCAGGAAGGAGTCCTGGGTGTTGGAATTGGGCTGGGTTAGGGCAGAAGTGAGTAGTGGCTGATAACAAGTAAAGTGTCTAGTCTACCCAAATGCATTGCAAATCAAACAATTACAAACCCTGTGAAGGCAAAAGAAATAGAACTATCTGGCCCCTGCATGCGCATTTAAACTTAGGGGATTCTCCTACCAAAATGAAGAAGAAAGTGAAAATTGGAAGACAGTAGGCTGTCCCTGTCACAACCAAACTAACAACTGAGCTGGGATAAGCATCCCTGGTTCCTCCCTCCTACTCTAGGGTTATTCCACCTCCAGTTCTCTTTATCTCTGCAAAGCAGAATGGAAGGAAACTAAGATGTGTTGACCAGCGTGTGTCTGACACCATGCCAAGTTCTTTTAGATATGTAATCTCATTTAATTCTCACAACAGCTCCCAGAGGTTGGTTGCCTAAGATCCCTCAAGTAGTAATGCAGGTCCTTCTGGCTGGGGAAACTCATGCTGTTTCCAGGACATAACACTGCTTCCAACGGAGGGCACAACCAGCTGTGAGACTTTGGGGGAAATACAAATATGTTCTCTTTCCAAAGATATGTCATAGTTATTTTTAATAATCATATTAAATTTTAATATGCTCAAATTAGGAAAGTGTAATTTTTTTTGCCATCATACAATTACCTTCACTAATTATTTTCTTTTACAAATCATGTAGGTTTTTCTCTTATCGTTTTGGCTCTGTAAGAATTTCCTTTCCCTTAATAAATCCAAGACAGCAGACTTATTGCTTAATTTTTTTCCCTTGATTATTCTCCAACTGCTGAAATCATTGGATAACGTTTGGAATGTGACCTGATTTCCTCTGTACTTGCCAAATGAAGTAATTATTTTGTATATCTGCCTTTTTATTTAAACAGTTTGTACCTCTAACAATTTTGTCTTGTGGATTTTATACATGCTTAAAGAGCTAAGCTTGGCTCTGCTAGAAGACAGTCATTTTTTTGTTGTTGACACATGGGGAAAATGCCCTTTTAGATAATATGTTTTGGGAAGGAGTCTTTTTTTTTGCCTGTAGTCATTCTGCCAAATGATGTAGGAATTTTCTACTCATTGGCCTCATTTAGTTAACCAATAAATATTTATTCATGGCCTATTATGTGCTCAGCATGTTACTTGTAGACCATTTTAGATGTCTTAAAAGAAATAAAGAAATATGATTGCAGTCTTTATACACTTGCAACTTAGCTATGAAAATAAGACTAACAAAGAATCAGAGATGTGGATGCCTAATTGAGCATTAGGAACTCAAAAATTAAGCAGCCCAGTGTGAACTAAAGTAGAGAAGATTTCATGGGGATTGTGGAATTTGAGCTAGATATACAAAAATGAGTAGGATGAATTGGTAGGAGATAAGTTTGTTTTATTTATTTACTTTTGTGGAAAGAATAGAATTAAAAAGGTAAATGTGGAAATTTGTGTAACTGGAGCATAGCGAATGAATGGTTAATCACCAATAAGAAGTAAGGAGAATAAGAAATTAGGTGTGGTAGCCAAATGGGAAAACAATAAATGCTTTAAAAGCCAGTCTAAGGAATTTAGATTTGAAAGCAGTAGATGATAATCTTATGCTGGAAAATGAAAAAAATAAAAGGAATTTATAAAGGAGATTTAGCATCAGAACATATGACAGTTGGATTAGAGTAGAAGCAGGGTCAGTGTTAGGGTCAAGTAAGCTGAGCAGCTAAAACACTGCTGTGCTCATCTGGTTGTGGTATAGGGAGGGTTTGGACTAGGGTGGTGGTAGTGGGGATGATGGGATAAAACAGATTGTTCCAGGAGACGTTGAAGGAAGAAACAATGAGCCTTGTTTAGAGATTAGAGAATGGAGATGCCTGAAGGCAGCTAGAAAGGACCTATGATTGAGTAGGGAAGGAAACGCAGGCCTAATAATAGATCACATAGCTGAAGATGCCCAGTCTTACTATAGTAAGAAAACCAGAGGGATGAGCTTAAAGAACGCTCTGCACTTAGGAACCCTGTAGAGGAAAGGAGAGGAGAGATGGGAGAAGCCTTTAATGTACCAAAGATGCCAGAGGATGAGAGAATTTCATGAGTGGATGGTTTGTAACATCAAACATTATAAGATGTGTGAGGAAAGGCCAAGGCCATCAGTTTAGCAGGAAGAGATTATTGGTAATCTTCAAGGAAATAGTTTCTGTGGAGTGGTGTGTACTGAGGTATTGGATTGGCCAAAAAGTTCGTTCGGGTTTTTCCATAAGCTCTGATGGAAAAACCAGAACGAACTTTTTGGCCAACCCAATAGATGGTAAAGGGAACAAGAAGGAATTAAAATCATTAAAAAGAGGAGAGGAAAGATGTAGATCAAATATTTGAATAGCTTGGCAGCAAAACCAGCGTGGGGCATTAGTTACTAAGTAAATAGATAGGCAGGAATAAAAGAAGGATGTTATGATAGCTGGAATCCAAGATGGTACCCAGTGATCTTTGCTTCCTGCTATTCATAACCTTGTATAGTTCCCTCTCACATGAAATGATGCTGACTTGAATAGCCATTAGTATATTGCAGAAATAATGGTGTATGACTTCTGAGGCTGGGTCATAAAAGATATGGTTGGTTTTGCCATGTTCTCTCATAGATTGCTCGTGCTGGGGGAAGCCAGCCATCACGTCATGATGACAATGATGCAGTTTGCGGAGAGGAACCTGACGACTCCTCCCAACAACTGGCACCAGGTTAGTGAGCTTTCTTAGGAACAGATCCTCCAGGTCAAATCAAGCCTTCAGATGTCTGCAGACATGGCTGACATCCTGACTGCAACCTCATAAGAGACCCGAAGTCAAAAGCCCCCAGGTAAGCCAGAACTGAATTCCTGACCCATGGAAACCAGAGGTGATAAATGTTTATTGTTTTAAGCCACTAAGTTTTGGAGTGATATGTGATGTTAACTAATACAGATTTCTTTAGATACTTGCTTTTGTGTGTGTGTTTATCTTTTATGTTTTGTTTTTGGCTGGTGGAAACCCAAATGTGTTTTAAGGTCCTTATGGATATTGGAATGATTTGAGACGAGAATATCAGGAAGAGAATTGCAAGGCTAAACTCTGAGTGGCTGAAAAAATCAGATGACTAAAAGCTGCGGAGATGATTTTCAAAAAGTAAAAGTGCTCTGTTTTCTGAAAGTAATGGAAAGTTTAAATACATGTAGACTCCATTCCATCCTGAGATGAGGACAGGAGTGCCTGAAATAATTCAGTTAAGATAATTTCAATTTACTAAGCCCTGTATGTGTACATAACTCTCTGCATTTATGTTTTTACCTAAATAGGCTAGTAGATACTCTACCTATGAAAAGAAATTTTCTGTGATGGTATGCTTTTAAGAAAAATTGTGAAAATGTTAATCATTCCTCGCAAAGGTCAGGAATCTGCTAAGTGATCTACTAAATGAATATTTAATACTTTATAATGAAACAAGTAGTTTTACTTTTGGTTACCTCCATAGTTTTTCTTCAGAGGTTGCTTATAACTTTTTTAACCCATTGACCTATCTTGGCATCAGGGAACTATGTGCATGAATTCTGTAGGTCCTCTTTGCCATCTAAAGGGCAAATGGACTTTTGAACTTGTGTCTTGTGTTCTAAAAGGTTAACTAGGCTGTTAGTCTAACAGAGGGGGTTGAAGAGCAGTACAAATGAGATTACATAGAAGTGATTTGTGAATTGATTTTGACCCTGTACAGATTCTCAGATTCTGCTGTATGCTCTTTAATATGTATCTTCAAGATGGGAATGTTCATTTATCAATATCGTTTGGACATAATCCATTTGTAGGGTGTTGTATGAATACCTCAAAAGGTGAAAAATATCAATTAGAATCTTTCCCCAAGTAGTTTATAGTCAAATATGATTGCTATAGGCAGGGATGGTCTGGGTGTCAGAGAAAAGGAGTAAGAGTGCACGTATGCCCTGAATGCCTCACGTGATTATTGCATATGAGTTCCTATAACAGGGTTCTTCTTAGAGTGCTCTTTGGGATGAGGTGAAGAAATTAGGGAGTGTGTCATCTTTCTAATGTGCATTCACAAGCAGCAGTTTACCATATGAAATACTGTTACGGCCCAGATGGCCTCAACATTCCCCTCAGCTTGACTAAACTTTAGACATGTTGCTTCCTTTACTATAGGCCCCTGATCTCCCTTTTCTTAAAGCACTTAATTTAGAAAAAGAAAATTTAGAAAAAGAAAGAAAAGAAATCTTTCTCTGCCCCTTTGAAATGTATATAAATCTTCTCCCAGCCTTTTGCCACTTTTATAACCTAGGAAATGTCTTAAAGACTGGGGGACTATCTCTTTGAGATGTACCTCTGTCTCCCAGTAGGAGAGGTAGGAGCCTAACTTTGATGTGTACCAACGAGCAAACCCAGATGGCCTAATCACAGGTGCTGGAAATCTTGCTCCACACATTGCTTTGGTCAACTTACCCCCTCATATCCTCCAGTGCTTTCCCCCTAGCTCACCCCATCACTTAAAAATCCTCTTGCCTTTTGTCCCAGCAGAATGGAGTCTTTCTCTCCTATTGCAGTAGCCTGAATAAAGTCTTTGCCTGCTCAGCTTTGGTACAGTTTTTGCTTTGGTACTGGAAATCCTGATGTCATCTGACCTTGTATACCAATCTTAGTGAAGATGACATTTAGATGAAATCTTCTTAATCCAACTTCTTTGATGTGATGAGAGACACAAATAAATGCTCAATTAAGTATTTAGATGTAAGTTGGGGTAAGAATTTACAGGGGTCTGGAAATTGAATACTGGACATTATTTCAAATTAATAAAGTAATAATTTGGTTGAAAAAAAAAATCAAACCCTAACCCAAACTTCACAAAAAGGTATACAACAAAGAAAGAATGTGTCCCCTATTCCTCTTCTCTAGTCTGCTTCTCAGGTATAGCACTTTGAACTGTTTTTAACTTTTGTTATTATCATAATGCTAAATAATACACTTCTATCAACATTACTTAATTTATCAACTCTTGGTGTTATTTATGATGTCCTATAATAGCTGACAATTAATGCATTTCAATGCCTTCTTCTCCCTCACATGTTCCACTCTTGGTTTTCTTATATATATTTTTATATAGAGAAACACTTTTGTAGTTATTCTGGTGGTTACCTTTTCACTTAAAATAATTTTAAGACCTCTATTTCTTGATCTGACAAAGATTATTTATTCTCAAACTTTAGCATGCATCAGAATCACCTGGAGGGCATGTTAGAACTCAGGCTGCTGGGCCCCACCCGGAGACTGTGATGTAGCAGGTGTTGTGACTTTGTTAAATTAATTGTTAGGTAAAGCTGGGGCTGACCCGTTGTATAGTGAGCCAAGGTTTAGCAAAAGACTAGAAGGGAATTGAAATAAAGAAGCTTATTACTCACATTCCTAGAGGAAGTACACGGCATGCCTCAAGGGGACCACACGGGAGGTCAAGGAAGGATGCAGCCAGAGAGAGCAGGCAGGACCTGGGAACATGCCTTTTTTAGAGTGGGTGGGTGGGTGGAATGCTTGAGGATTCTTGGGTTAGGACCAGGTTGGTCAATTCAAACCCCAAGGAGCAGGGTTTTGGTAAGCTTCTCAGGGGGTCTTATCTAAGGGGTGCACAAGAGGAATGCCCTGGGAGGTGGGGGAAGATGCTTATCATAAGGGTGGTTGAGGGAGTCACGTTTACAATACCTGTGGTTCTGCCTTCTGTTACTCAGGGCATTTGCTTAGGGAGGGGCTTGTGTCAGTTCACGGCCGCTTGGCCTCGCAAAATGAGTGCGGAGTAGTTTAGTTGGACTTGCAACAACAGATCTGGCGTGAGAATCTGAGAATTTGTGTTTCTAACACTGCTTTAGATAGTATTTATTGAGTCACTGTCACACAGGATGAAGAAATTTGTGGATCTACACTTCCCTTTACTCTTTGTTCCTTTTCCACATCAACTTCTGTTAGCTCTACCATCACTCCCAAGTTGTCAATATGTACAGAATTACATTTTTTCTTATTATTTTAATTATGTGTCCTGTTATTTGTATATAATGCAAAAATTTGAAAACCCATCAATAGTATTTATAATATAATAATAAAGTTAAATAGTGATATTCGATCCACGAAGAAGAAAATAGAAGCTATGTATATAGGACCAAAACTATGAATGCTTCGAGAGTCTCTGTTTCACTCCCACCTTCACCTTCAAGTGTTGGTTCTGGCTTTGACCCTCAAGTACCTTTTCCTCCTCCACTTCCTGGGGATGTTCCAGGTCGCACACCAGGTCTGGGGCCTTCGTGATGCAGAAACCAGAGGAAAGGAAAAGAGTCATAGGTCAAAGGACATGTTAAGCCTGGGAAGGAGTTTTGGGGGATGTTTGAAGAGAAGGAATAGGAATAATTTTGTGTGTAAGGGAATTATCTGGAAGATTTATAAGAATTTGAAGAAGTATTGTCTATATAATCCTTTACAGGGTACAAGAAGTGCCAGGAAAGATTCCGACTGCGCCTTTTTAATAGTATTTTTTTCCCAAGTTCTGTATTTTTCTTTCTCTTTTGTTGATTGCAAAGTCAAATGATTTTTATTTCTTTATTAAGAAGTTCTAGACTTTTAATAAACACAATTTGTATACTGAAATTTAGCTTCTTCCTAAAGACACTTGAACTCTGAATTCCTTTTCTCATATTTTTTTCTTGATTAAGGAAGTCTTTTGAATTCTTAGAGATGTAGATTTCTTCCTCAACTGTTGTTCTTACGAATGCACAAAACAGGAAATTATAAGTGTAATAGATTGGTTAATGTAATTCTCCTTGATCTCAGGGCCATTGTATACTCCTAAAAATTATTGAGGAACCCTAAGAACTTTTGTTTATATGAGTTATATCTACCAGTATTTATTGTATTAAAATCACAACTGAGAAAATTTTAAAATATTTACATATTAATTCATTTTAAAATAATACAACTGTTTATTAACAGAAACATTGTTATGAAAGTTTACACTTTTCCAAAATAAAAAATAGTTATTAGAGTAGCATTGTTTTACATTTGTGTAAACTGCTTTAATGTCTGGCTTGATAGAAGACAGCTGTATTCTCATATCTGATTCTGCATCTTTCTGCTGCCATATATTGTTTTGGTAGAAATACACAGAGAAAATCTGTCTTCACACTTCTGTAACTGGAAAAGGGAGGAGTGTTTTAATAGATTTGTTAGATAATTGTGACTATTTTTTTAATACTATGCTGAAAGTTAATAAGTGGTAGTTTCTAAAAGTTTAGTTGCAGTGTGGAATCTTTAACTATACTGTATTAGTTTTTTATTGCTGCCTCAACAAATTACCACAAATAAGTGGTTGGCAGCAGAATTTTATTCTCTCACAGTTGCGGAGGCCTGGAGTCTGAAATCCTGTTGGGCTGCACTCCCTCTAAGGCCGTGGGAGAGGTTCTGTTCTGTGCCTCTTTGATCCCCTGATGACTGTTGTCATTCCTTGATTTTTGATCTTACCACTCCAATCTCTACCTCCATGGTCACATTGCTTTATCCTCTACTGCCTATAAAATCTTCCTCTGCCTAACTCTTACAACAATAATTTCACTGGATTTAGGACCCACCCAGTTAATCCAGGTTAAGCTGCTTCTCTCAGAAACCTTAATGTAATTATATCTTTTGACATGTAATTCGTTCTTTTATCATATAAAGTCCAGGTTCTTGGGGTTAAGACATGGACATATCTTTTCGAGGGCCACCCTTCAACCTGCTAAATGTTATCAATGACCTAGTCCTACTCTATTGCATTAAAATTCATTGGTTTACCTTGCAATCTGAATTGTATTTTACCATGCATACTATTTTAACATCATGCGTTAGTCATTTGGAAAATACTCATTCATGAGTTATGAAGATCTTCCAAATATTGACACATTTTTTTATGTAGTATCAAAAACCTCTGCTTATTAATATCAACACAGAACTTATCAGAAAAATCTTTGAAGATTGGGAACATGCATAGTGGCAGATACAAGTTTTCCAATTCTAATTTTCACTTGGAAGTGCCAGTTTTATCAATGGCAACAAATCTAGTCAGTTCTTTTTCTTGAAGTGACAGGCTCACTTTGCTCATTTTTAAGAAATGTTCTACCAAATATCTCCAACCTGAATAGCTATCACTTGTTTGTCTGTCATTCTTTCAAGGAAAAATAGTATTCCATGAAAAAGTAGCTGGTTCAGCTCACAACTCAATTGCATGAGTGCTTTTCCCAAATGCAACCATTCTACTTGGATGCAGCAAAGTACGTTATGTATATTTCCCCTTTGTCAAATAGAATATTTAAAAGATGCATACCAAAGAGTTGGGATTTAATGCTATTAATAATTTCTACTGCTTCTTAAGGATATTTTTAAGTGAAATTGACTTTTCTCCCTTATTAATTCTTTTGGTAGTGTGTGGGGTGAAAATATCACTGCTGGTACAGCTTGATACTGCTCGATTCATGTGAAGGTGTCAGCAATTTTACCCATGATTGCTGGCACATGTCAATGTGGTGACTAGGCAAATAGTACATTAAAATGATGAAATATTGTTTTGACCTTGCAGAACGCTGAAGGGTCTCAGGGACCCCCTGAGAATTTCTGAGTTGAGGTGTTCTCAAAGCTCTTTGCATTTAGAGTCTGGCACTTTTAGATTTAAGGTTTTTGATGCCTTTTTCCATACAGAATTATACTCTGTATCATCAATGACATTAAAAGTATAGCATTTCTTAAAAGGATGCTCTACCATATACCCTGCAATTTTTTTTCCAAGCTAATGCTATCCATCCAGTATATTTTGATATTGAACTCCTTCTGTTGATAATTTCTGTAAATAACATGAAAAGTTCAGACCATAAGCAGGATGTATATTCCTTCCTCAAATAGTTCCAAAGCTGTTTATGATTGGACAGTTTAGGGGTTGCAATTGTCTAGTTTTGCCACTAGGGCTGAAAACTGAGGTCATGGTTGTATAAGCAATGATTAACATTCACATGATATCGAATCGTATATGCAGAAATACAGTATGTTGTACCTTTTGTTCTAGCTGCTTCTGTGCCTTTCAGGAGCATTTTATGGCTTTCCTCACATAGGTTTGGAACATTTCTAAACTGGAAAATAAATATAATCCTAATGGGGTCCTCTCTTTCATTATATCCTGTAGTTGATTTTGAGTTTTGTGTTTATATACTGTATTCCTTCATAGAAAGATTTAACATCATATAAATATTCTATAAATTAATAAATTAATTCAGTCTCAGTGGAATTATCATTTAGTTTTTTCTCTCTGGGGATAAGCATGTTGATTAGCCATTTAATTTGGAAAAACAAATAAGCAAGTCCAGCCATGAATGTCCTGATAAAGAGTAGTGGTATGTGGAGTGAAATAGCTCTATCAGATATTAAAACATATAAAGGTCAAAATAGTGTATTATGAGATTTAGACAAAGAGAAAGGAATAAGAAAATCTGTAAATAGATCCTGATCCTTGTGAAAATTTGTTGTAAAGTCAGCATATCAAATCACTGGCGAAAAGATACATATTTTTAAATAAGTGACGTTGGGATAACTGACTAGACATATAGAAAAAGTAAAAATTCTATTCATTCTCACACCATACTTTAAGGAAAATTTCAAATGGATGAGAAATACAAATTTAAAAAACAAAGTATACAAGTACTGGAAGGAAACCTGAGTATGTTCCTCTGTAGCCTAGGAGTAGAGAAATTTCTTAACTATGATTAAAAGACAAGTGACAGAGGCTGGTATATTTCATCACTTAAAAAAATTGAATGACAAAAGAATTATGAACAAAATCAAAGGTAAATGATAAATTGCAAGTATCTCTCTAGTTTATTTCAAAAATAGTTACTATGTTACAGAAGTTCTAAAAATAAATTACTACAACTGTAGAGAAAAATTAGCAGTTCATAGAAGAAGAGAGGTTAAATGATTCTGAAACGTAGGAAAATTTTCTCAACTTTGTTCCCAACAAGTAAAAGGCAAATTGAAACCACAACGAGATTCCATTTTATTAGACTGACAAACGTTCCAATTTGACAACATGTTCTTTGATCAAGCCTGTGGGGAAATAGGTGTTCTCATATGCTGCTAGTGGGAATACAAAATGATACAGCTATAACGAAGAGAAGCTTTGCAGTGTCTAGTAAAATGATGTGTGTCTTTAATTTTTGACTCGGCAATTCCTCTGATTGAAATCTATTGCAAAGATACTCAGGCAAAAATGCAAAAAGATACTTGCATAAGACCCTTCATTCTAGGACTGTTAATTTTTCCAGTACCCTTTGATGTATATTTGGGTTTGATACTGTATAAGAACTCTTACAGCCACACAATGGAGTTTTATTCAGTTGTAAAAGAATGAAAAAATTTTATATATACTGCCATGGAGTATTTATATATATATTATTATAGTATATCATAAGGTATAAAAACGTGTATAATGTATTATTGCTTATATCTATGTTTAGATATATACATATAAACATATATACACACATGTGTATATTTATATTTATACACATGAGTATGTATATATAAATTTTATATATTGTATAAACTTACATATGTATATTATATGAAATAGGTATATATATGTGAATATACATAAATATGTATATATAAATTTGCTTATATTAAAACAAAGTTTGAATAAATAAGAATTTTTTTAAAAGGTGAACAGTATGTGGAGGGCACATAAATAGAAGCCAAACTGCTTTGAATATACTACAGTTTATGGATTTGACTTTGAAACCAGGTAAATATGTTTATGTTTCCATAAGATTAGAAAATTTATACAAAGAAACACAAAAATGTTACATAAAATAAAAAAAGCAAAATGAACTGAAAACCTAATTTTGACTCATTATGATTGTATAAATCATAAAGAAAGGAATTGTTATACGTGATTTTAAATTCCGATAAATTTACCATAGATCCCTAGTGGATTATATTCTAAGGAAAATACATACCGTTGACCTTTGAACAGCATGAGGGCGTTGGGGCACCGTCAGTTGAGCTGTGGAAATTTCAGTATAACTTTTAGTTTGCCCTCCCTATCCACGGTTCTACGTCCTCAGATTCAACCAACTTTGGATCCTGTAGTATGTAGTATTTACTATTAAAAAGAAATCTGCGTGTAAGTGGACCCATGCAGTTCAAACCTGTGTTGTTCAAGGGTCAACTGTACTTGAAAATTGTATTTTTTAAGTAGTTATACTATTCATTATAATACTGGGATTATTTTCTTATTAGTAGAATAAAAGCACTAAGGAATACATTAATGCCATGTGGAACCAAAGTTTTCCAGAATGAGGGAAAAGAGATAAAAATAATTTAAATTTGAAGAGAAATAACATGAACTCACACTTCACGCTGCATTTTCTCTTTTAAGAAATGCACATCTCCTTGGTTTGTCTACTGAAAAGCCTAGAAATAATGAACTCTGTAGCAATAAACACCTGTAGTACTCAGATTACTGTCTCTAAATACCATTCCCTGTCTTTTTTTAAAATTTATTTTATTGAAGTATAGTTGATTTACAATGTTGTGTTAATTTCTGGCGTGTAGCAAAGTGATTCAGTTATACATACATATATATATACATTTTTAAATATTCTTTTCCGTTATGGTTTATCACAGAATATTGAATATAGTTCCCCGTGCTATACAGTAGGACCTTGTTGTTTATCCATTCTATATACAATAGTTTGCCTCTGCTAATCCCAAACTCCCAATCCAGCGCTCCCCCAACTCTCTCCTCCTTGGCAACCACAAGTCTATTCTCTATGTCTGTGAGTCTGTTTCTGTTTTGTAGATAGGTTTATTTGGCCATATTTTAGATTTCACATACAAGTGATATCATATGGTATTTCTCTTTTTCTGTCTGACTTACTTCACTTAGTATGATAATCTCCAGGTCCATCCATGTTGATGCAAATGGCATTATTTCATTCTTTTTAATGGCTGAGTAATATTCCATTGTATATATATATACCACATCTTCTTTATCCATTCATCTGTCAGTGGACATTTAGGTTGTTTCCATGTTTTGGCTATTGTGAATAGCACTGCTGTGAACATAGGGGTGCACGTATACCACCCTGGATGTGTCCGATCTTGTCCCTATCTTTCTGGAAACCAAAACATCTGGGAAAAATGAGAGACTTGAGTATAGAGCAAAGAAAGCTGTCAAAGACTTCTTTTTTTGTCTTCTGCTTAGGACATACTGTGCTTCTTGGATGTCTTGATGTATATTTCTCCTCCATTCTGGAATATACTCAGGCTTTGTTTAGCTCTTAAATATTGCCTCTTCTCCATTTACCTTTTGTGATTCCAGCAAATATTTGATTCCTGATTCTGTCCTCCATGCCTTCTAATCTCTTACACATTTTTCATCTCTTTCTCTCGTTTCATTCTGGATAAATTATTTGTATGTATCTTTTAGTTCATGAAGTTTCTTTTCTACTGTATCTTTCCTGCTGTTTTAAACATTCATTGAATTTTTTATTTCAAATTCACTTCTACAAATTCTGTTTTTTCAATTTTATGTATTTATCTCTGAGAGTTTGATTTATGCTTATCTTTGCCATTGCCCAGTTTGTTCATTTAAACATTTCATTCATGGTTCTTCTGAATGCTGGGACCAATGATTTCAAAATCTTCAAGGATTGCAAGTATTAATTTTTTATTAATCTGTGATTTCTTGTTTTGGCTGGATATGACTTAAAGTTGCTTACTTTCCTACATGTGTGGCAATCTTTGTAAAATTAGGTATGCTTTTTATTTCTGGAAACTTTGCAGGCCTACTCCATAGGATCTTTGTGCTTCTTAAGGGTATGGGTTCAGAGCAGATAGCTCAGACTCAGCTTCTCTTCCAATATCCCCAAAACTGTGTTGCTGGAAGGCTTGTCCTCAGGGCTTCCTTGCTGCTTCCTGCTGCCCCACATCTAGGCCAGCTCGCTCTTTCTTACTCTCTGGCTCTCAAGTACTGACTCCACTTTTCCCACATGGTTATCTGAGGCATAACTGCTCTAGTTCCCAGCTACGAAAGCCTTGGCGTTAGAATTTTAAGACATTAGAGAACTTTAGTTCCCATCTCTGCTTCATCATTTACATACTGGTGTTAGCCAATACTCATAATTTTCTTTTTAACTTCATAAATGAGACGCTATAATCATAATTATTATTTTATCTAGACTCTAACATTTTTTACACTCATTTTTTCTTCTTGTGTTGGTACTGATGGGAAGAGTGGCTAATTTGGGATGTGTAAAAAGATTTAAAAGATTTCAGAAGACTTTGGGTCCTCATGGAAGCCGTTGCTGTCTTAGACATTAGTAAACATTTTTCTAGTGTATTTTAGTAAGTAAACACAGTAAAATTTTCTTGGGGTGGGTCTGCAGGGGTCAGAAAAATTGTATGCTAGATAGAGGATTTTGCTTCATGCCAGGGGGCTCTCCCATAGGCTTTATTTCAATGAGGAAATCATGGCCTGTAGCTTGAGCCAGCAATTTACAGATTAGTAGACAAGAAGATTTATTGAACTAAACAGTAAAAAGGAAAAGCCATTTTATAATATGTGATAGAATACTCTAACCAAAAAATCATTGTCTCCCCAATCTATACATAAATCAGTGCTTTATCATTTCTGTGAAGTCATGCTTAAAATTTTCTACCCTAGAATTATGAGCAAAATCTTTGTAATACTGGCCCTAGAATACATTTTTTATGTCACATCTAATAAGCATTTTTTTAAAATGCCATTCTCCAATTTTTTTCTCATTTTTATTCTGACTCTCTCTGTTAGAAACTTCCGATCCAGTAAATCACTCTGTGTATCATGAACAGAACCTAAGCAGCCCTGTGCAAGTGGCTCATCCTCAGATGTGATACATGACTCTGCATGGAGAAAATAGGAAATTCAGGATCAGTACTCCAGCCTTAATGTTAGCAGGGTCTGTTTTCTGTTGCAGGAAGTATGACTTTAGTGGTGGTTATTACTAAGGATGGGTAAGATCTGCTTGAGGCTGGTTTGGTTTTGTTCTTTCTCAAATTGACCCTTAAGGGATAAACATTTTTCTAGTGTTCATAATTCCATTCTTCATTTCCATCTCCTTCCTTTCTCTGTTTCTCCTGCTGCTCTAGCCTCATTTCAGAAATTGCTGTTGACAGGAAGCGATGTGCGTAATGTGATTTATCTGGCTGGGTCAGATCACATCCCCATCATCAGTAAGATGGTTTAGAATCGGTTTTAATGTCGAAAAAAATAAAATAAAATTGTGAAAAACAGCGGAAATGAGAGACAGAGACTATGCAGGGCTCTAATGTATTAGTTCCTAGGTGTGAAAAAAAAATCCTGTGTTCGGGACAATATTTCTAAAGGAGGTGATGTTTGAGAGAGGAGGTAGTTTTCCTGTTGGTAAGGCAAGCGGTAAGTAAAGCAATTAATTAAAAAATGAAAGCAAAGAAGCCATAGTTATACCCCAAGTTTGTTATGCCCCAAACACCATAGAAACACCCTGGATGACTTTCTTTGCTTCCTTCCTCCTCTTAGCTTCCAGGAGGGCACTACCATTCTGAGATTCTGAATTTGTGATAATCATTCTCACACATTTCTTTCTAATTTTATTAAAAAAATATGTCTCCTTCAACAATGGACCATTTTGCCTGTAAAAAAAAAAATTGTAGATGTGGAATCATATTGTATGTATTCTGTGAGTTCCTTGTTTGGTTTCTTCCTGTTAATGAGATAGTCCATCTAGTTTTACTATCATATAGTGTTGCATTGTGTTTATGTGAGTGTACATGGGAATGTACATATGCGTGTATACATACATTTTCATGCACATACACGTCATGATGGTTTATTTATTCATTCTACTAGTGATGCATTTTGTTAGTGTTTCCAGGTTTTTTGGTTATGATTAATAATCCTGCTGTGCATAATAACAGCTTAAGCTATAATACTTCATATGTGCCAGGTAATGTTCCAAGCACTTTATGTATATCAGCTCATTTAAATAAAAGCACAAGCCTGTAGGCTAGGCTCTATTATCAACTTATAGATGAGGAGACTAAGACATAAAAATGCTAATAAATTAACTGAGATACAGTTACCAAGTAGCTGAGATGAGATTTCAGTGTCAAGACCCTGGCTACGTAGTCCATGCTCTTAACTGAGGGGCTCTGTTGCTTGATTCTTGCAATGCCTGTGAAACACATGTACAGATATATCCCTATACTTGAGACATGGAACTGCTAGATTGTAGGGTTTGCACATGATCTGTTTTATGAGGTAATGCCACACCTTCCCAAGGGGCTGTTCTAATTTACCCTCCTACTAGCGGTGGATGAGAATTTTTGTTATTGCACATCCTTGCCAAAACTTGGTATCATCTGGCTTTTTAAATGTTACAGCTCTTGAGGGTATGATGGGGTATTTGATTGTGATTTTCATTTTCTTTTTTAATGAGGTTGCATGTTTTTCATATGTTTATGTACGAATTTTGTGTTTTCTTTTCTGGGAAAAGTCTTTTTTTTAAATCAGTATTTTTCTAAATATTTGTCTTTTATTGATTCATAAGTTTTTCTTTTCTTGGGTAATATGCCTTTGCAGTTTATGTATGTCACTAATATCTTCTCCTAGTTTATGGTTTGCTTTTTTAATATTGGTGTATAAAAGTCTTAGTTTTACTGTAGCCAAATTTATAATTTCCTCTGGTATGCATTTTTTTGTATTTTAAAGTCATAGACATGTTTTTCTTCATGGTATTCTAATAGTTTTTTAATAGATTTTCCTTTCAATTATAAATGTTCAAACTTTATTTTTTGTTTGTGATAAGGTAGAAGTCCACTTTTATTTTCTTTTTTAATGATAACCAATAACCCTAGTACCATGTATGTAATGAAGAGTCCATCTTTTCCCCATTGAACAGGAGCTCCTATTCCATTATTATGAATCCCATGTGTTTATATGACTGAGCGTGTGTGCATTTATGGATTCATAGCCTATCTTTCTCTTTATATGTGTTCTTTATTGCCTATCCAAAATTTTCTTCACAAGTATTAGAAAGTTTTTGTTAAATTTATTTCTAGGTACTTGGTATTTTTTTGTGGCTATAGGAAAATGATACCATTAAAATTATATTTTCTGTTTATGTTATGTAGAAATATAACCATTTTATATTTTTATTTAAAAGACATTCGTTTTGATTTCCAGCAGTATTCCGATGCTCTTCTTCATGCTAACAATTACCTTTAGGTTATTTTGTGTGTATTAGGTAGATAATTATATTATCTAAGAATAATGACTTATTTTCTTTTTTTCCAATTGTGATCACTTTTAATTTTCTTTTTTCTTATTCTACCGGTCAGAACTTCTAATACAAAGTTGAACAGGAGTGATGTAGCAACCATTCTTGTGTATAAAGAAAATTATTTTATAATGTCACCACTAAGTAAGACATTTACTAAGGGTTTTTATAATGCCTTCAGTCAGATTAAAAACATTTCTTCATTTTGAAGTTTATCATGAGTGGATATTGAATTTTATTGACTGATTTTTGTGTGTTCATTGACTTTTCTTTTTGGTCTGTGGTAAATTACATTACTTGATTTTATAATATTACACTTAACTGTGCATACTTAATGTTAGACAGTATAGTTTCTTTCTTCTAGGACAATTCATATAGGTTTACCAAATAAAATGCAGGACACACAGTTAAATTTAAACTTTAGATAAACAAAATGGATTTTTATGTGCTAAATCTGGCAGCCCTAAATTCACAAACATAAAAATGGCTTTGATTCTTATCAAGCAGATACTGTCCTTCTCTGTCTAGCTTATTTCACTTAGCTTAAATGTCCTTCAGGTTTAACCATATTATCACAAATGGCAGGATTTCCATCTTTCTCATGGCTGAATAATATTCCATTGTATGTGTATGACACAATTTTTAAAAATCTGTTCATCTGTGTTGTGGATGGATATTTAGGTTGCTTCCATGTCTTGGCTATTGTGAATGATGTTGCAATGAACTTGGGAGTGCAGATATCTCTTTGAGATCCTGATTTGAATTCTTTTGAATATACACCCAGAAGTGGGTTGCTGGATGATATGCTAGTTCTATTTTTTAAGTTTTTGAGGAACTTGGGTATTCTTTTCCATATGACTGTACCGATTTACATTCCTGTCAATTATGCAATGATTCTCATTTCTTCAAATCCTCACCAACACTAGTTATCTTTTGTTTTTTTGTTGATAGTCATCCCAATTTGTTTGAGATGATACCTCACTGTGGTTTGGTTTGCATTTCCCTGATGATTAGTGATATTGAGCACCTTTTCATAAACTTCTTGGCCATTTGTATGTCATCTTTGGAGAAAGGTCTATTCAGTTCCTTTGCCAACTTTTAAAGTGGGTTATTTGGTTTTGCTCTTGAGGTCCCTGTGTAGTTTGGATATTAATGCTTTATCAGATGTATAGTTTGCTAGTATTTTCTCCCATTCTACAGATTGCCTTTTCATTTATTCATTGCTTTGCCGAGCTTTTTAGTTTGATGAAGTCTCGCATTCTGTTTTTGCTTTTGTTTCCTATTTTTGGTGTCATAACAAAGAAATCCAAAGCCATAGTTTAGAAAATTTTTCCTACGTTTTCTTTTAGAATTTTTATGATTTCAAGGTCTTACATCTAAATGTGTAATTTATTTTCAGTTAGTTTTTGTGCAGAATGTGAGAGAAGGGTCAAATTTTGTTCTTTTGCACGTAGATATCCAGTTTTCCTAGCACCATTTATTAAAGAGATTACACTTTGCCCATTATATAATACTTGGGACCTTTGTGGAAGATTTGTTGACTGTATATGTATGGGTTATTTCTGTGCTCTCTGTTTTGTTTCATTGGCCTATATGTCTTTTTATGCCAGCACTATACTGTTTTGAAAACTGTAGTTTTGTAATATATTTTGAATTCAGGAAATGTGATGTTCCCAGCTTTTTTTGTTCTTGCTCAAAATTTCTTTGGCTATTCAAGGTCTTTTGTGGTTTCATATGAATTTTTTCAACTTTAATTAATTAGAACTGACAAAGCATACAACTTGATGTTTTAAATATATATTTTAAATGATTACTGCAATCAGATTAACTAACATATCCATCATCTCACATTTTCTCTTTCTCTTTTTTTGTGCTTAAAATTTACTCTTAAGTACACAATACATTATTGTTAACTATAGTCATCATGCTGGTACATTAGAACTTCTGAATTTATTCATCTTGCATAACTGAAACTTTGTACCCTTTGACCAGCTTCTCTCCATTTTCTTGTACCTGCCCCTAGTTCCTTACACAGTTGTCTCTTGGTACCTGAGGGGGGTGGTTCCAGAACCCCCACAGATGCTCAAGTCCCTTATACAAAATGATATAGTACAGTTGATCTGCCATCAGTTGAATCTACAGATATGGAACCCACAGATATGGAGGACTGACTGGATAATTTACATATTAGTCACTTATCTGCTGTATTGTTTGCAGATATTTTCTACCATTCCATAGGTTGCCTTTTCATTTTGTTTGTTTCCTTTCCTTTGCTGAAACTTTTTAGTTTGATGTAGTCCCACTTGGTTATTTTTGCTTTTTGTGCTTTTGATTTCATATCCAGAAAAATAGCCAAGACTGTCAAGAAGCTTTTACCCTATTGATGATTTCAGGTCTTATATTTAAATCTTTATTCCATTTCTTTGAGGTGTATTTGTGTTTTTTTCCACAGCTTTAAAATATTATTGACATATAACATTGTGTGACTTTAAGGTGTACAATGATATACTTAAGTATATACAATGATATACTTATATATTGGAAAAAGCTTGTTACCAGAGCATTAGCTTACAACTCTATCACATTACATAATTACTGTTTCTTTTTTGTGTGTGTGTTGAGAACATGTAAGATCTACTCTCTGGTAACTTTCAAGTATATGATACTGTATTATTAACTATAATTACCATGCTGTACATGGTGTTTATGGGTGCATTGTTCTGTCTTTATCCCATGGAAGAACTCATGCTCTGAGGGGGTCTCTCATGTTCTGAGGAGATCTCTCATGTTCCAGGGGGATCTCTCTTAGAACTGTGCTTTGCCAGGTTGGGGGAGGGCTGATATAGATAAAGTGAAACTTTGCTTGTTAAACTCGGCAGTGCATTTTTTTTTTTTTCTCTTTTCTGTGTTTTACTGGGATAGTGTAACCTCTTACTTGGGTTCTGGAGCTCTTGTAAAGGTATTTTCATACACAGATGATTGTTAAATCAGTGTTTCTGCTGGGGGAAGAGTGTGGGACCGCCTATTCCACCGTACAGCTGATATCACTGCCCTGTTGAGTATTAATTACAATTATAATTGCTAACACTTGTTGACTATTTACTATGTGCAGACACTAGGCATTGTGTAACGTAATCTTTGCAGCAAATATCTAAGATGCTATTTTTATCCCAATTACCAGGGATAACATCGAGCCTCCGAGTCCCACAGCCTTACGTGGTGGAGCTGTAACTCTGACCCTGTATGACTTTAAAGCAGATAGTTGTAACCTGTAAGATACATCAACTCTACTACTTGTGTAGTATCTCCAAAACCCTGTGGCAAAGTGCAAGTGTTGTACATTGCTTTTGGGTAGGGAAATATTTCAAACCAGGTATCTTGTAAAAGCTAATAGATTAAATCTGCAACCTTTATGGTTAGAATATTTGTGCTCCTGAGTGGTTACTTAGTGTCAAAATAAATTTTTTCTTCGCTGGCTTTATATATTTTAAAATTACACAACACTGTTAAAGAAAAGTTGGTGTTTCCCTCTAAGATAATTTTAGAGGTCACACAGTGTGTGTAGGGCTGGGGGGAGGTTCAGAAATAAGATACTTTAAATCTGGCATTGAGAGTTTCTGGTTGTTAAGGTGCCAAATAGAACTGCTGATTGAATAGGAAATAAGTTCAGTTTATATTTTTGTAATATTTCATTGAGGGAAGCCTCTCATTCTAAAACAGTTGTTTTAGATATACTGTACAGTGATTTTGTTGTCTAATTTCCTTTAAGTAAAATTCTTTTTTTTTGGATTACTGTCTTTACAGAATATGGAAAGATTTTACATCTTGGGAGGAAACTTCCTGGCTGATGTGAGATATTTGTCTCTTTAAAAGTATTTATTACAAAGTATTTGAGAATAATGTCATAAACAAAGCAAGTTTCTGAATTGGTTAGCCCAAATAAAGCTGGAAAAGGTTGGTGATTCATAATCTGAGAACGCAGAAGATGTGAATGATTAGTTCATATTTCTTTCTTGATGAACTCCTTGCGTAGAGAATCAATGAACAGATTAGACCAAGTTTGAATTACATCTTTTCCTCTTGCTCAAATAAATCCTTTTATACTAAGCATATTATGGTTTTTTTTTTTGTTGTTTGTTTGTTTTGTTTTTTTTCTTCAGCCACTAACTTTTTGTCTCAAATGAAACAGACGGTTGGATTCTGGTTTGTTTTCTAGCGTCAGTCTAGGTAATTGAAGTGAGAAGAAACTGTGGTCCTGGCAGTTCTGGATTAACCAATTAGCATCTGATGCTTGGGGTGAAAACATTAGTTAACAAGCCCAGGCCTCAAATGCCTTTCTCACCCCCATAATCAGACAACAGCTAAAGAATCGGCCATCTAGGGATAATGATTTCCATCACTGTGTTGGCCTAGTTAAGTCCAAGTGGCCGCCGTGGAAGGAACATTGCTGTGCATTATGTGTTGCCTTCCCATTGCTCCATTTCCTCTCCTTCACGTGGTTTCCATGCCATCGTGCCTTTGCTGGCTGCAGCGTCTATCTCTAGGAATCTCCTAAATAAATAATCAGGTTTGCTCTTAGGTTCTCTTTTATTGATGCTTCTAAAGTGTTTTAGTTCCTATCCCTTCAAGGTTTAGCTTTTAACAGTTATAAAGGAACCTTTTCACCTACGAAGCTTCAATTAACTTCAGTACTTACTCATGTAGAAGGTGTATTATTATGTTGCTTTTTTATTGTAGAGACATTTATCATGTAGTCAAATCATTAGTAACCTCTGGAACTGAGTGTGAAATGAGTATTTTAAAGGCCCTCCCCAAGCTCTTTATATTTATTTATGAAGAAATTTCCCCAACTAATTTTATTAAATATATGTCCTTTTGCCTTGAAATAAATAATTGTTGGCACCGTCACGCTGTCTTGAGCAGAACCAAGTGGTGCTCTTACATGTTTTTCTGAGAAGAACACATGGATGTAGTTACTTACGGGAAAATGATTAGAGAAAATAGAGACTTGAGGCAGAAATGTTTTAGACTTTTTAAACCCTGGGTCTAAATGTTTGCATATGTTTTATGTGTTGTACCTATGGTGTGGGGTCTGTTTTATGGTTATGGAGGGAAAAGCAGTTCTGGAAAGAGAGAATATCCAATGTACGATTTCTTTGGGGGCATCTTTATTGGGGTTGCCATGAATTTTCTCTAAGTATTGGCCAAGAAGGAGGAAGTAAGTACAGATGTTTGGATTTAGTAAAATCTTTTTGATCAAAGAGAAATACTTCCCTTGACAGATTGTTCTTTTTATCCTTAACTCAAAAAGAGAAGCGTATTTATTAAATTAGGACAATTGAGGCACAAAGGACAATGTTGCTGTTTGACAGTAGGAGCTATGAAAAGTAAACTATGTAATGTGATTTCTTTGTGAGTTGCACAACCAACCATGTTTTTCACATGTATAATTGTGTTAGCAGGATATTAATTCATTTGTGCTGCCACAGGGACTACCTTCTGTTAGAGAGTTGACAGGCTCCTTATGTGTGGTGGTAATGGAAGTGTGTGCCATTTGTTACATTTTCCTCATTTTACTTCCCTGGGTTGGTGAGCAGCGTTATCTGACTTTATATAGAAAACATGGATTCTTAATACACATACGGAAAGAAATATCTTCCAACTGTTATATTGAAGGGGAAATAGAGTCTGGAAGAAATCCCTCCCCCCACCCTCACTGTTGGCAGAAAGAAAGCTATCACTGATATTTTTTTCCTTTGGGAAAGAATTAGGAAACAGAATGCTTTTAAAGTATGACAACATAAATATGGCTCTACTTTGTCTTATCACATTATTCTGGGCAAACATTTTACTACATCACAAGAATTGTCAACAGAGCCTCTGAAGACTAGACAGACAGAGCAAGAATATTCACTGAGGCAGAAACAAATAGTAAAAGTCCTGCGGAGTGAATGCCTTAGATTTGTTACATTTTTTTTTCCGATCAGGAACTTCTGAAGATGAATGGATCTTGTTTGTTTAGTTGGATCTAGAATAGATCTAGTTAGTTTAGATTTCGGAAGAAAACCAAACTAAAGACAGAATTAGACTCAGGGATCAAAAGAAGTTAGGAGGGAGCAAATGTTCTGGAAAGAAGTGGCAAAATGAAGAATTTTTTTTTTTAAAAAGGGCATGAAAATTATGCTATGTGACTTTGGCTAGTTGCTTGTATTCTCTGGGTCTCCAACTTCTCTATCTGTAAAGAGCAGTGGTGATCTATGGAGGAGGGGGTGGTGATCAGAAGGTTCCACTGGGTGCAGGTTATAAGGGGGAGTATCAACTGTAGAGAATTTAAACTGAAATGTAGTATCCTTTCTTTTCTTTTCTTTTCTTTTTTTTTTTTTTTTTTAGATCACCATGCACAGGCAATTCTAAATGATGTTAGCGTTAAAATACCCCTTACCACAGGGGAGGGCCACTCTTGCTGGCTGCCCTCTATATTGCGATGCTGTTCCCTTCTCTACATCTCATTTACATCGGTCTTGGTAGTAGAAGCAGTGCTGAATATTCATAATTTACTGCTGAATCTAAGGAAATGAGAGCTAATGCCTTACTGTATTAATGATAAAACTACAGCATGACAGAAACAACAGGGAGTGTTTATTGAACAACTGTGATATCCTAGGCACTATACATAAATGCGTTTCTCTTTACTACAATCACAAAACAATTATTACTACATTTTTCAGTTGAGAAATTTGAGAACTTAAGAAATTTGGTTTAGGTGCTAATATTCATGTCCAGGTCTGTCTGATTTCAAATCCTACATTGTTTTCCATTATAAATACATGCTTTCCTGCTAACTTGGTCTTCTTTGGAGAATGCTTTATAAAAATTTTTTTATTTTATATTGGAGTATAGTTGGTTAACAATGTTGTGTTTTGGATGTACAGCAAAGTGATTCAGTTGTACATATACATGTATCCTTTTTCAAATTCTTTTCCCATTTAGGTTATTACAGAATATTAAGCAGAGTTCCCTGTGCTAAACAGTAGGTCCTTGTTGATTATCTATTTTAAATATAGTAGTGTGTATATTTCAGTTCCAAGCTCCCAATTTATCCCCCCTTCACCTTTCCCCTTTGGTAAACATAAGTTTGTTTTCTAAGCCTGTGAGTCTGTTTACATATAAGTGATATTGTATGATACTCGTCTTGCTCTGATTTATTTCCCTTAGTATGATCTCCAGGTCCATCCATGTTGCTACAAATGGCATTATTTCATTCTTTTTAATGGCTGAGTAATATTCCATTGTATATACGTACCACATCTTCTTTATCCATTCCTCTGTCGATGGACATTTGGGTTGCTTCCATGTCTTGGCTGTCGTAAACAGCACTCAGTGAACGTTGAGGTGCATGTATCCTTTCAAACCATGGTTTTCTCTGGATATATGCCCAGCAGTGGGATTGCTGTATCATATAATAGCTCTATTTTCAGTTTGTTTTTTTTCGGTACGTGGGCCTCTCACTGTTGTGGCCTCTCCCATTGTGGAGCACAGGTTCCGGATACGCAGGCTCAGCAGCCATGGCTCACAGGCCCAGCCGCTCTGCGGCATGTGGAATCTTCCCGGACCGGGGCACGAACCCGTGTCCCCTGCATCGGCAGGCGGACTCTCAACCACTGCACCACCAGGGAAGCCCTATTTTCAGTTGTTTAAGAAACCTCCATGCTGTTCTCCATAGTGGCTGTACCAATTTACATTCTCACCAATAATGTAGAAGGGTTCCCTTTTTGGAGAATGCTTTTTAATGAAACTTTGATAATAATTTTGTTCTTTTTCTTCTACATCCTATTCTTTCATTTTTCCATTCTCTTAAGAAGGGCTTTAATATTCTCTTTATCTCTTGACTCCTTTGGCATGTACCTCAGCTTGCCCTAAGTCAGGTGCGGCTTTCTTGACAGATCCCGCAAGGCACTTGTGGCAGTTCGGGAAGTAGGCATGTAATGCCCAACTTTCTAACCTGTTCACTTGAGTAAAAAGCCAATGATGAAAGTGGGTCTATGGATAAGGTGTAACCTAGTTTCCTCTTGTTAATTGTGGTAGGTCTGGTGTTACTTGTCACCAAGAGCACCTTCTTGCTGAATCCCATTGCCACTACATAATGGCATAATGTACATAATGGACATAATGGACCGCATGTTTGTGTTCTTCCAAAATTCATATGTTGAAAGCCTAATCTCCTGTGTTATGGTATTTGGAGATGGGGCCCTTGGGAGGTAATTAGGTCATGAGGGTGGAGCCCTTATTATGGGATCAGTGACCGTGTAAGAGACATGGGACAGCTTGCTTCTCTCTGCCATGTGAGGACATAGCGAGAAGACCACCATCTGCAAACCAGGAGGAGGGCTCTCATCAGAACTTGACCGTGCTGGCACCCTGACCTCAGACTTCCCAGCCTCTAGAACTGTGGGAAATAAATTTCTGTTCTGTAAGCCACTTGGTCTATGGTATTCTGTTATGGCAGCCTGACTAAGACATTACCCAGTGGGATTCTACCTGAATGGAGAATCAACATCAAGGAGGAAGGAGGAAAGCTGTCATTACTCTTTTTTTTTAAGACTTTACTTTTTTAGAGAAGTTTTAGGCTTACAACAAAATTGAGAAGGAGGTACAGAGATTTCCCATATGTATCCTGCGCCCACATGTGCACAGCCTCTTCCATGAACAATATCACTTACCAGAATGCTACATCTTTACCAATGATGAACCTACATTGACATATCATAATCACCCAAAGTTTTACCTTAGGGTTCACTCTTGGTGTTGTACATTCTGTGGGTTTGGACAAATGTACAGTGACATATGTCCACTATACTATACAGAGTATTTTCTCTGCCCTAAAAATCCTCTGTGCTCTATTGACTGCTCTGCCCCCACCCCAAGCCTTGGCAACCACTGATCTTTATACTGTCTGTACACTTTCGTCTTTTCCAGAATGTCGTATAGTTGCGATCATACGGCCTTTTCAGATTGGCTTTTTACACTTAGTAATATGCATTTACATTGCCTCACTGTCTTGCAGTGGCTTGATAGCTCATTTCTTTTTAGTTCTGAATAATAGTCCATTGTCTGGATGTACCAGGGTTCATGTATCTATTCACCTACTGAAGGACATCTTGGTTACTTCCAAGTTTTGGCAATTATGAATGGAGCCACTATAAACATCCATGTGCAGGTTTTTGTGTAGACCTAAGTTTTCAGCTCCTTTTGGTAAATATCAGGGAGCAGGTTTGCTGTGTAGTAAGAATGTTAAACTTTGTGGGAAACTGCTAGACTGTCCTCCAGGGTGGCTGTACCATTTTGCATTTTGGCAGTGAATGAGAATTGCAGTTGCTTCACATCTTCATCAGCATTTGGTGTTGCCAGTGTTCTGGATTTTGGCCATACTAATATATGTGTAGTGGTATCTCATTGTTTTAGTTTGCACTTCTCTGATAACATATGATGTGGAGCATCTTTTCATATAGGGATTTGCCATCCGTGTATCTTCTTTGGTGTAGTATCTGTTAAGGGCTTTGGGCCATTTTTTAATTGGGTTGTTTTCTTATTTCAATAATTCTTTGTATATTTTGGATAACAGTCCTTTATGTCATTACCTTTTTAAAAGATATTGAGGGAAACAGGAAAATTACAGTATTGATTTTATTCCTTCTGACTACTTTTTGGACTACAATATGATCTGTGGTCCCAACTGCAACCACTCTTTTAACTTAGATTTGAATTACAATGGATTTGCAGCTATGAACAATGATTAAGTTGTGATTATATAATGAATATTTGATGTTACTGAATAATCATTTAAAATTTAATTTTGAATGTTTTAAAATATTCTTTACATAATTAAGGAGATACCTCCTTTTGCATTTCCTAAAACTGGTACAAAAGGACCCCTTCCCCCATCACAATAATGGTTATTTAAAATTAGTTTTAGTTTCTTCCAAATATTTAATTGTGACTATTGTAGATCTTCACAAATGCAAAAAATCCCAAATCCCTGTGCTATCAGCTTCATGCGAGCCCTGTTATTCACAACGATGACACAATCAAAATGCGTGACCAGATAAAATGGGGTTGGAAATAGCAGTTCCCAAAGGGTATAGAAAATTGCGTTCTGTATCCAAGGCTACATGTGATGCATACAGCAACATACAAAGGGCAAATAACTAGTATCATTTAAATGAACAATTACTTCATAACTAATTTTGTTAGTATGTATTACATGAAGTATCACCCTGTTTTGCTAATTTATAATACAAAAGATGATTAGACCAAATGCAATATTTTCTCAAGTCTATAAATGTATCCGTTTGTCTATCTTAACCCATCTATCCTTAGTGCTGAGTTAAAATGCTTCGTAGAGAAAACAGACCTATATGCCCTTATTATCCATGGGCTACAGAACACTAAAGTGAGAAAAACAGGTTGATATCTTGTAAAAGTGGAATGCAAATTATTTGTATGTGCTATTTTCAGGAAAAGACAGATATATTTAATAAGTGAAGGAGAATAAATGCAAACTATTAACCTATAAACCACATACCCTCATTGATTGCTTATTTCATGTGACTTTGGGGAGTGGAGAGTATTATTTTACCCCTCATGTGCAGAGTCTCTGCTGGCTTAGGACTGCTGGCTCCTTTGCTGACACATCACTCACTCCTCCTTGCTGAGTGCAGGTTAGAGAGAAAGAATAGAGAAAGCCAGCCGAGCCCTTTTCCTTCTATTTTTAGGAGTAGCTTCCTCCACTTTTGTCCTTTTCTCTCCGACACTCAGGTGAACTCCCAGGGATGCGTAAAGCCTGCAGTCCTGCCTGTCACTTGGTGTGTGAGTCTGTCTACTTCAGGGATGGAGTGCTGGGAAATCCTTTGGGTGCAGGTTTAAAGCCATATTCTCTAATCTGCTTTTTTAGCGACAAAGCTGTCATTTAAATCCCCATCTATCCCCTGTGCTTTATTTTTAATTGGTTCTGAACCTAAGATGGGAAGAAAGGAGTATTATATATTGACCTCATAAGAGACGAAAGGTATCACACTGAAATCCCTGGAGCATATGTTTCTGTGAAATGTGGAAAATAAAGCCACCCTGTTGGAAATTCAGATGAAAATATGACTGAATTACATTCAAATGAACGCTGTTGTATTTTTTAAAAATCCATTTAAAATTTCTAAAATGTGAACTAATCGAATATAAAATCCAAAATCATAAATTTATTTTGGCATTCTTCATCCAGGTCAGATATAGAGAAACTATTCAATTCCAATGTATAAATATAAATATAAATCCCATGATTTATTAATTCAAAGATAGTGATTTGGGCTTTAGCCTTTGTTGTGGTTCATTATATAGTTTGTTTAATCATTCAAAACAAAACATCCTGTGAAAGCCCTTTCCTAAGTTCAGTCTTATTGCCTTTCTTCAATACCAAGTTAATCTAAGAACTGGTGCATGATATTTATGTATGAAAAATTTCAAATAAAAAGGAACATAATTTTGTTAGGGCTTTTAAAAGTTTTTACACTTGAGAAGGACATTTTACAGTATGTTTCACATCTTACAATACTTAGGGAGCATAATACAACTTTATTAGTATTCCTCATTGAATTAAATTTCTTCTTCAAATTTTTTGTTACCTATTTTTAACATTCTGGCCACAAAGTGAACTTTTCATCTTTATTGTCAAAGAATTGAAAAAGTGGAGGAATAAGATTGCCTTGCCTTTCAATATTTTGTATATTTGGTATTTCTCCTAGTAAAGGAGTATTCTTAAGATGCCAGATTTTCTGGTTCTATTTTCCAAATTACATATGTATTATTGCAAATAAGTTCTGCCACAAAGAAGTCCACAGTGAAAATATTAAAGGGAATTAAAGTGCTGTTTATAACATGTGAGCTAGCTCCATTAATCTGAGGGCAAAGGGATTGAGCTATTATGTTCCCAGATGGCATCAGACAATGAATGAACAGTCCTTTCTAAAGTGTTAAGTTTTTTTTTTTCCCTGAAGGTTAGGCCCAGGAGCAACAAATTGATGCTGGTTAATTGAAGTCCCTGAGAAGCATTTCAACTCAAGTTTAAATCTTTATGCCCTGAGTCATTAGGTCCCTGTTAACTAGAAAAAGATGTTTAAAGTTTTAAAGACATACCTCCTAAGCCATATTTGGGGGTAAAAACAGGAGTTAAACTAAGTCTGTATATACATTTGTTCTGCAGATTTGTAGGCACAATTGATTTTTCTTAAGTTTTTAGGCGCTCAGATGGGTATTTTGTGAGACAAGAATGAGATGGTGATTGTTACAAATGCCAAATTGTTGAAAAATATTATGTTTCCTGGCCAAAAAATTTGGCGATTATGATCATGCAGTAGGAACTTCCTTTTGTCCATTCCTCTGAATTCTTAGTATTTATTTTCTTGTAGTGATTATTTGACCCTCAGAATGTACTACCTTACCACACTCACTGTATAGCAGAAAGAGCAAAAGCTTTGGAATCAGACATACTTGGGGTATGTCTAGCACTCGTGAGCTATCGGACTTGGACTATTTTCTCGTAACTGATGTGAATCTCAATTTTCTTAGCTGTAAAATAGAACAATAAGTACATTACAGAAAAGTTGCAATGATTTAATAAGTTATATAATGTCCCTAGCAAAGTTCCTGGCACGAAGTAGGTGCCCAACACATTTAAATATAACAAAGTCTTGTATTTCCCACTAAGGCATCACGTGCTTGAGGAAAGGAACTATGCTGCTTTTTTAGTGTTGGAATAATTATCTGTGGCTGCAGCTGCATTCCCTTCATGAAGATTCCTTTACTGGCACAGGTAGAGCTCTTGTAAGGGTTTTCAGTGACTGAGCAGACAGGGCACGTCAGACTTCACTGTAGAACTGCCTTGTGTTCTTTGATTTAACTCTTTTGGCTCTAGAGGGAGAGGGGGGATGAGATGATGTCGGAGAGGTTTCCTGTCTTGCGGGCACCCTGGGCAGCCTGGAGACCACAGTTCCAGGACTCCGTTGCCTTCAGGGTTCTGGTTACATTCTGGCAATTAAAGGCTTTCATGAAGATTCAGAATGGGAAAGGGGAGAAACCGTTCTCCAGATGCATCAGGTCAGGCACATGGCATATGCAGATGGCCGAGATGGGTTTTGCCTGCAGTTTGGGGGCATCTTCCTCAAAATCTCTCCTTTGATTATGCAGGCAGATGAGATTACTGATGGCAGCTTCCTTCTAACCCCGAAACTCTGGATTTCCTGGGAGAGCTCACAATGTCTAGAGTAGCTTTTGTTCTTCTGATCAAACTTTAATAGATACTTAATACTAGCTTCTTTCAGTTTAACAGCTGACATAGGAAACTTGTTATCCATTTTTATGAGCCAACAAACTAAACCTAAGCCTGGTGTGTATACTCAAATTCATTTAAAGAAAAGGAAAGCTAACAATTTATTACCTTCAATTTTGAACAGATTATTTTGGTGACAATATCTTGTTCATGGTAAAACTATGTGAAATTTTGAATAAATTGTTGAAAGTTATCAGTTTCAGGTTAATAAGGCATTTGGTATCCTCTGCCCTCCTATGAATTGATTTTTAGTGAAAAGGAGAAAGGGAAAAGAGTTATTAATTAATTTGAAAAACTTATTTTGGTAAGCAGAAGGAAAAGAGATGATTCAGGCTGCTTTTTTTTTCTTTTGGATTGGGAAATACTTCAGTGCATTCTTGGATGCTGTGTGTAAATACTTGTATAAAACATGCTAGAATGTTTTCTGGGAATATATACACATAGAATTAAAAAATAAATAAGTGATTTCAATAATTATGTTTCTCAGCTCATCCTATACAGTTAGAAATTGGTTAATGTAGGAAAATTCATATGGTCATATGGATTGTACTTCTGAATTGGATTTCCATATCAGATAGCTGTGCTATTTCAGGATGACTTTCTACCAGAGTTGAGGGTAGAGCGATGACTTGGCCAAAATCTCTGATTCTGAAAACTATAATCTTCTGGGGGGAACACTTTAGTGTAGATGTTAATATGATATTTATAAGAGTGTTTTTAGGACCTATTATTTGGGAATGGTAATGACTGATTTGAGGGTAACAAAAAGTCAAAAAAAGTGATACCCTCTTTCCTAAACATTTCCTAAAATTGTTCACATTATACAGTAATTTTTAGATCAAGATATAAGCGGAGTTTAATGAGATTGTGGGATTAATGGTTTCAAGGTGTGCTGCTGAGCTGGTCTGTATGAGTGGGTTAGGGTCTGTTAATCCATGATACCACTGTCCTCCAGTCCTGACCCAAGTCTCAACAATGGCCATCCGGAGGGGTAAGAGTATGTACCCACGTAAGCCCATGCTCATTTGAGAGTTCATACCTGTTGTGGAGGGCCACTATGATGTCCTTCATAACATATAACTTTAAAGCATTATTTATAAAACTTCATATAACACCTGTACGTTCATTATCTCATATGTTTCTCAGTCACCTTGCAAAAAAAAAGATATTTTCATCTTTATTTTAAAAGATGCAGAATCTCAATATCAAAGCACATCAATGTCTTGACTAAGGCTATCTAGGAAGTTTAAAGGGAGGGTGGAGGGTGGAATCTGGGTGCACTGACCTCTAGGCCAGTGTTTTTTCTACTGCCATCTGAGCAGTAGTAATGGGTTTATTTTAATTTCGGGCACTGGGAATCTTGAGTGAGAGAATGACATAGCTCTAACACATAATATTAATAAAAATGATATCACTAGTAGAAAATAATTGTGGGCACTGTAAAAGATATGAAGCCCCACATTGCAAATTTTCTTTCAAACTTCAGTGTCTTATCTTTTCATTCAGCCAAGGATGTGCTGTTAGTCATCCATTGTTGCCAAAATGAACAACTTCAAAGAAACCATCAGCCGCCTGGCAAGGTTCTCCCCCCAACACTGATCCAATGAATCTATGCCAGGCTATTTGCACCATCTGTTGGGCCTGATTCAGTGGAGGGAGGAAGGGTGGACAGCTGGAGCTCTTAGCTTGGAAATGCCACTTACTGGGGAAATACCAGAGTTCACAGCAAAAGGCATCAAAGCAAAGTCCTCTGCCAGTCCAAAAAGAAGACTGGTTAAATATGGTGGCATTTCTGACGAAGGTCTTCTCTTTCCAGACACTCAGGTCCCTTTTTTGTCCTTCCTAGCCTCCTTCTGAGGGAGGATTTTGTTGTGCCATGTGAAAGAGATGTGAGCAGAGACTTTTCATGTGAGTATAGTAGGAAATTGGGAAGCAGGGCATCTTGAAACTTTTGATTTTGCATTAGAGGAAGAGTTATACATTCATACTTGTGTCCATTTAGCTATTCACCCATTCACTGAATGCTTACTGTACTCCAAGTGCTGATGGATGAAAGAGAATAATAACTACCATTTATTATGTACCTACCATGTGCAGTGTGTTTTAAATATGATAATTACTGTTGGCAAGAATACAACAGTACGAGAAGTATTTTCTCATTTTTCCATGACAAATAACCAATTCTGTGACTGTAACCAATTTTTAAAATAACCCAGGATTTCAATCCCAGATAAGTCCCTTTCATTTAATTTAATTCCATTTTAATTAAAATGGAATCTTAACAAACATAATGGGTTGGAGGTTACTTTTATTAAAAAATAATGTATTATGGACATCTTTCTAGGTCAGTAGATTATATTTACTTACTCTTTTTTACTGCACACTTAGTATTCCATAGTAAGGTTATATCATAATTTATACTACTGTTTCATTTTGATGGCCATTTAAACTATTTTCAGTATATTTTACAAGATAAAGCTATAATGAAAATCATGTCTTTATGGCATTCATAGTAATTGATTGAAACATAATTAATGACAATACCAAATATTCTAATGCATGAAATTATTCATTCAAATCTTTATTCATTACTGTGAAAGGTTGCCCCCCCATTCCTTTCATAGAGTTTTGCCAATGTCTTAAGTAGAAAAAATTGTGTTGATTTGCATTTACAAGGGACTCTGTCCAATCATGCTGCTCTCATATATGAAAGAGCCTTGTATCTCAAGAATTAAGTTATATGAAAATAAAGCACCCAATTTTGTTAATTCTATTTACCATACATACTTACATTAAAATGAAAGATAGTCATAAGGGAAGAGCAAACAGAAAGACTACACAGTCCTGTTAGCATTCTTGTATTTGCTAATATCATTGAGATGGAAATTGATGAGTTTAATCACACAGGAAAATCAAATCCTAGACTAAAACCTCTTTACAATTCCTTGTAGAAAGAGAATTTCACTGGAAGGATTTATATCCTAAGGAATACAGTAATTTTAATGGAAAACATTCTTTCAGAAGATCAAAATACATACTATTTAGATTAGAATATTTTTAACTTAGTATAAATATCTAGTCAGGTGGATCTAAACCACATTCTAATAATCTCATCTGAATCAGCTGTTTGTTTCTTTGATATTCAATTAATGATAATTTGCTTGTTAAGTATTTATGAAAAGTCCACACAATATCTTTGATATACTTAATAACATAGCTCATAATTTGTAGGCTATTACATTCTGTATGACATCGCTTAGCATAATACCATTGCAAAAACTGTACAAACATATACTTGTCATTTTAAAATCTTTTAAGCCAAATACTCTTATAACAAAACTTTATTTAGTGTAGTGAAAATGTCTATTAAAGTATTTAAGCCACATTAATTCAATCATCTCAAAAGGTATTTAGGTTAGTAAGATTCTAGGTTAAACAAATAGTACCTTCATCTTCGGGATATGCTGAAATAAAAACTACTTTTTTTGATCATAAAAGCCAAAGACAGTTTCAAGTACAAAAAAGTCATCATCCTACTATTATTAATCTTGTTATCTTCATCTTTTTCATACAAAACTTTTATTTTTTAATCTTACTCTATGAACAATTTGGATTTGGATCCCAGTTTTCCTTTGTTTTATTTATTTATTTATTTATTTATGGCTGCATTGGGTCTTTGTTGCTGCGCATGGGCTTTCTCTAGTTGGGGCGGGTGGGGGCTACTCTTGGTTGTGGTGCGGTGGCTTCTTTTGTTGTGGAGCATGGGCTCTAGGTGCACAGGCTTCAGTAGTTGTGGCACATGGGCTCAGTAGTTGTGGCTCACGGGCTCTAGAGCACAGGCTTAGTAGTTGTGGTGCATGGGCTTAGTTGCTCCGCTGCACGTGGGATCTTCCCAGACCAGGGCTCGAATCCATGTCCCCTGCATTGGCAGGTGGAGCCTTCTCAGGTGCCACCTGAGAAGTCCTTCCTTTATGTTTATAGAATAATTTGCCTTGCCTATTGGTTTATGGTATTCATAAGCATAATTTTTAATTACTGTAAATATTTCATTATATGTTTATCCATCAGTAACCTAAGTCATTTCTTTATTGTTGGACATTCATTTTGTCTTAATTTTTCACTCATAAATAATGTTGAAAGGATGAATACTCATGTGTATATTGTTTCACCTATTATGAGTTATTTTATTAGGACATATTGCTTGAAGTTAAATGTCTAGATTAAATGGAATGGACATAAGTAAAATGTTCTGTCTGTTTTATTTTAGCAGTATAATATCAACAAAATTAAAAAAAATACAGTGTTAGGGATCAAATTGCCTGAAATATATATGTGTGTATATGTATCAATATGTATATACCTGTGTGTGTATATATATGCGTGTGTGTGTGTATGCAAATAGCCAATGTTGACTATAGCTTAATACTGAATCTTGAATATATGAAATAATAAGCCTAAATGGGGGTTCAAGATACAGAGTTGGATGTCATAGACTCAGTAAATCTTTCATGCATAAACATTTCACCATAAATAAGCGCTCCAAAGAACAAAGAGATTTCCATGGAGTGGCATATGGCCCAAACCACCAGTGTCCTATTGTTACGAATACTTCTCTATAAGAAGTGATTCTGTTAGATAATTTTGTGCCTGTTCACTAGCCATGTCCAAAATATTTTGCTTTCGTTAAAACAAGGAAGGTGAAACAAAAGAGTTGAAAGGTTTCTAAAAATTATTTTATATTGACAAGATTAGTAAAATTGATATTCAGTTTTCCTCCTCTCAACACTGGATATGTCTTAATTACTCACCACCCCCTAAACCCCAAAATCCAAAAACTCCAAACAAATCAAGCACACCTCTACACCCATCCACACAGGACCTAAAACACCATCTAAGGCTAAACCAAACTTCAAGCTATAATTGGAAAAGAGAAGCTTACAGGGTGGCGAGCTCATTATACTTTTTTCCTTTCCCGGTTGAGTTCGAAATATTTCTTTTCACTTACTAATTCAAGCCAGAGTAGCCACCCATCAGCAGGTGTTCAGCTTGAGCTCTTCTGACTAAGTGTATGATTTCTAAAAATATATTCACAGTAACAAAATTTAATTAAAGCAAAAGCAAATTACAGGGGGAGAGACCTTTAAGATGGTGGAGGAGTAAGATGTGAAGATCACCTTGCTCCCCACAAATACATCAGAAATACATCTACATGTGGAACAGCTCCTACAGAACACCTACTGAACGCTGGCAGAAGACCTCAGACCTCCCAGAAGGCAAGAGACTCCCCATGTACCTGGGTAGGGCAAAAGAAAAAACACAAAGACAAAAGAATAGGGACAGAACCTGCACCTCTGGGAGGGAGCTGTGAAGGAGGAAAAGTTTCCACACACTAGGAAGCCCTTTCACTGGTGGAGATAGGGGGTGGTGGGGGGAGCTTCAGAGCCACAGAGGAGAGTGCAGAAACAGGAGTGTGGGCATGTGAGGGCTGGGAGCTGAGGCTCTGGCTTTGGAGGTCAGACCCCAGGGAGAGGACTGGGGTTGGCTGTGTGAACACAGCCTGAAGGGGGGTGGATAGCGCACCACAGCTAGCTGGGAGAGAGTCCGGGAAAAAGTCTGGACCTGCCTAAGAGGCAAGACACAATTGTTTTGGGATGCACGAGGAGAGGGAATTCAGAGCACCACCTAAATGAGCTCCAGAGGCAGGCGCAAGCCACGGCTATCAGCACAGACACCAGATACAGGCATGAAACGCTAAGGCTGCTGCTGCAGACACCAAGAAGCCTGTGTGCAAGCACAGATCATTATCCACACCTCCCCTCCTGGGACCCTGTGCTGTCCACCACTGCCAGGGTCCTGTGATCCAGGGACAACTTCCCCGGGCGAACACAGAGCATGCCTCAGGCTGTTACAACTTTATGTTGGCCTCTGCTGCTGCAGGCTCGCCCGCATTCTGTACCCCTCCTTCCCCTGGCCTGAGTGAGCCAAAGCCCCCTAACAGCTGCTACTTTAACCCCGTCCTGTCTGGGTGGGGAACAGACACCCTAAGGTGACCTACTCACAGAGGCTGGGCCAAATCCAAAGCTGAACCCCAGGAGCTGTGCGAACAAAGAAGAGGAAGGGAAATTTCTCCTAGCAGTCTCAGGAGCAGTGGATTAAATCTTCACAATGAACTTGATGTACCCTACATCTCTGGAATACCTGAATAGGCAACGAATCATCCCAAAATTGAGGCGGTGGAGTTTGGGAGCAAATGTAGACTTGGGGTTTGCTTTCTGGTTCTAATTTGTTTTGGTTTTATGTTTATCTTAGCTTAGTATTTAGAGTTTATTATCATTGGTAGATATGTTTATTGATTTGGTTGCTCTCTTCCTTTTTCTTTATATATAGATATATATGTATATTTTTCATTTTTCTCTTTTTGTGTGTATGTGTATGCTGCTTTGTGTGATTTTCTCCGTATAGCTTTGCTTTTACAATTTGTCCTAGGGTTCTGTCTGTCCATTTCTTATTTTTAATTTTTTTTGTATAGTTTTTAGCACTTGTTATCATTGGTGGATTTGCTTTTAGGTTTGATTGCTCTCTTCTTTCTGTATTTTTAATTTAAAAAAATTTTTATTTTATTAACTTTATATTTATTTATTTTCTTTCTTTCTTCCATTTTTTCTCACTTTTCTTCTGAGCTGTGTGGCTGACAGGGTCTTGGTACTCCGGCCAAGTGTCAGGCCTGTGCCTCTGAGGTGGGAGAGCCGAGTTCAGGACATTGGTCCACCAGAGAACTCGCAGCTCCACATAATATCAAATGGTGAAAGCTCTCCCAGAGAGCTCCATCTCAATGCTAAGAGCCAGCTCCACTAAACGACCAGCAAGCTCCAGTGCTGGATACCCTATGCCAAACAACTAGCAGGACAGGAACACAACCCCCACCCATTAGCAGAGAGGCTGCCTAAAATCATAATAAGGTCACAGACACCCCAAAACACACCACCAGACGTGGTCCTACCCACCAGAAAGACAAGATCGAGCCTCATTCACCAGAACACAGGTACCAGTCCCCTCCACCAGGAAGCCTACACAATTCACTGAACCAACCTTAGCCACTGGGGGCAGACACCAAAAACAACGGGAACTACAAACCTAAAGCCTGTGAAAAGGAGACCCCAGACACACTAAGTGAAGCAAAATGAGAAGACAGAGAAAAACACAGCAGATGAAGGAGCAAGGTAAAAGCCCACCAGACCAAACAAATGAAGAGGAAATAGGCAGTCTACCTGAAAAGGAATTCAGAGTAATGATAGTAAAGATGATCCAAAATCTTGGAAATAGAATTGAGAATATACAAGAAACGTTTAACAAGGATCTAGAAGAACTAAAGAGCAAACAGACAATGATGAACAACACAGTAAATGCAATTAAAAATTTTCTAGAAGGAATCAATAACAGAATAACTAAAGCAGAAGAACGGATAAGTGACGTAGAAGATAAAATAGTGGAAATAACTGCCACGGAGCAGAGTAAAGAAAAAAGAATGAAAAGAATTGAGGACAGTGTCAGAGACCTCTGGGACAACATTAAACACACCAACATTTGAATTATAGGGGAACCAGAAGAAGAAGAGAAAAAGAAAGGGACTGAGAAAATATTTGAAGAGATTATAGTTGAAAACTACTAATATGGGAAAGGAAATAATCAAGTTCAGGAAGTGCAGAGAGTCACAGGATAAATCCAAGGAGAAACACACTACGACACATATTAATCAAACTATCAGAAATTAAATAGAAAAAATATTAAAAGCAGCAAGGGAAAAGCAACAAATAACATACAAGGGAATCCCCATAAGGTTAACAGCTGAACTTTCAGCAGAAACTCTGCAAGCTAGAAGGGAGTGGCAGGACATATTTAAAGTGATGAAGGAGAAAAACCTACAATGAAGATTACCCAGCAAGGATCTCATTCAGATTCAACAGAGAAATTAAAACCTTGACAAATAAGCAAAAGCTAAGAGAATTCAGCACCACCGAACCAGCTTTACAACAAATGCTAAAGGAACTTCTCTAGGCAGGAAGCACAAGAGAAGGAAAAGACCTACAATAACAAACCCAAAACGATTAAGAAAATGATAATAGGAACCTACATATCAATAACTACCTTAAATGTAAATGGATTAAATGCTACAACCAAAAGACATAGACTGGCTGAATGGATTAAAAAACCAGACCCATATATATGCTGTCTACAAGAGACCCACTTCAGACCTAGGGACACATGCAGACTGAAAGTGAGGGAATGGAAAAAGATATTCCATGCAAATGGAAGTCAAAAGAAAGCTAGAGTAGCAATTCTCATATCAGACAAAGTAGACTTTAAAATAAAGACTGTTACAAGACGCAAAGAAGGACACTACGTAACGATCAAGGGATCAATCGAAAAAGATATAAAAATTGTAAATATTTATGCCCCCAGCATAGGAGCACCTCAGTACTTAAGGCAAATGCTAACAGCCATAAAAGGGGAAATCGACAGTAACACAATCATAGTAAGGGACTTTAACACCCCAATGGACAGATCATCCAAAATGAAAATAAGTAAGGAAACACAAGCTTTAAACAATACATTAAAGAAGATGGACTTAATTGATATTTATAGGACATTCCATCCAAAAACAACAGAATACACTTTCTTCTCAAGTGCTCATGGAACATTCTCCAGGATAGATCATATCTTGGGTCAAAAATCAAGCCTTGGTAAATTTAAGAAAACTGAAATCATATTAGGTATCTTTTCTGCCCACAACACTATGAGACTAGATATCAGTTACAGGATAAAATCTGTAAAAAATACAAACACATGGAGGCTAAATAATACATTACTAAGTAAGCAAGAGATCACAGAAGAAATTAAAGAGGAATCAAAAAATACGCAGAAACAAATGACAATGAAAACATGATGACCCAGAACCTATGGGATGCAGCAAAAGCAGTTCTAAGAGGGAAGTTTATAGGAATACAATCCTACCTCAAGAAACAAGAAACAAGAAAAATCTCAAATAAACAACCTAACCATACATGTAAAGCAATTAGAGAAAGAACAATAAAACTTCAAATTTAGCAGAAGGAAAGATATCATAAAGATCAGATCATAAATAAATGAAAAAGAAATGAAGGAAACAATAGCAGAGATCAATAAAAGTAAAAGCTGGTTCTTTGAGAAGATAAACAAAATTGATAAACCATTAGCCAGACTCATTGAGAAAAGAAGGGAGAAGACTCAAATAAATAGAAAAAAAAAAGGAGAAGTAACAATTGACACTGCAGAAATACAAAGGATCACGAGAGACTACTACATGCAACTATATGCCAGTAAAGTGGACAACCTGGAAAAAATGGACAAATTCTTAGAAAAGCACAACCTTCTGAGACTGAACCAGGAAGAAATAGAAAATATAAAGAGACCAATCATAAGCACTGATGTTGAGACTGTGATTAAAAATCTTCTGACAAACAAAAGCCCAGGACCCGATGGCTTCACAGGCGAATTCTATCAAACATTTAGAGAAGAGCTAGCACCTATCCTTCCCAAACTCTTCTAAAATAAAGCAGAGGGAGGAACACTCCTGAGTTCATTCTGCGAGGCCACCATCACACTAATACCAAAACCAGACAAAGATGTTACAAAGAAAGAAAACTACAGACCAGTAGCACTGATGAATATATATGCAAAAATCTTCAACAAAATAGTAGCAAACAGACTCCAGTGGCACATAAAAAGGATCATACACCGGGATCAAGTTGGGTTTATCCCAGGAATGCAAGGATTCTTCAAGATATGCAAATCCATCACTGTTATAAACCATGTTAACACATTCAAGGAGAAAAACCATATGATCATCTCAGTAGATGTAGGAAAAGCTTTTGACAAAATTCAATACCCATTTATGATAAAAACCTTCCAGAAAGTAGGTGTAGAGGGAAATTACCCCAACATATTACAGGCTATATATGACAAAACCACAGCCAACATCATTCTCAATGGTGAAAACCTGAAACCATTTCCTCTAACATCAGGAACAAGACAAGGTTGTCCACTCTCACCACTACTATTTGACATAATTTTGGAAGTTTTAGCCACAGCAATCAGAGAAGAAAAAGAAATTAAAAATCCAAATTGGAAAAGAAAGAAAGCTGTCACTCTTTGCAGATGACATGATACTATACATAGAGAATCTCAAAGATGCTACCAGAAAACCACTAGAGGTAATCAATGAACTTTGTAAAGTAATAGGATACAAAATTAATGCACAGAAATCTCTTGCATTCCTATATACTAATGATGAATAATCTGAAAGAGAAATTAAGGAAACACTCCCATTTACCACTGCAACAAAAAGAATAAAATACCTAGGAATAAACCTACCTAAGGAGACAAAAGACCTGTATGCAGAAAACTATAAGACACTATTGAAAGAAATTACAGATGATACAAACAAATGGAGAGATATACCATGTTCTTGGATTGGAAGAATCAACATTGTGAAAATGACTGTACTACCCAAAGCAATCTACAGATTCATTGCAATCCCTATCAAAATACCAATGGCATTTTTCACAGAACTAGAACAAAAAATTTCACAATTTGTATGGAAACACAAAAGACCCCGGATAGACAAAGTAATCTTGAGAAAGGAAAACGGAGCTGGAGTAATCAGGCTCCCTGGCTTCAGACTATACTACAAAGCTACAGTAATGAAGACAGTATGGTACTGGCACAAAGACAGAAATACAGTTCAATGGAACAGGATAGAAAGCCCAGAGATAAACCCACACAAATACCTCACCTTATTTTTGATAAAGGAGGCAGGAATATACAGTGGAGAAAAAACAGCCTCTTCAATAAGTGGTGCTGGGAAAACTGGACAGCTACATGTAAAAGAATGAAAGTAGAACACTTCCTAACACCATACACAAAAATAAACTCAAAATGGATTAAAGACCTAAATGTAAGGCCAGACACTATAAAACTCTTAGAGGAAAACATAGGCAGAACATTCTTTGACATAAATCACAGCAAAATCCTTTTGACTCACCTTCTAGAGAAATGGAAATAAAAAAACAAATGAACAAATGGGACCTAATGAAACTTGAAAGGTTTTTTATACAGCAAAGGAAACCATAAACAAGACAAAAAGACAACCCTCAGAATGGGAGAAAATATTTTCAAATTAAGCAACTGACAGAGGATTAATGTCCAAAATTTACAAGCAGCTCATGCAGCTCAGTATCTGAAAAACAAACAACCCAATCCAAAAATGGGCAGAAGATTAAATAGACATTTCTCCAAAGAAGATATACAGATTGCCAACAAACACATGAAAGGATGCTCAACATGACTAATCATTAGAGAAATGCAAATCAAAACTACTATGAGGTATCACCTCACACCAGTCAGAATGGCCATCATTGAAAAATCTACAAACAAGTGCTGGAGAGGGTGTGGAGAAAAGGGAACCCTCTCGCACTGTTGGTAGGATTGTAAATTGATACAGCCACTATGGGGAACAGTATGGAGGTTTCTTAAAAAAACTAAAAATAGAACTACCATACGGCCCAGTAATCCCACTATTGGGCATATACTCTGAGAAAACCATAATTCAAAAAGAGTCATGTACCACAATGTTCATTGCAGCTCTATTTACAATAGTGAGGACATGCAAAGAACCTAAGTGTCCATAGAGAGATGAGTGGATAAAGATGTGGCCCATATATATAATGGAGTATTACTCAGCCATAAAAAGAAACAGTTGAGTTATTTGTAGTGAGGTGGATGGACCTAGAGTCTGTCATACAGAGTGAAGTAAGCCAGAAAGAGAAAAACAAATACCATATGCTAATACATATATATGGAATCTAAAAAAGAAAAAATATTGTTCTGAAGAACCTAGGGGCAAGACAGGAAAAAAGATGCAGACATAGATAATGGACTTGAGGATATGGGGAGGGGGAAGGTTAAGCTGGGGCGAAGTGAGAGAGTGGCATGGACATATATACAGTACCAAATGTAAAACAGATAGCTAGTGGGAAGCTGCCACATAGCACAGGGAGATCAGCTGGGTGCTTTTTGACCACCTAGAGGGGTGGGATAGGGAGTGTGGGAGGGAGACGCAAGGGGGAGGAGATATGGGGTTATGTATATATCTGATTCACTTTGTTATAAAGCAGAAACCAACACACCACTGTAAAGCAGTTATACTCCAATAAAGATGTATAAAACAACAACAAAAAAAGCAAATTACTGGTCCAGTGGAGTTCATTATAATGGGATGTTACTCATATTTGTATTTTATCAAGAATATAAATCAACCTGCTAAAGGTTTTCTTTTCCCTCCCTTTCTGGAAGCCACCTGCCAATTTAATTTATATATTCTGCTCTCATGAGTGGGTACTTAGGGAAGCCAGTCCTGTCTGTGTGTTTCAGCATTACATGACAGATATGAAGTATTTGCCACTCATGTGATAAGATTCACAAATGAGATGAGATACAGTGGTGTAATTTTTGTGTTACTAGGTTGTGATGCACTTTAGGAAAATACTTTCAAAGAGGCCACCCTTTGTCTATAGCATGGAAACCAGAATTTACCTTGCATGAGACATTCAGGATGGATTTATTTTCCAGAAGAAAGATGATAGGCAAAATACTCACTCCCTGGACCCATGAAGAGGACTTTATGAGTTCAATCTGCCTTAAATAATAATAAACAATTATAGCCCTTATTATATACCACATATTTTTCTAAGCTCTTGTATTTGTATTAAGTCAGTGAGTCCTTTCCATAGCTGTATGAGATGTAGATGATTATTTGTTTTTGGATGAAGAAACTAAAGCACAGTTAAATAAGTTACCTGAGGTTACACAGCTACCAAATGGTAGAGCTGAGAATCAAATCCTGGCAATTCCAGTCCAGAATGCATCCTCTTAACCACTGCTCCCATTTGGAGGTTGGAGAGATAGGGTACAGGGAGAGATGGTACTGGAATGTCTAGGCTAGATGCTTCCTCTTTTCCAAATGCAAATTGTACCTAAGAAAGTATAGGGACCAGTGTCTCTGTCATAGGCCAGTAAAACAGACTCATAGGGCTGTGCTTCTCAAAGTTCAGCATATATAGGAATTACCTGAACAGCTTGTCAAAACAGATTTCCAGGCTCCATTTTCAGATATTCTGATTTGAGATTGTGCACAAAATTTATATGTGTAATACATTGTAGTTGATTCTGATTCTGGCTTAAGGGTCACATTTTGAGCAGCACTGGTATGAAGGACACCTGGACCCTGAGGATCCCAGATGAGTAACATCCCCAATGGGATGAGATACAACTCTGGCTAAGAATTCAAAAGTTATGCAGTGAATAAAAAGTCAGAATGTCATTGGCTGACAAGCTTGCCTTTGTTTTTCCAGTAGAGTTTATTTTACACGTTCGATCATTTTAATTTAACAGGGCTTCACAGAAAGTGGGTAATGAGTGAGGAGGTCACAGCCCAATAACCAGGGAGCAGAGACATACCAATGAAGGGATGGAGATTTGACAAAACAGAGTTGAAAAGGAACTTCTAGGTCTTTTCAAGATTTAAGGCAGGCTGAGGACTCCTAAGTCTTGCACTGTTTCTCAGGAAATGTTTAGGTATCAGTCTTTATGGTTTGAGGCGAATATTTGCTAACTGAGGGCTTCAAAATGCTTGTGTGTTAGTCTAGCTACTACATGTTTGTTGAAGAGTGTCTTATGTTAATTATACTTAGTATTTTATGGCCGGAAGTTTCTTTTTTCCTTTCAGCCCTCTCTTTATTGCTTTCAGAAACATTTATAGAACAAACTACTATGTGCTAGACTTTGCAGTACAGATAGGTAGTGGGGATCATGGTGTCTGTTGTCAAGCAAGGGGAAACAGACACTAAACACACAATGAAGCATGTACTCCATGAATTAATTGCAATAGTGATTAGTTCTGTGAAGGAGATGCTGGGGATGGGGCTGGAAGGTTGGCGTGGTACGTCTTTGAAAGATTGGACATCAATTCCTCATGATACTAAATCTACCACAGGGAAATCTCCATAGTAGACAAGGTCAGACTGCCTTTCTCTGTGGTATCTGTCACATGATTACATTGTAAAGAGATAATTTGTCGCTACTTGGGTTTGAGTTATTTCATTCTTGAACAAGAAAGAAAGGCCATATTTCAATGGACTTGTGGATGCTCATTCTAAATACCCCCCCCCCCCCCCCCCCCAAAATGCATGTGAATGTCTAAACTCTTTGACGGTTACTGTTTATTACTTTTCTGGTGGCCATATGACCTACATACACATGCTCTGTTCTGTTGTCTGTTTCAGACTGTAAAACTACTACAGGTCAGAGGCCCAGAGCTATGCAATTAATTTTCTCAGAACTGAGAGCTTCATGCACGATTAGGTGCTTAAACACTTTTTCATTCTAGGGATAATGCTCATTGAAGTTTGTGTATGTATTTGATTGATGGCCCAAATGATGTTTGGTTTTACACAGATAATATTAATGACTGTTTAATACAGTGTTAAGATGATTATGCTTATAAGCCAAAGTTTCAAAAATTAGTGAGAAAGCCATACATGGCCTTTTGTTATGTCATAGGGCCATATGCTTATGTAGAGTTAGTTATTTTTGATTAAATTTCTGTGTTTTGCTAGAGGGTAAGGGATAAATGTGGAGTATGGCAAGATGTCACAATAGGTTTGTTAAATAGACATTAATGCTAAACTTTACTAAGTATCACAAAGTTAAAGTCATGTTCTAATGTGGCATGGTTATCTGTATAGACTTTGAATCTTTTCTCTATATAACTGATGAGAAAGTTGCAATCATTTTTTATGACCCCAGTCCTCTGATAAATACTATATATTGATATATATTAATATGTAATGTTAAAAACTATATGTTAATTAGTAATATATTATATATTGAAATCAGTATGAAAGTGCAAACTTCGTTCTCTAGGAAAATAAGCAAAAATCCTCCTTCGAGCAAGAATTAGATAAATAGAAACATTTTGAAGACATTAAAGGTGTTCTATAAATTTTAACCTTTCTTAACTACTGCTTTTATATTATATTTTGTGATGCATATTAAAATTCCAAAGAGAATTTTCTGGGACTTGTGAAACAATGTTGAGTCTTGGTGTTCACTTAATGATAATCTGCTAGCATCTTGGCGTAGAGGGCATCAAGCTGCTTTAGCCTATAGAGGCTTGGAAGGGTCTGCATTTCCAGGATTGCTGTCTTTGCGACACGGAACTGTCTTGTCTGGCCATTCAGAGGTGTAAAATTTGATCCATTCAGTGTTCCTCTTTTTCCTTCCAGCACTAAATTTTTCCTTATTTCCTTATTCTGCTTCTTAGCTAACACCCATATCTGGGACAATTTGCTGTCAAACTTGGAAAGCACTATAGCTACTTAGAGTAGTGCCTAAAATACACATTTGTTTAGCTTTTCCTCAAGGGTGAATCCAGCTCAACTAAACCCAGACATTGTGGATAAACATTTCCCTTTTTTGATGATTCTCTGCTAAAACTATCAATCCAAAATGAGTCTGTCCCATGTTTGCTGCTCATTTACTTGATTTCCTTTTGCATACCTAGAGCATGTTAGCTTGGATTTTTCCAGCTCTGTGATTTCTAGATTTTCTCAGTCTGAGTCCTTTTGCTGACAGTATGCCTTCATAACTCTCAGTTCTCTCATTTGGAAAAAAAAATAACACTTTCTTGTAGGTTGTTGTAAGGATTAAATAAAATTAATGTGTAAAAAAGTGCTTATAATAGTTGGCACAGAGCATGAGTATTCAGGAAATTTTTTATTTAATTAAATAAAATATAGATACGTGATTTGAGAATCATAAAGGGAACATTCAGATGAACACTAAAGTCCCTAACTGATGGAGTAATTAAGAATCAAATTTGTAGAAGTACCCAAATTTTAAGAAGCAGTGAAATATGTAATGTCAAGTAGAAAGTAAAAGCATACAACAACTTGAGGGCTAATATATTAAAGATTTAACATCTAACATCACACTCAATGGTGAAAAGCTGGAAGCTTTTCTTCTAAGATCAGGAAGAAGATAAGGATCCCCACTCTTGCCACTTTTATTCAACATGGTATTGGAAATTGTGGCCAGAACAATTATGCAAGAAAAGTAAATAAAAGGCATCCAAATTGGAGAGGAAGAGGTAAACCATTTATCACTATAAAATGGTTTTATATATAGAAAACCCTAAAAAGTCCACCAAAAAACTGTTAGGACTAATAAATGAATTCAGTAAAGTTGCAGGATACAAAATGGATATACAAAAATATATTGTGTATATTCAGTTGCATTTCTGTACACAAACTATCAGAAAGAGAAGTTAAGAATACAGTTCCATTTGCAATTGTATCAAAAAGAATAAAATACCTAGGAATAAATTTAACCAAGGAGGTGAAAGACCTGTACACTGAAAATTGTAAGATATTGATGAAAGAAATTGGGGAAGACACAAATAAATAATAAGATATCCTATGTTCATGGATTGGAAAAATTAATACCGTTAAAATGTCCATACTATCCAAAGCAATCTATAGATTCAATGCAATGCCTATCAAAATTCCCCTGGCATTTTTCACAGAAACAGAAAAAAATCCTAAAATTTGTATGGAAACACAAAAGACCCTAACTAGCCAAGGCAACCTTGAGAAAGTAGAGCAAAGTTGGAGGCAATACACGCCTTGATTTCTAATCATGTTACAAAGCTATAGTAATCAAAATAGTCTTGTACTGACAGATAAGTAGCTCAATGGAACAGAATAGAAAGAGCCCAGAAATAAACCCACTCATATATGGTCCATTAATTTACACCTAAAGAGGCAAGAATATACAATGGGGAAATGACAGTCCCTTCAATAAATGTTGTTGGGAAAACTAGAGAGCAGAATACAACAGAATGAAACTAGACTACTATCTTATACCATATATAAAAATTAACTCAAAATGGGTTAAAGACTTGAAAGAACTGAAACCACAAAACTCCTAGAGGAAAACATGGTCAGTAAGCTCCTTGACATTGATTTTGGTGATGATTATTTGGATCTGACTCCAAAAGTAAAGGCAACAAATGTAAAAATAAATAAGGACTAAATAAAACTAAAAAGTTTCTGTGCAGCAAAGGAAACCATCAACAAAATGAAAAGGTAGAAATGGGAGAAATTTTCAAATCATATATCTGGTAAGAGGTTAATATTCAAAATATATAAAGAACTCATACAAGTCAATATAAAAAAAAAAACAATCTGAAAAATGGGCAGTGGATCTGAATGGAGATTTTTCCAAAGAAGACAGAGATAGTCAGGAGGCACATTAAAAGATCTTCAACATCACTAAACATCAGGGAAATGAAAATCAAAATCATAATGGGATATCACCTCAAACCTGTTAAATGAAAGGCTCTTATCAAAAAGACAAGGAAATAACAAGTGTTGGTGAGGATTGGAGAAACGGGGACCCTTGTGCACTGTTGGTAGGAATGTAAATTGATGCAACCACTATGAAAAACAGTATAGAGGTTCCTCAAAATATTAAAAATAGGGGCTTCCCTGGTGGTGCAGTGGTTGAGAGTCCACTTGCCGATGCAGGGGACATGGGTTCGTGCCCCGGTCCGGGAGGATCCCACATGCCACGGAGTGGCTGGGTCCGTGAGCCATGGCTGCTGAGCCTGCGTGTCCGGAGCCTCTGCTCCGCAACGGGAGAGACCACAACAGTGAGAGGCCCGCGGACCGCAAAAAAAAAAAAAAAAAAAAAAAAATTAAAAATAGAACTACTGTATGATCCAGCAATTCCACTTCTGGCTATTTATCCTAAGAAAATGAAAACACTAATTCAAAAAGATAATATGCATGCCCATATTCATTGCAGGATTAACGAGAATAGACAAGACATGGAAATAACCTAAGTGTCCATCTATGGATGAATGGATAAAGAAACACAACATATGTATATAATGCAATACTATTCAGCCATAAAAAAGAATGAAATCTTGCCATTTGCAACAACACAGAAGGACTTTGAGAGCATTATGCTAAGTGAAATAAGTCAGGGGAAGACAAATACCATGTGATCTCACTTACATGTGGAATCTAAAAAACAAAACCAAACCAAGGGGACTTCACTGGTGGTCCGATGGTTGACTCCGTGCTTCCACTGCGAGGGCGCTGGTTCCACCTCTGGTCAGGGAACTAGGATCCGGCATGCCTCTAGTGTGGCCCAAAACAAAACCAAGGTAACAGAGAGAACAGATCGTGGTTGCCAGAAGACAGGGGAGTAGGGGGAGGGTGCAGTGGTTGAAGGGGGTCAAAGGGTACAAACTTCCAATTGTGAAATAAATAAGCATAGGGCTGTAATGTACAGCATGGTGACTATAGTTCATAACACTGTATTGCATATTTCAAAGTTGCTAAAAGAGTAGATCTTAAAAGTCCTCATCACAAGATAAACACATTTCTAACTACATGTGGGAACAGATGGTAACGAGATTTATTGTGGTGATGATTTCATACTGTATACAAATATTGAGTAATTATGTTGTACACCTGAGACTAATATAATCTTATGTCATTTGTACCTCAATTAAAAAATTTAAACCACGTTTGCATGATTTAACATTCATATAGTCAAACTTGTAAATCAAAAGTTTTCCTAACACATTTCATTTTGAAGGGAAATTTTCAAATTTTAATTATTTCAGTAAATAATTATTGCATTCTCTTTATGATAAGCTAAGTATTGTAGATAGGGTTAAAATTCTTTTCTTTTCCCTCCCTAGGGTTAAAATAATTTTTGTTTGATATATGCATCCATCCTTCTATTGTTTGTGTATATTCAGAACAAATGGAAACATGTTACTTTAATTTAAAGTGTCTATAAATGGTATGGTGCATATATTTTGGAACTTAAATTTTTTCCTAGCAAAATGCCTTGATGAGTTTTCCATGTTAGTACATAGAGATAGAGCTTTTAAACTGTTACTTACAATGGATATACTACTGAATTATAATTTCTTTAGTAACCCAGGGAAAAAAGGGAGTCCTGACCTTGGCCTCACATATTATAAACTGAAATGATACATTTATTTAGGAACTAAAACACACTTGACATTTTGGATCTGGTACTCTGAGCTAGAAATAACAATTGTAGCCCTAAACATGTATTTCATGACTAACCCAATTCAGGCCCCAGCAAAATGCCTTTCCAGCTCTTCACCAATGTCCACAAATGAAAAGTGATGTATCTGAAGTATATAGCACCATGGGTAGTTCCTCTACTAAAGTTAGAGGTGGACACCGCTCCAGAATGGGGGAGGATTTTGTCCAAAAAATCACTGAGATAAGTGAAAATGAATTAATTAACATGTCCAGTTCTTCTCAGCATATGCAATAGATTTTTGCAAAGTAAAATATCATTTCAAACAGTTGAGAATGCATATTTTGTGCTATTACTATTCATCCTGTTCCAATTCTAAGTACCGTAAATTAGCACAGCGTTCACAGATGTGCTGCATGGTGCCTGGGAACATTTTACAGGATTAAACAATTCACATTACTATTAAAAATCCAAATGCATCATGGGTGAAGTAGGATACTAATTTTTTACATTAACAAATATATGGAAGTTAAATTACAGAATTGAAAATCATTTTACTTTTCTAGTAGTATTGAGATTTAAATTTTCATAACACTAAATTTATTGTTGGTTTTACTTAATTTTGATTTAAAAATTAGTTAAGTTACAATTTAAACTTTACTTTTTAACTTAAGTATTTAATTTCAAATATTTTAAAAGTAAAATAACTTTTAAAATAGATATTTATATTTTGATGTTTTTACATTTATCTTAATTTATGATTTTTTAATGAATTTATTATATTTCTGACTATAAATATTTGGGAGGAAAATATACTAAAATTTTTTTACTTTATAAATACAACTGTATTTCATTTTTAATTCTTTCAAAAGAATAAATAAGGTCAAGATAATGGTGGAAACAAAGAAAGTGGAGTTTAGAAAAGAAACAAAACTGAAAAGAAAAGAAAAACCTTCAGAGAGGCAGTGTGATTAATTTGTTAAAACTTGGAAACAATAAAGTAAGCATTTTATGCTGTTAAGCCCAAACTACATAAAATTTGCTAATAGGACAATATGGATTTGTGATTTGTTGAAGGTAATTACTGATAAAATAATGGCAGTGATCAAGAAAATTAATCTTACCAAATTCAAACCTACAACTTGAGCGGGTCAGATAAAATCCCTTCAGCTTATATCTGTGCTACTAAATGAAGTTTTAATTGTTGATTACAATCATGAGAATTAAAAAAAGAATTATTCATATTGAATTTACAGATTAAAATTTAAAAAGTGCAACTTTCCCCATGACCTTTTCATTGATTGTACGTCTGTTATAGAAAGTACAATTTTCAGTTTGAGAGGAAAATTGCAAAAATGATTTTGAATATTAACACATGATGAAGAGTAAGTTTATTGGTAAAGGAAAAAAGTGTACAAGTAAGAATCTTGGTCAGAATATTAGTAAATATTCTATGGCATATTTGGCAACATAGTATAAGTTTATTCCCGTGAAATGTGGGCTCAACTGTCCTAGGAACAAGTCAAAAATCATATCTGATCTTTGTGCCCAAACATTAAATGTCCTCATGAATCACATGACAGATATGGCATTAAATCTCTTGGATGCATGGTGAGAATGTCATCATCCTATTGAATGCTGATAAAAACAATTATATTTAATTGAGATAAGATGTGAATGAAATGCAGTAGAATAATTGTGTGAAACAACAGCATATCTCCAAATAAATGCCAAATGGTCTTCGGTGAAAAATTTATTTTGAACTTGTACTACCCACAGTCATTTGACTATGAACTATTGCATATTATTAAAACTGTTAGCAAAAGTGTACCAAACATCTAAGTGTGAATATTTCAACCGTTTAAAGATTAGAAGTTTTTTATTTTAGAAAAAAACTTTTAATAGAAAGAAACAAACTGATATAAACAAAAGTAACATTTGAATTAAAAATGACAAAAATATATATACCTATAAAGGAGATTTATGAGCAAATAAATCTGAAACTAACTTCTACTGAGACCATTTCTGTTGTCAAGATACAGTCTCAAAAAGGTTGCTCACAAATTGAACAACATGCTTCTATTTTTGATTTTTTAAAAATGGCATCTTAACATTGAAAACCTTGAAGAAAGAATTTAAGAGTTTATGGGCCTAGATATTGATCTAAGTGACGTTAAAAATCATGCTGTGGTAGTCATTTATACAACTAAATTAAAATGTTCTGTCGTATATTCTGCAACAGTGATAAGTTATCATATGTAGTTCATTGCAGTGTTTGGATACCATATATATAATGTGTTATCTGTAATCTACATATAATTTATTAGTTCTATTAATAATTTCAGTTTATATCTCCTCAGCAGTAAGAAGTGGCTCCAACTAAAAATAAATAAAAACTATGTAAGAACTACACTAGCTTCAGAAGGCCATCTACTTTGATATTAATATCAATAGAACAAAAAATTTTTGAAAATCTGGATTATGGCATAGCCTAGTTATTGACTTAATTGAAAAAATCAAGGAAGATAAGTTTTATGGACTAAATGTGTAATAATTTATGGATTATCACATCTTTGTTTAATTCAAATATTGCTAGCCCATTAAAAGACCTTTTAGACAATGGCAATAATAACTATACCAGTCATGTGTTGATATCATGCTGACTTTCAGTAATATAAAAATGTAGCTCTACACATGCTTTTCAATTTTGAGATTATGATGGTCTATCAAGAGGGAAGAGCATATTAAAAGTTACAGCCTTGGTTTAAAACTTTTTCTAAGTTGTAAGGTAAAACATTATCAGATTTCATAGATACTGCTAAACTGCTCTGATTTTAGTCTCCTTCCCTCCAGTTCCCCATACCTTTGCCAACATTCGGTCAATCCTGCCTTCTGCATCTCTTCCTTGTTAAACTTTAATATCTTTTAACTGTAGATTAGAATCTACAGAAAGTTGTAAAATTCTAGTCTACTTTTAACTTTATTGAGAATGTTTCCAACATTATACCATACTTTAAGTTTCTGATAGATATTCCCAATCTATTTTGAGAATTTTTCTTCATTTTTCTTAAATTTGAAGTTGATGATACTTGCTTATATGTTTATCTTTTTATTTGAGGTTCATACTTAGGGGAAGGTGTGAGATGAGTTGACGCAGTTTCTCTTCAACCTTTGCTCACAGAGATTCAGAGGGAGAGAAGCCCAGACAGTGCTGATATTGAATAGGTTGCCTTTTGCACGTTGCCCATTTTTACTGACATATATAAACAAATACATTGAAAGTTTGATGAGGGATGGGATACTTACATAGTTGCACAGTAATACCCCCCTCCCCCAATATTTATTAACTGGTAAAGGGGAAAAAGAGTAACTTTTTAGTGGAGAAGCCTGGTAGACACCGCCTAATAAAATGATCAAAGTTACCAATACCTCTAATAAGGCCAATCAAAATGTGTACAAACTTATAGGATGCAATGGAAAATACAGTGTCACTTCTATGATACTCCTCCTATAAAGATTTGTAACCTGAATCTGACTGTGAGAAAATGTCAGACCAAGCCAAATTGAGGAACTTCTTACAAAATAATTGAACTGTAATGTTGAAAAGTATCAAAGTCATGAAAGTCAGGAAAAGACGGAGGATCTCTTCCAGATTAAAATAGAATGAAAACAAATGCATCTGTGATTCTGAACTAGTTGCTTTGCTATAACAGACATTATTGAGATGAATGCCGACCCTTGACTGAGGTCTGAAGATTAGATGGTAGCAGCATGTCATTGTTACTTTTCTGATTTTGATTGTTTTGTGGTTATGTAGGAGAATGTCCTTATTTTCAAGATAATACTAAAGATATTTAAAACTTTAAGAATTTAAAAATACATGAAAAAATTTACTCAAGTACTTAGGGTAGAACAGGAAATCAGGATGGCAGCTTATTCTCATATGGTTCAGGAAAAATCACAATTCTATTTTCTTGCAACTTTTCTATAATTTTTGATTGTTTCAAAATAAAATATATTTTAATTGTACTCTATTCATATGTATTATAATTAAAGCTAATGTTTATTAAATATTCCTCTAAGGGATTACCACATAGTAAGTTATTCAGTCTTTGTAGCAACCCTGTGAGATTGGTACTATTATCATCCCTACTGTATAAAATAGGAAACCAAAGAAAGCACAGAGGAGTCAGATGACTTCCTCATATTTATATGGCGATAAGTGATGGAACTGTGTTTTGAACGAAGGCATTCTCATGGCTAAACCCTCACTTGTAACTACTAAGCTTCCCTGCCCCCTGGCAATTCAGACTTTGTTTCTATAATCATATCAGTCATCTAAATTTTTTTTCTATAATTTGGGTCTGGGGAAATTCCCCTTGATCCGTACTTTTTATAACAGCTCTGTTTCCATTTATGAATCCCAGCATTTCCTAAGCCAGAGCTTCCCAGTCCATGTACCATGAATGGGTAACACATTCATTGAGGTAGTGATTCCTTAGCCCTGGGTGGAACAGGGCTAGTAGGACCAGGGGCAGCCATACCCTGATGGCCAGGCTCCTGTGGCCCCTGAAAAGTAGTGCAGACAGATCATTTGCTAGGAACACCATGATCTGGGGTAGGGAAGCCTTTTTAGGACAGTATTCCTCTTTCCTTCAGCCTGTTACTTATTAGAGCCAAAGTTGCAAGAATTTTCTTCTGTCATTACCTAGGGAGGATATACCACACTATTAGTCTTGAGATCACATTAGGTGTTTTGGTTGCCCACATCAAACTCTTGACTTGGGATTGACATATTGTTGATTGAAATGTCTCTTTTTATCATTTAGGTGCTGCTAATCCACACCTCTACGATCTATTGTGGTGATATTTTTCCTGTAGATGCAGGGCCTTCTATTTAACCGGTTACATTTATCTTATATTTGACTCAATATTCCAAGCTATTCTGATCTTTTTGAGTTCTGAAAGTGCACCAGTATCTTTGGTATTCTTCCATTTTGTATCACCTGAAAATGTACACATACATTCTTTGCCTTTATCCAATTTATTGCTTCATAAATTGAGTAATCCAGAGCCATAGATGGAGCCTTGAGCATGGCACTAGCTCAGCTACAGGGGTCTAGTTCAGCTGTAAGCCAATGCCCGCTTATAGTGAAACAACTAAGGGATAGAATGTAGATGGCCCTGGGTTTCTGGCTTTGGCTAGTGCTTAGTAAGCAATGATTTGTTCTGTATTCACCACTTTGAAGATCTCAAAACACTCTCCCTCCTAGTTCTTCCCTTGACTTTTCTTTAAAACTCTCAGGATAAGGATATTCTTGTTACAAGTTTCTTTCCCCGGAAAATCGGTCAAATCAACTATCCATAACCTTTTAATGGGAGCTATTCTCAGTGATACAAAGTGTTGTATCTACCTAAGGTGTCTCAAAGTGAGTTACTTTGTTCAGCTTACCCTCAACAGTACAGCTGAGTACAGTGTGACCTCTCTCATTGAACAAGCAGAAATCTATGGATTTAACGTCTCATGGTCTGCTTTACTATGAGGCCTGTTTTTCTTGCTCACTTGGGTGTACTGAGTTTACTGTGGATTTTCTCATATTCACTGAAACTTTATCTGGCAACACGTAGGGTTTTGGAAGATGTGGCACAGAATTCCCACATTTAATCCTCAAATTGTCCACTTCTTTTATTTTTTAAATTTTATTTATTTATTTGGCTGCATTGGGTCTTCGTTGCTGCATGCAGGCTTTCTCTAGTTGCGGTGAGCGGGGTCTACTCTTCGTTGTGGTGCACGGGCTTATTGCGGTGGCTTCTCTTGTTGCAGAGCACGGGCTCTAGGCTCACAGGCTTCAGTAGTTGTGGCACGTGGGCTTAGTAGTTGTGGCTCGCGGGCTCTAGAGCACAGGCTCAGTAGTTGCTGTGCACGGGCTTAGTTGCTCTGTGGTATGTGGGATCTTGCCGGACCAGGGATCGAACCTGTGTCCCCTGCACTGTCAGGTGGACTCTTAACCACTGGAAGTCCCTCAAATTGCCCACTTCTTTAGGATTGGCCAAGGAGCAGTATTGTTGTAAGTGACCAAGTAGGGTCTAGGCCAGTGGCTGTTAGCTGACATGTTGGAATTGTAAGTGGAGGGGGGAGAAAAGTGTTTAGCTTCAGTTTTCTATGCTTTATTATTATTTATCCTTATTGTCTTTTGTTGCAATGGTAAATGGGATTGTTTCCTTAATTTCTCTTTCTGATCTTTCATTGGTAGTGTATAAGAATGCAAGAGGTTTCTGTGTATTAATTTTCTATCCTGCAACTTTACTAAATTCATTGATTAGCTCTAGTAGATTTCTGGTGGCATCTTTAGGATTTTGTCATGTCATCTGCAAACAGTGACAGTCTTACTTCTTGTTTTTCAATTTGGATTCCTTTTATTTCTTTTTCTTCTCAGATTGTTGTGGCTAGGACTTCCAAAACTATGTTGAATGATAGTGGCGAGAGTGGACATCCTTGTCTTATTCCTGATCTTAGAGGAAATGCTTTCAATTTTTCACCATTGAGAATGATGTTTGCTGTGGGTCTGTAGTATATGGCCTTTATTATGTTGAGGCAGGCTCCCTCTATGCCCATTTTCTGGAGAGTTTTTATCATAAATGTGTGTTGAATTTTGTCAAAAGCTCTTTCTGCATCTGTTGAGATGATCATATGTTTTTGTTCTTGTTTTTGTTTTTTTTGCGGTACGCGGGCCTCTCACTGCTGTGGCCTCTCCCGTTGCAGAGCACAGGCTCCGGACGCACAGGCTCAGCGGCCATGGCTCACGGGCCCAGCCGCTCCGCGGCATGTGGGATCCTCCCGGACCGGGGCACGAACCCATGTCCCTTGCATCGGCAGGCGGACTCTCTACCACTGCACCACCAGGGAAGCCCGATCATATGGTTTTTATTCTTCAATTTGTTAATATGGTGTATCACATTGATGGATTTGTGTATATTGAAGAATCCTTCAATATATACAAATTGAAGTGGGATAAATCACAGTTGATCATGGTGTGTGATCCTTTTAATGTGCTGTTGGATTCTGTTTGCTAATATTTTGTTGAGGTTTTTTGCGTCTATGTTCATCAGTGATATTGGTCTGTAACTTTCTTTTTTTGTGATATCTTTGTCTGATTTTGGTATCAGGGTGATGGGGGCCTCATAGAATGAGCTTGAGAATATTCCTCCCTCTACAATTTTTTGGAAGAGCTTGAGAAGGATAGGTGTTAGCTCTTCTCTAAATGCTTGATAGAATTCGCCTGTGAAGCATCTGGTCCTGGACTTTTGTTTTTTGGAAGATTAATGTTATTAATATAATGATTCTCATTCTCCCCCTGTAAATGTTTTATATGTTAGGCTGTTGCATAATACTGTCTCAGACCTTGGCCTTTTCAAAGCAGAGGTAGAGTCAGTAAGGAGATTGTTATAGGAAAGAGAAGCCAGTCATCAAGTTTATTTTCACTCGACCAGGATATAAATACAGATCTCTGCAGTTGAAAGAATTGTTTCTATTGAGTTATCTGGCCCCTTTTATTATGGCAATTAATAAATCTCAAAATAATTTCATTCTCAAGCTTAGTTTAGATACCTATCTCCAGTGGGTACCTTATGGAACACTCACTTTCTGGAGCCTGGAAGGGGTACTGGCAGACACAGAATAGAGTTCTGACTTTTTCAGTAGCCCTGTTGCCTATACATTTTATCTTCTCCACTTAAAAATCATACAGTGTGATATCATAGGCCCCAAACTCATCTTGAAGAACATCAGGTTTGCTTTTTTAAAGGCTTAATTAGTAGAAACGCTGACAGATTTTATTTTTTTAGTATTGGTGGTCAATAAAATCTTTACTGTGGTTGGAACACATAGTGTTTTTGAACTTTTTGATATCTTTGATCTAAAGAATACTATTTCACATAATAAAATAATTACTCTTTCCTTTTTAAGAAGAATGCTATAATTGTAAGATATTCTGTTTGGTTTGCTTTACAAATAGAAAGCATTTGCAAATAAATTAAAATCTAAACTAGTCCAGTATCAGATAATTGGCAAGTAGAAGTAACAGTGCAGCAAATGGCTCCTATAGCCAGAAGTTAATACAAAAATGATAAAACAGTATTGCTTCTGTCAGGAAATCCAGTCAACATTTATGTCATACCATTCCTGTGGTCAAGTAATATTATAATTGTCTCTGGGTTAATAGAGAAGGAATTTCATAACAGCTTTGAAAAGTAATATATAATTGCCCAAAACAATTTTAGCAAAAGATTTTCTGTGCCATGATGACATTTAGTACATTTTGAACTGGCCTCATGAGATCAACACAAAGTTTCCTAGAAATGATGTTGTTTCATTCTCTTTGTACTGTCTTTAGGGGCATATGATACCATTCCTGTGTTCAACAGTTGATTGTATTTTTTAAGTGTGAAGAAATAATCTCTTCCTATTCCCACCCTTCAAGTGGGTCAGTGGCAAGGCCCCTTTAAGTAGTCTTTGAAAATATTACTTGAATAGAACATTTGGATATTTCTAGTTTACATTAATATAATATACCAAGACATGAAAACAAATTTAACCACTGAGACAAATCTTATAATGTAGAGAGAGAGAGACAACCTTAAAATGCAGTCAGGTGACACTGAGTACTTCAAAATATACCCCTGTTGGATTTAGCCAGGTTGCCTCTCTACAGTTTGTATTGTAAACTATATTGGGTACGTCTTCAACTTTTGTACAGTACACAGAAAGTAGTGAATTCAAACAGATAGGTTCATACTTGGTATTCTTTGTTTGTTTGACACTTATCAGAAACACTAAAATTCCCCCGTACCTCGTTAACTCAAAAATGACAAAATTGACTCTAATTATCTTTGCTTCTGTGGGCTGGATGATAATAGTAAGTAAATACTGTGCAGTTATTTACACTGCATTGACTTCCAAATTAGAGTGGAAGGGATGAAATATACCATTATCCAAATATAAAAAATGATCTAGTAGCATAATATAACTTTCTTTTAAAAATTATAATCTTTGCATCACCATAAAAATCCACTTCAAAGGTGCCATTATCTTTGAATCACCAGCCCGGTGCCGTCACAGATGATGAGAACAGAGCCAGTCTAATTGTCATTTTTCCTGCACAGTGAGTTTATAAAACAATGGAACATAGTTCTTTCCGTTGCTCCTGCTGCAGGGCTGTGGTGTTTGGCAGTAAAGCCTGCACGCTGAGAGGGTTGGTAAGTCGATGTACTGCATCCACCAGATGTGACGCTTGTTGTGCTCGACTTTTCAGCCAAATCTGAAAGGTTATTCATAGGAAATTAGATAGTAAATGCAGATAGGATTTTTAATATTCCCGCTGTCCACATTTTTCCAGTTGTATAAATGGGATGATAACTAAGCTTGGGAGGGATGAGCCCTTACTCATCATCATATAGAAAACTCTGAAAATAAGAGCGGAAGAAATCATTTCTGCCCTCTGAGCATCCCTGAGGAGAGTAAGGCGAGTGCAAATGGATTTGAAAATGGCTCTCGCTACCCCATGCTAGCAGCGTAATTGCTTTGATAGTACTCTTTCAGAACTGTCAGGCACAAGAATGAAATCTAGGAATTGTGCCCTATCTTCTCAAATTCCTAGTGTATTTTTTAACTGTGTTGCAGTTCAGGGAGAAGTAATCCAAAAGCCTGGTGGTGGCTGCAGGATCGACCTCCATCTTTGTTTTACACCTTGCCAATCCTTTCCTGCTCCAGTCCTGCATTAGTCCCCCATCATACTTAGATTTCTTTTTTGTTTGTTTATTTTATTTATTGTTTTATACAGCAGGTTCTTATTAGTCATCCATTTTGTACACATCAGTGTATACATGTCAATCCCAATCTCCCAGTTCATCACACCACCAGCACCCCTCTCCCCGCTTTCCCCCCTTGGTGTCCATATGTTCGTTCTCTATATCTGTGTCTCTGTTTCTGCCTTGCAAACCGGTTCATCTATACCATTTTTCTAGATTCCACATATATGTGATAATATATGATATTTGTCTTTCTCTTTCTGGCTTCCTTCACCCTGTATGACAGTCTCTAGGTCCATCCACGTCTCTACAAATGACCCAGTTTCGTTCCTTTCTATGGCTGAGTAATATTCCATTGTATATATGTACCACATCTTCTTTATCCATTCGTCTGTCGATGGGCATTTAGGTTGCTTCCATGACCTGGCTATTGTAAATAGTGCTGCAATGAACATTGGGGTGCATGTGTCTTTCTGAATTATGGTTTTCTCTGGGTATATGCCCAGTAGTGGGATTGCTGGGTCATATGGTAATTCTATTTTTAGTTTTCTAAGGAACCTCCATACTGTTCTCCATAGTGGCTGTATCAGTTTACATTCCCACCAGCAGTGCAAGAGGGTTCCCTTTTCTCCACACCCTCTCCAGCATTTGTTGTTTGTAGATTTTCTGATGATGCCCATTCTAACTGGTGTGAGGTGATACCTCATTGTAGTTTGGATTTGCATTTCTCTAACAATTAGTGATGTTGAGCAGCTTTTCATGTGCCTATTGGCCATCTGTATGTCTTCTTTGGAGAAATGTCTATTTAGGTCTTCTGCCCATTTTTGGATTGGGTTGTTTGTTTTTTTTAATATTGAGCTGCATGTGCTGTTTATATATTTTGGAGATTAATCCTTTGTCCAATTGATTCATTTGCAAATATTTTCTCCCATTCTGAGGGTTGTCTTTTCGTCCTGTTTATCATTTCCTTTGCTTGGCAAAAACTTTTAAGTTTCATCAGGTCCCATTTATTTATTTTTGTTTTTATTTCCATTACTCTAGGAGGTGGGTCAAAAAAGATCTTGCTGTAATTTATGTCAAAAAGTGTTCTTTCTGTGTTTTCTTCCAAGAGTTTTATAGTGTCTGGCGTTACATTTAATCCATTTTCAGTTTATTTTTGTGTATGGTGTTAGGGAGGGTTCTAAGTTCATTCTTTTACATGTAGCTGTCCAGTTTTCCCAGCACCACTTATTGAAGAGACTGTCTTTTTTCCCTTGTATACCTTAGATTTCTGATGGAAGTAGTGAGCAAACATTTTCCAGACTCAACAAGACTATATCATGTAGTCCTTATCCACATTAACTATGTTGGGTTCTTAAAACGATACAGCCTTATTGAGTTCTACTGTCTCTCTTACAGGGTTCAGGGAAGCATTGAATTATAATTTTAGTGTCAACTTTATTCTAACATAGTTTATGACATTTTACAAACTTCTAAGTTATTATGTTCAACATCCATGGCTCTGTTATCTGAATGCTTGTATTCATGTACTGAATATATCCCATTGGATAGAACATTGTTCCTTTTAAGACCCTCTTCTTAAAATTCCTTTTTCTTTATTTCCTTTTTTATTTTTTTGCCATTCTCATAGCCTATTTATTTCCCTTAACAAATTAAAGGTTTAGAAATGTAACCCAAATCCATTCTGGGGCAAGAGTGGTAGTTTGTTCTGCAGTATTCATTTTCCTTCTATTCTAAGGCAGTAGGAACCCCAATTTTTAGGTAGGTGCATAATTGCCCAGAAAAAGGACTCTATTTCCCAGCCTCCTTTACGTCTAGGTGTGAGCATGTGACTTAATGTTTATTAATGAGGTATAAGCAGAAGTGTTCTTTAGTAGTTTCTAGGACATTACTTAAAAAATAGTAAGGTTATGTCCTTTCTTCACTTGATGTCTCTTCATTTATCCTGTTGCCTGGTAAGCAGATGTGAGTAGAATTAGATGTTTGGAACCACATAGATTAGGTCCTAAGGGATGGTTAGCCATCAAACGTAAAGCAGCTTGGTTCCCTCCAGATTTGGGGAAACAAAGTACCACCTCAAGACTGTCTACCTCTAGTAGATTCCATGGTGGTGTCTGTATGACTTCTGAGCTCTGTACAGTAGAGGACTGAAATTGAAACTGGAATTGGGATATACCATGTTCTTCTTCTAGATAGAAAGAAAACAGTATTAGAAACAGGGGACCAGGATAGATAGAGATACAGAATGTGAAAACAACTCAGACATTTTCTGGACCTGACTGGATTGTAGAAGGAAGATGTTCTGGTCTTGTTTTAGAAAGTAGTATGAGAAGATGACGAATTTCAAACACTTCATTTTGTGGTTTGATCAGTTAGGCTACAAAAAGAGCTGTAGCACTTGTGGCATCCTAACGTGTATTTTATGCAATAAATAGTTAATCAAAATTTTCATTTGATGGAATGATTCTGTTTATTCTATTTTTCTTGATGACATTCTTCTTGGAAACGACCTCTACCATTCTAATTGCTTTTTAGATTGGCTGTACAACTGTAATCTGATACATTTTTTTAATGTACTATTACATTTGCACTTTTTTTCCCCCTGGTATCTCATGTCTTTACTTGAATAATACAAGAAAGAACACCTGAGAGGTAAACTTTTTTGATTCTTTTGATGTCTGAAAATATGTTCATTTTCTCTTTATACTAGATTCATAGTTTGCCTAAATATAGAATATATAATTATATGACCAAAATATTTTTTCCTCAAAATTCTGATACTATTTCACCATCCTATAATGTTCAATAAAGTTGAAAAGAAGGTTGTGCTATTCTCATTTTGAATCCTTTGTAAATCATCTCTCTGTCCCCTTTCCTTTCTCCAGAAATTTTACTCTCTTCTTATCCTGAATATCCTTACATTTCACGATGAAGTTTCTAGTTGGATCCATTCTTCATTTATTCTACTCAGTACTAGGTAATAGTTTTTAATTCCTTTATTATTTATTTTTTTTCCGAGTTCTTTCATTTATTGAAGTATAGTTGATTTACAGTAATAGTTTCTGATGTAAGGCATAATGATTCAGTATTTTTGCAGTTTGTACTCCATTAAAAGTTATCACAAGGTAATGACTGTAATTCCCCATGTTATACAATATATCCTTGTTGCTTATCTATTTTATATACAGTTGTTTGTATCTCTTAACCCCATACATCTAAAGTGCCCCTCCCATTCCCATCTCCCCACTGGTAACCACTAGTTTGTCTCTTATATCTGTGAGTCCATTTCTGTTTTGCTGTGTATGTTCATTTGTATTATTTTTCAGATTCTACAAATAAGTGATCTCACACAGTATCTGTCCTTATCTGACTTACTGCACTAAGTATAGTATTCTCTAGGTTGATCCACTTTGCTGCAAATGGCAGAATTTCATTCTTTTTCATGGCTAAGTAATATTCCACTCTGTGTGTCTGTGTGTGTGTGTGTGTGTGTGTGCACACACATATATACACACAAACATAGCCCAAGTCTTTATCCATTTGCCTGTTGATAGACACTTGGGTTGCTTACCTACCTTGGTTATTGTAAATAGTGCTGCTGTAGACATTGGGATGCATGTATCCTTTCAGATTGGTGTTTTTGTTTTTTCTGGATATGTACCCGGAGTGGAATTGCACTGGTTTATATTCTCACCAACAATGAACAATGGTTTCCTTTTCTCCACAGCCTTGCCTACATTTGTTATTGGTAGACTTTTTGATGTTAGCCATTCTGACTGGTGTGAGGTGATATCTCACTGTTTTCATCTGCATTTCTTTAATAATTAGTGGTGTTGAGCATATTTTCATGTGCCTGTTAGCCATCTGTGTGTCTTCTTTGGAAAAATGTGTATTCAAGTCTTCTGCCCACTTTTTGATTTTTTTTATTTAGCTTTATGAACTGTTTGTATATTTTGGATATTAACCACTTATTGATCATAAAATTTGTAAATTATTTCTCCCATTCCATATGTTTTCTTTTTGTTTTGTCTGTGGTTTCCTTTGCAAAAGCTTTTAAGTTTAATTAGATCCCTTTTTTTTTTCATTTTTGCTTTTCTTTCTTTTGCCTAGGACACAGATCCAAAAAAATACTGCTACAATTTGCATCAAAGAGTGTTCTCCCTATGTTCTCTTCTAGGAGTTTCATGAATACCATTCTTACATTTAGGTCTTTAATCCATTTTGAGTTTATTTTTGTAAATGGTGTAAGGAAACGTTCTAATCTCATTCTTTTACATATAGCTGTCCAGTTTTCCCAGCACCACTTGTTGAAGAGACTCTTTCTCCATTGTATATGGTTGCCTCCTTTGCCATAGATTAGTTGACTGTAAATGCATAGGTTTATTTCTGGGCTCTCTATTCTGTTTCATTGATGTGTGTCTGTTTTTGTGCCAGGACCATGCTATTTTAATAACTATAGCTTTGTAGTATAGTCTGAAGTCTGGGCAGGGTATACTTCCAGCTTTGTTCTTTTTTCTCAAGATTGCTTTGACAATTTGGGTTCTTCTGTAGTTCCATATTTATGTTCTCACCCTGTGAAAAATGTCCTGGGTATTTTGATAGGGATTACATTAAATTTGTAGATTGCTTTGGGTAGTATGGCCATTTTAACAATATTAATCCTTTCAATCCAAAAGCATGGAATATCTTTCCATTTTTTTGTATCATCTTCAATTTCCTTTATCAACGTTTTATAGTTTTCAGAGTATAGGTCTTTCACCTCATTGATTAAGTTTACTCTTAGGTATTTTATTCTTTTTGATGCAATTCTAAATGGAATTTGTTTTTTTAACTTTCTCTTTCTGATAGTTCATTATTAATGTAAAGAAATGAAATAGATTTCTGTATATTAATCTTGTAACCTGAAACTTTGCTGAGTTCATTTATTAGTTCTAACAGTTTTGCAGTGGAGACTTTAGGGTTTTCTATATAAAGTATCATATCATTTGAAAATAGTGACAATTTTACTTCTTCCCTTCCAATTTGGATGCCCTTTATTTTTTCATGTCTGATTGCTTTGGCTAGGACTTCCAATACTATGTTAAATAGAAGCAGTGAGACTGGGCACCCTTGTCTTGTTCCTGAATTTAGAAAAAAGGCTTTCAGCTTTTCACCATTAAGGATGATATTAGCTCTGGGTTTGGCATAAATGGCCTTTATTATGTTGAGATATGTTCTCTCTATACACACGTTGATGAGAGTTTTATCATGAGTAGGTGTTGAATTTTGTCAGATGCTTTTTCTGCATCTATTGAGATAATCCTGTGATTTTTATCCTTCTTTTTATTAATGTAGTTTATCACATTGATTGATTTGGGAGATTGGACCATCCTTGTGTCCCTGGAAGAAATCCAAATTGAGCATTGTGTATATGAGACTTTTTTATATATTGTTGGATTTGGTTTGCTAATATTTGTTGAAGATTTTTGTATCTATAGTCATCAAAGATATTGCCTATAATTTTTTTTTTTTGGCAGTGTCTTTGCCTGGTTTTGGTATCAGGGTGAAGATGGCCTCATAGAATGAATTTGGGAGTGTTCCATCAAATTTAATTTTTTGGAATAGTCTGAAAAGTATAGTTCTTCTTTATATGCTTGGTGGAATTCCCCTGTGAAGCCAAACAGTCTTGGATTTTGTTTGCTGGGAGTTTAAAAAAATTTTTTTTTAATTAATTAATTTATTTATTTTTGCTGTGTTGGGTCTTCGTTTCTGTGCAAGGGCTTTCTCTAGTTGTGGCAAGCGGGGGCCACTCTTCATCGTGGTGCATGGGCCTCACTCTCCCGGCCTCTCTCATTGCAGAGCACAGGCTCCAGACACGCAGGCTCAGTAGTTGTGGCTCACGGGCCTAGTTGCTCCGTGGCATGTGGGATCCTCCCAGACCAGGGCTCAAATCCGTGCCCCCTGCATTAGCAGGCAGACTCTCAACCACTGCGCCACCAGGGAAGCCCCTAAAAAAAATTTTTTTTAACAAATTCAATTTCTCTGCTAGTGATTGGTCTTTTCAAATTGTCTGTTTCTTCTTTATTCAGTTTTGGCAGTTTGTATGTTTCTAGAAATTTGTCTGTTTTGTCTAGGTTGTCCAATTTGTTGTTATATAACTGTTCGTAGTATTCTCTTATGATTTTTTGTATCTCTGTGGTATTAGTTGGTATGGGTCCTCTTTCATACTTTGTTTATTTAGGTCCTCTCTATTTACTTCTTAGTGAGCCTGGCTCAAGGTTTGTCAATTTTATTTATCTTTTCAAAAACCAGTTCTGGATTTCATTGATCTTCTCTGTTTTTTTTAAATCTCTATATTAGTTATTTCCTGTTCTTTAATATTTCCTTCCTTTTGCTGACTTTAGCTTTCCTTGTTCTTCTTTTTCTAATTCCTTTAGGTGGTAAGTTAGGTTGTTTATTTGAGATTTTTGTTGAGGAAGACTTGTATCACTATAAACTTCCCTCTTACAACAGCTTTTGCTGCATCTCATAGATTTTGGAGCATTGTGTTTCCATCTTCATTTGTCTCAAGGTATTTTCTGATTTCATATTTGATTTCTTTATTGTTCCATTTTATTTTTAGTAGCATACTGTTCAGTATCCGTGTTTGTTGTTTTCCCATTTTTCTTTCTGAAATTGATTTCTAGTTTCATATCATTGTGGTTGGAAAAAATGCTTGATACAATTTCTATCCTCTTAAATTTTTTGAGACTTATTTTGTGGCCCAGCATGTGATCTATCCTGGAGAATGTTTCATGTGCACTTGAAAAGAATGTTTTCTGCTGTTTTTAGGCTGTAACGTCCTGTAAATATCTATTAAGTCCAACTGGTCTGGTGTATCATTTAAGACCACTATTTCCTAATGATTTTCTGTCTGGATTATCTGTCCACTGATATAAATGGGGTGTTAAAATCCCCAACTATTATGGTATTCTGGTAAATTTCTCTTTTTATATCTGTTAGCATTTGCTTTATATGTTTAGGTGCTCCTTTATTGGGTGCATATATGTTAATGAGTGTAAAATCCTCTTCTTGTATTGATCCCCTTATCATTATATCATGCCCTTCCTTGCTTTTCTTGTAGCCTTTGTTTTAAAGTCTACTTTGTCTGAAAGGAGTAATGCTACCCCTACTTTCTTGTTGTTTTCATTTGCATGAAGTATTTTTTTCCATCCTTTCACTTTAAGCTTGTGTGTGTGTCTTTAGCTATGAATTGAATCTCTTGTAGGCAGCATTTTTAAGTGTCTGGTTTTTTAAGCCAATCAGTTTCAGTAGTTTTTAATCAAAAACTTCATGTTACTCTTCAGCTCTAAGAAAATCCCTTCTTTTTCCCTGATTATTTATACCTCTATTTCTCTCTCTCTCTCTCTCTCTCGTTTTTAAAAATAGCACTCCTATTAGATCTCCTGGATTGATCTCATAAAAATGTGTCTCATATTTATTTTCTCTTTTTGCTCAGTGGTCTGAGAAAGTTCTGAAACTTTGTTATCCAGGTCAGTACTATTTTTCTCTATAATCCTATATACTGTTAGGTGTTTAAAGTGGTTTTCTGTTGCTTGATTTATTCTGGTTTCCTCTAGTGTGAGTTTAAAAATTTTCTGTTGATCATGGTCTGTCTCTTTCATGATGCTGTTTTTCTTCATTTATCCTGTGATTATACACACGTGATTTGTATTTTAGAATAAAGGCATTTATTTGTTATTTCACGTGGGAAGTAGGTTATCAGGTCAACTGCCAGGCTTCTTTCTCGGGTGAGTAAAAATACAGTCAGCTATTAATCTGGAAAACCCCTAAGTGACCAAAAAGACCTTTGTTTCTATATGCTGAGGACCAGTCTTACCCAGTTTTATCTAGGCAGTTAGTTCGGTTTCTTTAAAGATGAGCCCCGTGTTATCAGACCTGGAATTAAATACTCGTTGCCCTTGGTTTGTGTTCTAGGGAGTAGAGAGATAAGGAATTTTTGGTTCCTGATTTCTGCCTGCCTTAAAAGTTGTAAAAAGAATGCCTTAACTCACAAATTTTATTGACTCTGCATCCTACATGCCTCCTAAAATCGTTAACTTCTTTAAATCCTACTGCTATTACCTTAAAATATCTTAAATTATCTACTCTTGTTTTGATTAATTCAACAGCCAGCTAGTGTCATTGACTAGTGTTTCCTCCTGTTCCCAATATTGCAAATGTGATATTTCTAAAACCAAAATTGGATGATTAATTATTCATCCATTCATAAAATATTTATTGTGTTTATAATGTGAAAGCATTATTCTAGGCATTTGTTTATTGCCCTCAAGGAGCTTACTTTCTAGTGATAATGTTGTGTGATGGTCAGATAATAAACAAGTAGATAAGAAAACATTCTATCTTACATGAGATGACTCAATGTTGCATGGACATCAGTTATTTATATATATATTCTTATACAGTTCATGAAATTCTAAACAAAATCTTGAAGGTATTTTCTTACCTTACATTTATTTTCAAAGTTTGAATGTGATTCTACAGCTTCCACCAAAATCAACATAGTGATCAATGGAAAAATAAAGGGTATAAACATACTAAATATTCTTATTTATTATAAGATAAAATCAGTATTTCAGATCAGTGACACAAAGTTAATTTTTTCTCTGTAAAATAAAAGCACGATGTAGAACTATGAGAGTTCAGGGAAGAGATTGTAGGATGTACAGAAATGATAAGAGAGATGAACCAATGGACTTAAAGTAAGAAGAGAAATAAAAATTTGGAATGTCAGGGAAGTGAAGACCAAATCAGAATAAGCACAAGGAAAAATAGATAACATTGAAAACATAGTAAGAGGAATGAGAAACAAACAAAAGAAAATAAAAATGAGTTAAAAGGGGCTACAGACAAAATGATAGGATTGGAATAGAGGCAAACAAGATTCAGTAGATGTGTAAGTGGAAACCCAAAGGGGAGACAAATAATGGAATAGACAACTATTTAAGCAATTACAGAACAAACCAACCAAACAAACAAACCAAAAAAACCTTTATAGAAATGAAATGAACTTGCATCCACAAAATGAAAATATACACTGCTTTTTTTTGTTTTTTTTTGCGGTACGCGGGCCTCTCACTCTTGTGGCATCTCATGTTGCAGAGCGCAGGCTCCGGTCGCGCAGGCTCAGTGGCCATGGCTCACGGGCCCAGCCGCTCCGCGGCATGTGGGATCTTCCCAGACCGGGGCACGAACCTGTGTTCCCTACATCGGCAGGCGGACTCTCAACCACTGCGCCATCAGGGAAGCCCTACACTGCTTTTTTGAAACGACATATCTTTGTAGGTTTTCTAGACTTCAAATTTAAAAACATAGACATGAGTTTTATGCATTTTCCTTTTTGCACTTTCCAAGTTTTACATTGATTTTGTATTATTTTTAAATTTAGAAAAAAATTACTCTGGTAAACCAAGACAAATGAGAAAAAGCTTAGTAGCTCTAACATGGATCCAGAGATAAGCTGTGTAAATGTGGTAAAGGTTGGTCATAGACTCTGTACCTCTCAGTAGTTGATGCAGAAGAAAAATTATCATTGACAGTTGTTTTTAAAATGAAAAGTATAATCCATTAGGAAAATGATTGGTTTTAGAGAGGATTTTTATACAGTATGAACACTATGTGGTGGAGGTATAGTCTTCAGCAATATTTGGATTGCCAGTAAAATGATATAAAGTGAAATATTGCTCTGTAACAGCATTTCTTTGAGCAGCTCTCTGATGGCCTCCCTTAATCCAATGGCAAATAAGAGGGCGTAGAGAAAGGATATTTATTTAACTAATAATTTTTCAAAGTATTAACTCTTTCGACCACATTGTTTTAGGTATTTGGTAATAAGTTTGCAGGTTTTTGCTAACAAATATGTCCACTGTATATATTCCTTGTTTTTAATATACATTTACTTTGGCTGCCTTTGCTGAATCATCTGGCATCAATGTGTATAATGCTTGACTGGATCCAGGTAGTAGTCCATTCAGACTATCAGTTCATCTCCAATAACTTCTCTAAAACATGAGGTTAGTAACAATGGACCATTTCAGTTTTTACAGACTTGGATGATGTTTACAATGTTTTGAATTCTTCTGGGGAAATGGCATATAAATGTAATTCAAGATAACTCTTACTCTTGCCATCATCTAAATTTGATAGCCTTGGTACAGGTCTTAAATATACCCAGTCCTCACATGGGACTCACGCATTTTATTTTGTAAGCATTCTAAGTCTTTGCTGATATCCTTACAGTGGAATTTGATTGTCTGGATATACTTCCTCTGTGTGTTTTACAGCATGTTCACTTATCCTTCCTGACAGACACTTTATACATTGCATGGCAGTGTATTATAGTCTTCTAGGGTTAGCTACGTGCTTTACATACCATTAAATGGTAAGGTTGTATGGGAAGCCCACTGGCATGAACTGTGGAGAGTCAGCAGTTTTGGACTTGGTAAGTCAAGGCTGTGTTTGAGGGCTCTGAGGAGACTAAATATTTTATTCACAGAGTAATTCAGTGTATGTCTGAGGTTTCTTCCAAGAGTATGCCTATCAGGAAAATGCTGAATATATAGTATTAGCAAGAGGGAAGCAATTTTAGCTGCATGTATCTCTGCCAAAGTGAGTTGGCCAGCATCCTGTAAGAAACACGTTAAAAAAGGGAACAATGTAACTCTTCACCTAAAGCTAAAAGCTAAAGACTGTGAATTCCATATCTTTAAGTACACACTTTTTTCCAGATTACAGGGTGAGGAATGTTTAGCCATTCCAGTGATTGGATAGACTAGCTATGTAAAATAATTTTAAGTGCTTTGCAATAGCTCTGACTTCCAGGGCAAATCGTATTCATTTTGAAGTTTAAAACGTCTCTCTTTGCACCCACTTGAAAACTTTGGTTTGAAAATTTAATTACTGTTATATCTCTTATTAGCTAAACTACTAAAGAATTTGCCTGTACTATCTTAAAGTATATTAAGTAAGAAAATAATTATTCTTGTGTTCTCAAGTTCTCGTTACACATTTGGAGACAAGTATTCAATGTCTGTACTTTACAGAGGAGGAAGAAAAAGGGCCTAAAAACTCTTCTAAAATAAATACTAACTCCTACAAGCCTGAGGTTTTATTCATAGGTAGTTAAGTTTTTATCTGTGGGTTGAAACCAGGGCTCAGTCTCCACTTGGTTGCACTTTGGAATCCCTAGGGAGCTTTAAAATATCCTGTCTGGATCCCAGACCCAGAGTTTCTGAATTAATTGTTCTGAGGTATGTCCTTGCCATTCAGTGAATGCTTAGAAGAGGAAGCTAAGATTCAGATTCTAGGTGACCCCTTCAACTCTCATAATGACACTCCTACTGTTTGTCATGACATACACAACCCCGTGTTGTGCAGGGTCAAGAGAGAAGGGAAACCAAGAAAAATGTCTTTAACAGTTAAAGTGGGAAAGAGATTTGTCACTCATATGAGCTTTTTCCAAAATAGCTTATTTAAACTGTTACAGAATCATAGCCTTATACCCGTGACTCAGTAGGAAACATGATATCAGTAAAATCTCTGAGGATTCTGTATACCAACAAAATTTGATTGACAATATACAAATCAATGTAATATTGGGAGATAATCCTCTATGGATCTCTTGTGGGTCTGCATGTCTTGAAAGCAGAGGCACTGCCTGTCATTTTTCAAGACTATGTTCTCCAGGATTTTTTATAGTGAGCAGCCTTGGAAGATAGAGTATCTCCCTCTGGAGCAAAGGGTAGGCATACTTACCATCCATTGTAGAAGAAACAGGTTCCCCAAGCTCAAGATTTCTCTCCTGTAATACAACACACAATATAATACAATGTACAGTATAATACAATATAATATAACACGCAGTCCACTCTGTATTCAGGCGTTTCTCGGGGCCTTTATGCATCATCCCTTTAGGACTTGGGACAAAAGGAAGTGGTACAGATATGCTAATGCTTATGTTTCTTGCTGTGCCATGAGTAATAAAAGTCCTTTGTCTCTGGCCCAGGAGTCTTATGTCTTCTTTAAGCAGCCATGAATGGTAGCTGTCTAGCTTATTCATTTCCTAGTAGGTAAAATCTCAAACCCTTCACAGTTCTTGCAGGTAACACTGGTGAAATATTTTTACTGACTTAAGAGATTGAGTCAGTGATTACATCCAGTCATGGTGTCCTTAATGTATCAAGGCTATATAAAATGTTATAACCATGTAAAAAATCAGGGAATACTCTACTCCCTGAGCCCTTTTCGAGGCATCTAGAGACAAAGAGCTTCATTTAACTAGGACATGACCTGGGAACTTGAGCAAAAAGGACTGGTGGTAATCATTCAGCTTATTTAAGTGGAGATCTAAAGATAAAACTAAGGTGAGGGCAAGTATTAAAGCCAGTATGTCAGTGCTATAGTTGTAATGAGTAGAAACATACAAGGAAAATTTTTGAGGTAAATAAAAGGATAAAGGGAAATGTATAATGGACTTATTGATTACTACATAGTAAATACTAGTAAAAGGATACTACCTAAAGTTAGTTATCCCTAGCATTAGATGCCTAATTAGGAAAAGAGAGGACCTTAGGCATTATAAAATGTACAAGTACAAAGATAACTACTAGCGCAGTAATACAAACTTTACTAAATGAGAAAGAACAATAAAACGCAGAAGAAAAAAATAGTAAATTAAAAACAGTAAATGTAACAAAGTGCACACAGTAAATACAGCATAAAATAGGCCAAACAAATGAATATCAACAAATATAAATGGGTTTAACTCACTTATTAAAAGAGAAGGATTTAAAAAAATTTTTTTTAGTTATATTGGAGTATATTGGAGTATAGTGTGTTAGTCTCAGGTATACAGCAAAGTGATTTAGTTAGACACATACATGTATCTATTCCTTTTCAGATTATTTTCCCATGAGTAGAGTTCCCTGTGGTACACAGTAGGTTCTTTTTTTCTTTGTTTTATATATAGCAGTGTGTATATGTTAATCCCATCCTCCTAGTTTATTCCTCCTCCCCCCACCAACATTCCCCTTGGGTAACCATAAGTTTGTTTTCTAAGTCTGTGAGTCTGTTTGTTTTGTAAATAAATTCATTTGTATCATTTTTTAGATTCCACATGTAAGTAATATCATGATATTTGTCTTTCTCTGTCTGACTTACTTCACTTAGTATGATAATCTCTAGGTCCATCCATGTAGCTGCAAATGGCATTATTTGATTCTTTTTTATGGCTGAGTAGTATTTCATTGTGTGTGTGTGTGTGTGTGTGTGTGTGTATACATATAATACATATATATATTACATATACCACATCTTTTTTATGCATTCATCTGCTGTTGGACATTTAGGTTGTTTCCATATCTTGGCTATTATAAATAGTGCTGTAGTGAACATTGGGGTGCATGTTGGGGTGTATGAATCTTTTCGAAGTATGGTTTTCTCTGGATATGTGCCCAGGAGTGGGATTGCTGGATCATATGGTAGTTCTATTTTTAGTTTTTTAAGAAATCTCCATAGTGACTGCACTAATTTACATTCCCACCAACAGTGTAGGAGCATTCCCTAAAAGAGAAGGATTTTTATATTGACTCATGAAACTCAGTTAAACACTAAAATAAAGTGATAGAGGGTGGCTAAAAATTAAGTAATGGGCAAGGGTGTCGCAGGTAAATGCAAACAATAAGGAAGCAGGGGTTGTGATATTGATATCAGACAAAAGAGAAATCAGGCCGAAAGTAACAAATGAGAAAGAGAAGGAAACTGTATAAAGTAAGGGCTAAAAATCACACTGATGATCCAAGTGTATGGATATCTTTGCACCAAACAGACAGCAAAAACTTCATAATGCAAAAAAAAAAAAATAGACTAGAATAAAGCAATAGTAAGTAGACTTTAAGATAATAGTCTTGGTTTAACACAGTTCAAGTAGATAAAAATGGGTAAATATATAGAAGGTAAGAACAAGATCACCAGTAAGGTAAATATTATACAGATGTGCATCAAATGTCTTATGAGGACATGGAGGATTTATAAAAATTGACCACGGTAAATTCTGTGTAACAGGAAAATTATAAATAGCGTTTTCATATCATACTCCAATAACTAGAAGTTAATAACAAAACCAGAACACAGTCCTTTAACTTGAAAATTTTAAAGTTCTCTATTAAATGGAAATAAAAGGTGAATTTTCAGAATTTCTAAATGAAAGCAATAAAGAAAACCATATTTTAGAATCTATTGGTTACAGCTTAAAGCAGTGATCAAAGGAATATTATTCTAACTTATTTTGTCAATAAAAATGAAAGAATGACATACATAAGGTATATTCCTAACTCAAACAGCTTGAAAACAAAAGAAATGTAAAGAACAGAATAAGTATAAAGACACACTGAGAAAACAAATATATTAAATAAAATGCTGGCTCTTCAAGAAAAATTCAATAATATGGCAAAGCCCTAACTAATCTAATAAAAATAAGGGGTGGGGTGGGGAGGGAACAGAAATATGCAAAATAAAGTATAAGGGGAAACATCTCTGAAAAAGAGGAAATTTCAAACACTCTTTCAAAATATATTTGAGATTTTATATAAATAGTACAATTTACTAGGAAAATACAATCTCCAAAATTGACTTCAATTGAGATTGCCAGTTTAAACAGACCAAATGTCTATGGAATAAAGAAAGTCATAAACTATCCCACAAAAAGTTTTACACTAAGATGGTTTCATGGGGGAATTCAAGAAAACATCAAAAACTAGATGCAATTCTATTAAATTATTTCAGTAAATTGGAAAAAGAAAACTTTTAAATTATCCTTGAGACAAGTATAACACTGTTCCTAAACTGACAAAAAATGTTCAAAAAATTAATACCAATGCAACAATTCTCAATAAAATACTAACAAAATCTAACAACACATTAGAAATAATACACCATGATGAACGGTGAAGCACTGGATGCTTTCCTCCTAAGACTGAAAACAACACAAGGATTTCCTCTCTCACCACTCCCATTCAACATCGTTCTGAAAGTCATAGTTACTGCAATAAGAGAAAGAAAAGAACACAAGATACACAGATTGGAAACAAGAAATAAAACTCTTTATTTGCAGAGGATAGATGGTTTATGTAGAAAATCCCAAATAACCTATAAAAAAAAAACCTCATGAACTTGAAAGTGCAGCAAGACTAAAGGACCCAAAGTCAATATACAAAATCAATTGCTTCTTTACATACCAGGAATGAAAAATTGGAATTTGAAATTTAAAAGTACCATTTCCAACAGCACCAAAGAACCCCCATTTAGATATAACTCTAATAGGTATACTATCTACACATTAAACATTACAAAACATTGATTAAAAAATCAAAGACGTTTTAAATAAATGGAGAGAGATAATAAGTTCACATTTTGGAAGATTCAGTATTGTTCGGATGTCAATTCTTCCCAACTTGATTTTGGGTATCATACTAAGAAACCACTAACAAATCCAAGGTAATGATTTATCCTCATTTTTGCCTGTGAGTTTTACAATTTTAGATCTTATAGTTAATTCTATAATCCATTTGAGTGATTTTTTTTGTTTCTGGTGTGATGAAGGGGTTTAAGTTCATTCTTTTGTACTATATGGATTCCTGGTTGTCCCAGTGCCATTTGTTAAATAGCCTATTCTTTCTCTATTGAATTGTCTTAGCACCGTTGTCAAAAATCAATCATAAGTGTAAACGTTGTTTTTTTTGGACTCTATTCCATCTGTGTCTGTCTTTAAGTGAGTACCACACTTACTGATTACTATAACCTGTAACTTTGTAGTAAATTTTGAAACTGGGAAGTGTAAGTCCTCCAAATTTGTCCTTTTTTAAAAAGAAAAACTTATTTTGCCTATTCTGGGTCTCCTCCAACTCCATATGAATTTTAAGATAAGCTTTCGATTTCTGCAAAAAAGTCAGGTAGAATTTTGATAGAGGAATTAAATTGAATCTGTAGCTCAATTTGGGGAGTATTGCCATGACAAAATTAAGTCTTCCAATCCGTGAATACTAAATAAATGTCTTTACATTTCTTTGATTTTTTTTCCAATGATATTTTGAAGTTTTTATTGTAGAAGTTTTATACTTCCTTGGTTAAATTTATTCCTAAATATTTTAGTCCTTCGTAAATGGAGTTGTTTCTTGATTTTAGATTGTTCATTGCTAGCGTATCAAAATACGACTGATCTTTGTGTATCGATCTTGTGTCCTTCAACCTTGCTAAACTTGTTTATTAGTTCAAATAGGTTTTTGTGGGAGTCTAAGGCTTTGAATGTTCCATCCTGTTATTCCTTCATGTGTGTGTATTTGTGTGTGTGTACGCGTGTGTAGACTCAATCCATTTGATTCAATTTTAGCTTTTTAGGTGTAAGGGTTAGATTGAAAAGCTTACTATATCTCACACTGTCCTCTTCTGACTTATGATCTCATTTCTTCAGACAAAAGGAATAACCATCCACGCCTTGCCCATTCTCAAGGGCACTTCTGGCAATATTGCAGGGCCCTGGCAGTGGGTGGTGGTTGCAACCTGTTATAAAGCATTCAGCCTGATAGTGGTTTCCAGATAAAGAATCTTAGTAGAGTTTTCAAGTCAGTCATGACGAGAATGATAATATAATTTATCATCACCCTGGGCCACTTTGGAGACTTAATGTGGGGGGGAGCGTGAAACATATGCTATTAATTACTATGCAGTACAACAGGCATAAACTTTGAATATCCTTAATAAAAAGGTATGATCATCCTTGTCATAACACATTGTCAACAGATGGGTTTTCAAGTGTAAATTAGACAAAATGAAAAGGGTAAGCCGGGGCAGAAGGTTTGGTACCAGAAGATGCCTATGGGTTCATGGTGGGGAACAAGGATCACAAAGGTCAAATCAGGAAGGATGCTCTACACCGATATATGCTGGCTAAGAGTATGGGTTTAGAGCCAGATTGCCTAGGTTAAAATCCTTCCTCTGCTACCTACTAGCGTGTTAGTTTGAGCAAGTTGCTTAACCTCTTATTGCCTTAGTATACTCAAATACAGAATGTGTTTAATAGTAGCCTTACCTCATAGAGTTGTCATGAGGATTCATACATATGAATATATGTAATGATTTAAAATGAAGCTCACCATATAGTGTGTGCTGTGTAAACATTATCCATTAGTATTAGTTAAATACTGTAGTGATTGATTTTGTATCTTGGGTAGGGATATGGGCTGAGCCAACTCCAGGAGCTCACTAGTTAGTTAGTGGGACTTTGACAAATCCACGTTGCTGACTGTATTACTGCTGAGAGGGACCTGTAGAGCATTTGCTGTGACCAACCTCTTCAGTGCTGCTCTGCACTGAGCCTCTGCCTTCTTTTATTTTTAAAAATATTTTAGAAGCTACTTCCTTTTCAAAATACAGCTTTGGGAGAGAGGGTCTAAGAAAGCTTGAAAGGGACTTGAGTTTAGTAGGATTCAGCATGGGCTTGGTAGTATGAAATTGTCAGCTACCCCGAAGCCAGTTCCATGGAGTGATATGTTAATTGATATTCTGAGGTCTAATTTCTAACTATTAAGCTCTGAGAAACACTAAGTATATTTCTCCTCTTTTTCAATAGCATGTTACTGAAACAGAGATTCTTTAGGAGGGCTACGTACAAGTTAACTTTTCTTTCCAGGTAGGATAACTCTTAGGTAATAGTCTGGAAAACTCAAATGCCATATTTTCTTTCTCAGTTTAAGTACTTTCTTCTCTTAGGTAATTATTTGTCTGATTTTAACTTATCTTTTGAAGGTATAGAAAATTGAATATTTACTTATATCTAGAAGCTGTAAATTTAATCAAATTTTCTTCAGAATATTAAGGGCAAAAAACCCCAAAAACCCAAACATACAAAAAAAGAATATTAAGGGTGTTAGACAAAGGAAGAACTACATTGAAAATGTATCTTTAGTTTATACTCAAAGAAAATTCACTTTTTATTATTTTTATCAATTTCTTTAAGGTAACAATTGGAAATTTGGGCTATTTATTACCTTTTTAGACATGATATGGTATAAACCCATTTGTAATCTTTAGCCATTAGATTGGATAGGGATTCAAAATTTAATATGGGGTTTTTGTCATACTCCAGTTGGTGGTGTATCTGACTTTAGAGGACTTGGATATTGATCTAGAAAACAGGCTTGAATTCTTTATTAGGGCTCTTTTTTATGATAGGAGGTAACTTTATTTAGTTGATAAGATTTTTGTATTTAGTTCTTTGCTTTTAGATGACTACTGGTATGCATTGCCTTATAATTTAAAAAAGGACCCTTGGGACTTCCCTGGCAGTCCAGTGGTTAAGACTTCACCTTCCAATGCAGGGGGTGCGGGTTCAATCCCTGGTTGGGGAGTTAAGATCCCCCATGCCTCACTGCCAAAACAAAACAAAACAAAACATAAAACAGAAGCAGTATTTTAACAAATTCAATAAAGACTTTAAAAATGGTCCACATCAAAAAAATATCTTTACAAAAAAAAAAGGCACTCAACTTTTATAGAGTATAAAAATTAGCAGGTGGTTGTTCCATTTAAGATGAGTATTTTTTCCTTAAAGAAATTATCATAGGACTCCTTTAAGCCTTGCTTCTACATTCAACGTAAGATTTATTTTATATCATAAAATAGTAGTTTAAAGGGGTATTGCCACTTGCAACTTAGAGCATAGGGTCTTTGTCCTTTGTAAGGGCCCTAGTGTGATTTTATTGGTTGTGAAAATTTTCAGTTGAGTAGCCATCCTTGGTCATGAGGAGATGGAAGAATTGAACTTTCTTCCTTGTGTGGTTTGATAAGAGTTTCTCTCAAGTATGCTGAAATCTGGGAAGGGGGAGCCCAAATGGGGCAGCTTTGGTGCCATCTGAGTGGGCAGGGACAAATATCCCAACTCTCTTTCCCCAGGACCTGTGGCCAGGGAGGTGAGCCAGGGCGTGTCCAATGCCCCTGATAGGCCCAGGGATTAGAGGAGCAATGAGTTCCCAGAAATAAAATCCCTTTGAGGAAAGAATATTTATGCTGACAGCTTGGAATCAGCCTAAGAGTTCACTGGGAGGCCTGATTTCAATCGCTGCTTATACATAAAATTTACAGTTTACCTTTGCAAATATTTAGACTACAGTAATTAAAATTTTAAATAAATTCTAAATGACCAGAGTTAGGTTGACCATGTTTAAAATAACTAACACAGTGCCCAAGCATATGTAATGTACTAAAAATTTTATTTCATTTATATAAATTAATAAAGACAAATTATACAATCAAGAGTGTTGGAAACTATGAAAAGGAAAACTCTGCTATTACAGCCAGTTGTATGAGGTGCTGTGAGCAGAAGTCAAGTGGCAAAGATTCTCTCCTTGACCAGACTTTAGTCAGGCTCCTCTGAACTCTCTTCCCAACTAAACTGTGCCTGTTGGGCTTCTGTTTTCATCTTTGCATCACCCAGTTTCTAGCAAGAATTCTGCTAAGTCACTTTAGTATGACTCCCCTACACTCAATAACTGATATCTGATCAATTTCCTCATCTCCGACCCTTGTTACGTGATCGCTCTTGCCTGCTTTCAGCAAGAATCCTGTCTAGCTAAATTTTGGTTTAGCTAGAATCCCTCCTCACCCCAGATGTTTCCTCTTAGGAAATTTCTATCCACTGACCCTTGCCCTTCTCCTTGCCTATAAATCCCTACTTGTCCATGCTATATTTGGAATTGAGCCCAGTTCTGTACTGAAATCTTTTCCCCCTTACTGTAATAGTTCCTGAATAAAATCTGTTTTTACACCTTTCACTACTGTCCAAGTCTTTCTTTGCTGTAGCTAAGGTTGGGGATAACTTAGTACATAGTTGTCAAACATCATTCATCATGTCCTTAATCCCTGGAATTAAGTATTATTAGTAAACCGATCCGAATCTTGCCCCTGTCACGTTGCACTTACAGGGCTGTATTTGCTTTTGGTGATGATCATGGACCATGCATTAAGTATAAGGGAAGGAGGGGATGTGAAAATGAGAAAGAAGATAATCTAGTTTCTTGAGTAAACACCATTTGGAAATTGGTAACTAAGTCAATTGTTATTGCTTAAGTCAGCGGATGTCAACGCATAGCAGTTAGGCTGTGTTCTCTGTCCACCTGATTCTGTCCCCTGGGTTTGACTCAGACCAAGGGCCTGGCTCCCCCCCCAGAGCTGCCTAGGCCTTAGCGGAGAACAAAAAAGCCAAGGGAAGTCAGTAAGAGTCAAAAACTGTCCCAGCTCAGAGCTCTGGGTAAAGAGATGGTTAGGAGCCCTCCTGTTTTCATGCTGCATATAAATCAGGGTCCACATTTTCTCAGCACAAAATAGTGATTGGGAAGCCAGGAGAGCTCAAAATCTGACAGAATATTCCTGCCAAACCATCTTTTCTGGGGCTGTCACTGTAAGCCCTTCCTGCCTGGAGGCGCTCTGGTTGAGTCAGAGGAACAAAGGTTTGGGGGCAAAGAGACCGGTGCCCACCCGCCCCCCATACAAGCTATGCTGCCCATTAAATACCAGACTAGGATGCATATGATGTGCACCTCTGTGCCTCATTTTTCCCATTTGCAGACAGGATGCTGGGTGAGAGGTGCCCAGAATAGTGCCCATTATTACTCATTCAGCAGATAATGGTTGAGCACCTACTACGTGCCACACATAAAGCTAGGCACTGGAATACAGCAGTGGAGCTTACAGTCTGATTGGGAACAAACAAGCAAAAAACAAGTGAGAAAGCAAATAATGTAATTTTGAATTGTTTCAATAGCCAGGAGGTAAAAACTATACCACAGGACATGGATATAGACAGTAACTGTGGTGCCTTAAATCAGATGGCATGATCAGTCTGATCAACCTTTCAACTGAAACCTAGCAAATAGCCTTTCGCTCTTCACCTCTTGTCTTCAGCCTGTTAGGGAAAAAGTGACCTTGACCAGGTGTGTCATGAAGTGAAGATGTCAGGTCAGATTAGGTGTGACCTTACCGGGTTATGAAAAGGAATTTGCATTCATATATAAAGTGGAGGAAGAATGGATTGGCATATGGTTAACATCAAACCTGTAATGGGGGACTTCCCTGGCGGTCCAGTGGTTGGGACTTCACCGTCCAGTGCAGGGAGTGTGGGTTTGATCCCTGGTCAGGGAGCTACGATCCCACGTGCCTCACCACCAAAAAGCCAAAACATAAAACAGAAGCAATATTGTAACAAATTCAATAAAGACTTTAAAACAAAACAAAACAAAAGCAGAAAAAAAACCTGTAATGGTCGTGGTTGCTGTTATTATCATTCCTACTGTTGTTGTTATTCTTCCAATCTGACTTTTATGGGGTATCACTCATGTCTTAAAGAAATAAAGGGGGAAAACTGTACACTGCAGGTAAAACAAAAAGAAAAACACATGAATGAAATTTCAACAAAGAGCAATAACCCAATTAATGTATTTGGCAACAATTTAGTTTGTCAGCTGTTTTCTTCAATTAAAACATAATCTGACATGTAACAAAATAGTGCCTCCACAGAGATCATTTAAATTTTATTACACAGCTACCAGCCCTTCATCTCCTTCTTTAAGACAAAGGGGACCCTTTAAAAATGTTACTTATATCTACTTAGGGAAATCCCAATAACCAATAAATGGTTATTGAAGTTGAAGTGCAATTATGTTAATCTCTCTTTAGAAAATAAATGTAACTGAACGTTTCTAGGCCTAAAGCGAAAACTACATAAATATTCATTCATAATATTCATAATGTGACAAATACCAAAATCAGGTCCAAAGATTAAGGTACAAACATATAAAACATGCTATGGATGGTTGGGACACGAGAGGAAGTGGGTATATACACATATACAAATAGAGCCTGAAGAGGTTGCCAAGCTGTAATTTTCCATGTCCAGATTTTATTGGCTACAGGTGCATCTGTGTGGCTCTCGATCTTCAGTATAGAGGTAGAAGCAACATTTATGATTCAGAGATTTAAGGGTAGTCCATTCCTTTGCTCCACTAATTTGAAGTGGAATATGATAGAAATATTTTGATTTCAAGCTCTGACGATTTCTTTGTAGAAATGGTTTGTTTGATGTGATGGTGTGTGTGTATGTGAGTGACAAAGTAGGGAAAGGGAGGGGCAGGGTAGTGTACAAGGGAGAGGATCACAACATAAATATAAGTAGCAAGTCTTGTTAGATCCACATGTCCATACATGTCAAACATGTGCATATTCCTTAAGTAACGAGATCTTCCTAGCAACTTTCTGCAGGAGGATTGTAGGAGTGATCAACAAATTTGCATAATGAAGAAAAATTCCAGCAAGCAGTTTTGCTTTGTAAAAGCATGTGAGCTGCCCTAACTGATTTCCACATTTCAAACAGTTAATATGAAAAAAAAAAATAGCAGAACATGGAGGACTACCTAGATAAGACAGTATATCCAAGGATCTCTACCAGTGTCCACAGGATGAGAAAATTTCCTGAAGACCTCACCTCAGAAAGGCTATTGTTATTTTTCTTTTTAAGATCCATTTCAGGCAGGTACATTACAAAATTCTGGCTTTTATATATTGCTTTATTCTCAAGGACCTGACTTTGAGATCAGGGTCATATAATGGAAGTACAAAACTTGGCATCATTGCTGCTGTGAGAACGTGAAAAAAATATTTACAGTAGCAGTCTATCAGAAAAATTTATTCACACTGGACCCTTAGGTAGTGGGCAGAGACCTTGGGATTTAATTATGACTCTCTTGTTAATCACTAGTGTCTCCTTGGTTTTGTTCCTTTGTTCTTCAGCAACCCTCTTCAAGGGTCAATAATGAGAAGTTACTAACAAAATGCATACTACACCAAAACATGCTTCTGACATGCAGAGCTTTCAAATAAAGGTCACTTTCAACCAAGGTCCCTAACTAGAAAACTGCAGTGATGAAGCTGCTGACAGTGACCTTTCTAAACCCCAAATCTGATTATATTACTTCCCTATTTAAAATCCATAGAGAGCTTCCCATTACTCGTTGAATGACATCCACACTCCTTAACGTAGTCTACAAGGCCTCGCGTGGCCCCTGCTTATTTTCCCAACTCATCTCTTGTCAAGCCTGAAGCTCTTCCTCCCAGGTATACCAGCTGTCTTCCTTCCTTTTGTAGTACACCTTGGCCTCACCCATCTAAGCCACTGCACATTTACTACACAGAATCCTCTTTTCCTGTTTCCATGCCTAGATCACTCCTACCTTTGTCAAGGTTACAGGTGACCTGTCCCTTCCTATAAGATGCTCTCCTTGATCCCTCAGGTGAAATAGACACCTTTCCTATTTGCTTCAAGCTCGGTATTTCCAATGTCCCTGTACCTTTCACACTGCATTTCAGCTGCCTCTTTATTGCCCTGTGACCTGTTAACTCCACAGGGGTGGGCATTCTGTCTCTTAACATTCATTCTGGTATCACTGTGTCTAGCCCAGTGCCTTGCACGAATTAGTGCCCTCTGAAGATTGTTTGAGTGAGCAAATACATAAATGAAGGACTCTATCCTTTTGCAGTTCTACTGTTTATAGTACATACATTTAAAAAATGAGAGGTAATTCAATACTTATTTTCTTTATTTCCTTTCTCTCATATTTTTAACTTCTCCCTCCTTATCAGCAACTTGCAGTTTGTCACCCAGAGACATAAGTAAGTCTTCCTAATTTTAATTGTAAAAATTCTCCTCTTGAGTGTGAATCCCCATCAGCCAATAGAAGTGTTCTCTGGGGGCTTTGCTCAATTTCTTGAAATAATATCATTTGCTAGCTCCATTTTGTCAGCAGTCTGACTTTTTCCAGCATGATCTAACAAGCCGTTGATAGAACTTTCTCAATATTTAACAAGCAAGGTTCTCTTTGATCAATCTAAAGGCCTGTTCTCAAGCCTGATCCAACTTCATACCAGGGACATTCTCCTCTGTGTATTCCAGATAGACCAGATGCTGAATTTACTTGAAGGGCCAAATTATGGTAGTACAAAGTCCCACTGGCCTGGCTGTCAGAAAATCAACTTCAAAATGTTCCCAGTTATTTATCCCCAAAGAATTGTTTGTCTAGGGGATGAATTCAGAAAACTAGAATTGATTGCTTTGCCCCTCACCAGGTCTTTCCCTCTTGTTCTGTTTCTCATTTGTCAAAGCGAAGCCTTGATGAAGGCTTTCTACTCTCCCCGTCGGCCCTGAGAAAACTAATGTTCATTCCAAGTGCCAGTTCCAGATGCTACCAAACATCTGGTCCTCAGAGAGCAGAAGTACTGGTCAGTTTCAGCAGGAGTAAACAGCACAGGGAAAAATGGTCTCCTCTGCGATGTTACCCGTGTGTCACCCGGCTCTGTGCCCAGAGCCTCACAAAGTCTCTCTGGGAAACTTCTCTCTGCTTCTGGCCATGACTCAGTATGTCGCCTTGTACAGTCTTTCCCAGAACATGCTTCTTGCCATCCTTCCCAGAAATCCTGCTCTTGTATACATACAAAGCCAAACATATTCCCTATATAAAAATAACCACAATCCATTGAACCCCTACCCACTCTATCTTCTGATCTCCCAGCCAACTGAATTTCCTTCTTTTTCCAGGGGATGTAATGCAACATTGATAACCACATGCTATGTGAAGTGGCGGTGTGGTTTGTAGCAACAATATCTAGTCCTCTTTCAATCACACAGGGCGTTGAAACATACCTGTTGCACAGTAACAGTAGTGCAGAAGTTTTGTGCAGTCCAACTATATCAGGCATAAAAAAATTCAAGTATATTGTATATATATTTTATATAACAGTTGATCCTCATTGTTCACGGATTCTGTATTTGAGAATTTGCTTACTCACTTGAATTTCTTTACAACCAGGAAATCAATATACTCAAGGTGTTTTCATGGTCATTGTCAGACATGCACAGAGTGAGAAAAACTTTGAGTCGCCCAAGTTGCTCAGTTTCCAGCAGAGGCCAAATAAGGTGATGTCTCCTTATTTCAGATCTTACACTGTAAGCAAGTGGGGCTTTTTGTGGTCTAATTTAATGGCATGTTTTTCACATTTTTGTTGGTGATTTCACTGTTGAAGAGAGTCCCCAGGCATAGTGATAAAGTACTGTCTAGTGTCCCTAAGCATAGGGAGGCTATGGTGTACCATATGGAGAAAATACGTGTGTTAGATAAGCTTCATTCAGGCCTGAGTTATCATGCTGTTGGCCATGAGGTCAATGTCAGTGAACCAATATATATTAAATAAGTGTCATTAAATGGAAACATACATAGAACAAAGTTGTGTAATGACTGGTTGATGAAAAGGTTGTGATCAGAGGCTTACAGAAACCCAACCCTGTGTTTCCCCTGGGAGCAGTGGCTTAGTGCTTACTAATTCAGTGTTCAACGTGACTTTATAGGACATAACTACATGAATATTGAGAATCGATTATTTACATATCAAAAAAGTGTTAATTTTTCAAATATGTACCGAGGCTGCCATTTTTCCTTGGTCTATATGCTCAAGAGTTGGTGGTTGGCAGAACTAGAACAAAAAATTTCACAATTTGTATGGAAACACAAAAGTCCCTGGATAGCCAAAGCAATCTTGAGAAAGAAAAATGGAGCTGGAGGAATCAGGCTCCCTGACTTCAGACTATACTGCAAAGCTACAGTCATCAAGACAGTATGGTACTGGCACAAAGACAGAAATATAGTTCAATGGAACAGGATAGAAAGCCCAGAGATAAACCTACCCACATATGGTCACCTTACCTTTGATAAGGGAGGCAAGAATATACAGTGGAGAAAAGACAGCCTCTTCAGTAAGTGGTGCTGAGAAAACTGGACCAGCTACATGTAAAAGAGTGAAATTAGAACACTCCCTAACACCATACACAAAAATAAACTCAATGGATTAAAGATCTAAATGTAAGGCCAGATACTATAAAACTCTTAAGAGGAAAACGTAGGCAGAACACTCTATGACATAAAGCACAGCAAGATCCTTTTTGACCCACCTCCTAGAGAAATGGAAATAAAAATAAACAAATGGGACCTAATGAAACTTAAAAGCTTTTGCACAGTGAAGGAAACCATAAACAAGATGAAAAGACAACCCTCAGAATGGGAGAAAATATTTGCAAATGAAGCAACTGACAAAGGATTAATCTCCAGAATTTACAAGCAGCTCATGCAGCTCAATATCAAAAAAACAAACAACCCAATCCAAAAAATGGGGTTAATTTCTCCCAGAATCATGCAGCTCAATATCAAAAAAACAAACAACCCAATCCAAAAATGGGCAGAAGACCTAAATAGACATTTCTCCAAAGAAGATGTACAGATTGCCAACAGACACATGAAAGAATGTTCAACATCATTAATCATTAGAGAAATGCAAATCAAAACTACAATGAGATATCATCTCACACTGGTCAGAATGGCCATCATCAAAACATCTACAAACAATAAATGCTGGAGAGGGTGTGGAGAAAAGGGAACCCTCTTGCACTGTTGGTGGGAATGTAAATTGATACAGCCACTATGGAGAATAGTATGGAGGTTCCTTAAAAAACTAAAAATAGAGCTACCATACGACCCAGCAATCCCACTAGTGGGCATATACCCTGAGAAAACCGTAATTCAAAAAGAGTCATGTACCACAATGTTCATTGCAGCTCTGTTTACAATAGCCGGGACATGGAAGCAAGCTAAGTGTCCATCGACAGATGAATGGATAAAGAAGATGTGGCACATATATACAATGGAATATTGCTTAGCCATAAAAAGGAATGAAAGTGAGTTATTTGTAGTGAGGTGGATGGACCTAGAGAGTGTCATACAGAGTGAAGTAAGTCAGAAAGAGAAAAACAAGTACCGTATGCTAACACATATATATGGAATCCAAAAAAAAAAAAAAATTGGTCATGACAACCTAGGGGCAAGACGGGAATAGAGATACAGACCTACTAGAGAATGTACTTGAGGATACGGGGAGGGGGAAGGGTAAGCTGGGACAAAGTGAGACAGTGGCATGGACATATATACACTACCAAACGTAAAATAGATAGCTAGTGGGAAGCAGCCGCATAGCACAGGGAGATCAGCTCGGTGCTTTGTGACAACCTGGAGGAGTGGGATAGAGAGGGTGGGAGGGAGGGAGATGCAAGAGGGAAGAGGTTGTGGGGACATATGTATAACTGATTCACTTTGTTATAAAGCAGAAACTAACACACCGTTGTAGGACAATTATACTCCAATAAAGATGTTAAAAAAAAAAAAAGAGTTGGTGGTTGGCAGTGATGCCCGTGTCAGCCTGTCAGCCTTTAGTGACATACTGAAGCCCATGTGTGTCTGATTAAATGGACTTGTATGTCACATTATATCACTTTAGTGAAATGAACGCTCACAGAGCACGGGCAAATAGCTTAACAAATATTCCCACACAGAAGTGAAAGATGGTATGATATTTGTAGTACAAGAAAGAAAAGTGAACAGAAACAATTAAAACAGGCAGAACTTAACAATTCAGCTGTAGTATGAGCTTTTGGTCAACTTCTTATTAGGTGAATGAAAATTTTGTAAGATTTGACACACTTGCTCTTCTCTAATTAAAATTAGTGAGAAATATTTTATACAAATATAAAAAATATATATGTGTGTGTATTTATATGCATTTATTTAAAATCACTACCATATATTGGATGGCTCACCCTAAATTGATATTTTGCCTTTGGTATTTGCAAATGATAGTTGTGTATGTTAATCACCTACAAATTATAAATGATTCATAATTTAAAAGTTTTTACTGATGGGGTAAGAGACCATTGGAGTAATATAGTTGCAATATTGTTGGACTATAATATCCAGTGTATATACCAGTATATAATATCCAATATATACCAGTATAAATATACTAGTATTGACTATACAATATATTGGAGCATTAGAGTTGGAGAGAAGAGGCCACAAAAATCATGGCTTCTTATAAATGGACACATGATCTACAATTTTACATGTAAGTGTATGTTTGAACATAAACTCTTATAACTGTTCAAGGTCATTAATAAAATTCCAGGGAATTTAGTCCTGGTATTGGTGACAGCCCTTGGAAACTTCATCTTTTTTCTCTTGTACTCATTCCTGATGTGGAATTCAGCACTTAGTTCCAAATGCCAAATTACACTTAACCCATAATTTCTCAGCTCTGTGTGTTTTTCTATAGAGAAAAAGAGAAGGAAAAGGAAAACCCTTTAAAATTCTTTGGATGGGGGTTTGATACTTTTCAAAATATTGGTCGAAACCAATTAATTGGAAGGTAAAACACATAAAATGGTAGGTTATTACAAACTCTGCAGGAAAATGTGAGGGCAAGAGAGTCAACCAACAAACCGCTTGATGTATTTGAGAGTGTTGTGAAATATTTTTATATTCTAACAACTTCAGGAAGCTCGTGGAGAATGTGTACTGTGCAATCATTCCCTTGTGTGTTTCTTCACATTCTACCATGTGAGCTGCTTGCCTCATGTGTAGGTTCAGCTGTCTACCCTTGTGTAAATAGGGCCTCTACAAATCCTCTCCTGCAGGGCAATTTTAACATACTGAGAGATACCAATTTGTCTTATTCTTACTCCTGTGGAGAAAAAAAGTTTATATCTCAATCCCAATCCAAACACACTCAAATTTATTTGCTCACTAAGTCGAAAGACCAGGTATTTCCGTTCTGAGATTCCTTGTACCCTGTGGGGATTAACAGCCTGTTTGGTTTTAGGAGCCATTGAAGAGAGAGCCCTCAGGGAGACATGGTCCTTAAGGAGAGACTGGCTTTGCCCTGTAAGGGAGAAGGATGGAATTTGCAGCTTGGTGTTGAAGACCACGTAGGATGGGGTTAATTTCTCCCAGATGAGAAGGACAGGATTCAGGTTAAAGGGGTTCTGATAACCAGTCCCTTTGGAAGCATTCTGAGAACGGCAGGGCCTAAAAAGGGAGCCAGGCTGGTTACCCCCTGTCAGCTGCCTTCCTAAGACATTTTGTGCTTTTCTGTGGTTCCACTGCCAGCTGGCTTCTAGTTCAGCTACTGGGAGGCAATGGCAGGCAAGAGGACCGGAGGAGGAGAAATCAAAGTATTGTTTCCTGCTTCCTTCCTCTTTGGGTGCTTCCTTCCTCCTTTTGGGTGTCCGTGGCTATGTCTTTCTACCAGACTGGCTGTGTGGCCCCTCCTCCATGGTCCAGCTCTCACTGGGCTCCTATAAAACTGTTTCCTCCTCTTGCACCTTTAGACCTAGTGGTGGTATTGGCTTTCTTCTGCTAGCCTCTGAGAGCTTCAACCTCTTTTGTGGATTCCTTTAATTTGGGCCATACCTCTATAAATATTCTTTTCATTAAACTTTTTAATTGAGCCATTTACCCGGGATTCTGCCTTCTTCTGGAGCCCTGACTGTTATGGGTCCTAGAGAGGTAGGGCGCTAGCAGCTTGGGTATGAGGCATCTTGCCTTGGAAGCCTGGGATGTTGATGATTGTGTTAGCAATTACTGTCTCTTGATTTGAGGTGTAAACTCTGGTTTAATGGGAGAATGTGCCATGCAATGCACAGAGTATCAACTGCCAAACTAAGAAGTACTGACAGTAGCCTGACTGGTTACATCTGTCATGATCTTAGAGGAGATTTGGATCATGAGAATAAATGTCAATTATCATATTATACGACTGTAGACAATTGAGGTGAATTTGTAATAATCTAAGATATTCCTTGGAAGCTGTCTTTTTAAACAAAAGACTATAAAACATTCTCAAATTTACATATATATATGTTTATGAGGCAGAGTCAATGGTGCAGATGAAGTCTGAAATAAACATTCATTTATACATTTCAGATTCATGATGATTTAATATAAGTATGCATTATCATAATTATTTTGAATATTTAAAATATATAGGGTAAAATGGTATCAAATTAAGAATATCTTTTTAATAAATCATAGAGTGATGAAATAGAGAAATCTGGAATGTATTTAATAAAAGGATATAGATAAAGTTTCTTTTCTAGCATTTAGTGACCTTGATGTTACTATTTTATAAAGTCTAGGTCAATTATTGTGATGACTTTATGGAATAGTTTCCTTTCTTTGAATCTGATACAAATATATATGGTGCTTTATTTCCTGTGTAGGTAATCTCTATGAATTTCAGATGATGGAATGAGATTTCAGTGTACATTTTGTCGTAAGACTCCCAGTTCACTTAAAAGATCTATTTTCTGATTCCGGGTATAGTTTCTTTAGCACTGATACAAAATAAAGTCAGTGCATCACAATATAATGTGTATTAAATGGTTTGTTTATTCATCAAAAGTCTGCACATGGGGATTGCTGTTAAAAATCCACATTAGCACTTTGGACTGAATATTGCATTAATAGTTTTAAAACTCCATTTTAAATAGAGGAAATATTGCTAAAATTTGTCACTATCCCTCTTCATAAATGTTTTAAAAACCTCACATATTATCAGTTATATTTTTCATGTTGTGTCTTTATAAATGGCTTTCTTAGGTCAACATGTGACTGTTTCTTATCATATGGACACCATTTGCATGTATCGGTGCTGCCATCCCCTCATACTCAGCATGTCCAAAATTGAGTCCATCCTCTTACTCACTAAATCGCTTTCCCTTCTTTTATGATCATACTGTTCTTCTGTATTTTTTGTCATTACTTCAGTTTCCAGGGCTAAAAATCTTGAAGCTATCTTTGACATCTTTTCCTCCTTCATTGTGCCTATTTGATCAAAGTCAAGACCCACCATTTAAAAAAAAAAAAACATTTGAAATATCTCCTGGGTTCTCCTTTCCTTTCTTTGTCCACAGCTATCAACAGAATTCAGGTCTTTAGCTGCTTCATGTGTGTACTCCTAAAGGATTACACATCTCTCTAGCAACCCCGCCCCCAAAAACACACACACTCCAATCCATTATGAATTTTACTCCTAGACCCACCTTAAAACACCAAATTTATAATATTACTCTTATGCTGTTGCTATTGCCAACCACATCTTAATTTTAAGAGACTTATAACATGACCCTAATTTATTTATTCATCACCATTTAAAGCTATTTCCTAACATGTGTTTATATTTCTAGTCCAGGCTACCCTTCAATTCAGTTTCAGTGACTTTCTCATAAGCAGTTAATATTGCAGCCACACATCTCTGTGTTCCTGCCATTTCCTGAATGGTCCATGCATTCTTACCCATTCATTTATTTGCATATGCTACTCATTCTGCCTAGAATGCTCTTCCCTGCCTCCAGCTGTCAAGTTTGTAGCCCTTAAGAAGTCTTCCACAAACATCTATTCACTCTCCAGAATTTGGTTTTCATTTTTCTGTGCTCTTCTATATACAGTGAGTGTATTCATATAAAGAGTATATCTCTCAGCTCCAGGACTTGCAGACCCTGCAGTCAGAAACCCTTGACCCAGGTCCACCCAGCAGTGGTCAGGCATGAGCCCCAGGACCTGGCTTCATGCACCGGTGGGCAAGTACCAGCCCCAGCATTGCCTGGGACCTGACTCTGCCCACCAGTGGGCAGACACCAGCCCCTGGACCACCACAGTCCCACATCCTGCCTTGTCAGGACCCAGCAAATATACCAGAGGATAGTACCAGCCCTGAGACCCCCCAGGGCCCCAACTCTGCCCACCAGCAGGCCAACAGCAGCTATGGAACACCTTGGGTCCGTCAGTTAGCAGCTCCAGGATCCAGCTCCACCAAGTAGTGGGCCAATACCAACTGCAGGACACCCAGGACCCAGCAGCCAGAGACCCTGGGACCTGGCTCCACCTACCAGTAAGTCAGCACAAGCCCCCGGACTCCCTGATCCCTTGGCCCCATCCACCAGCAGGCCAGTACAACTCTGAGAGAGCATAGACTCCTCAGCCAGCCGCCCCAGGCTCCAGCCTCACTCACCAGAGGGCCAGAACTAGCTTTGGAACACACCATGGAACTGGCAGCCAGATGTTTCAGGAACTTGCCCTATCCACCAGCAAGCCGATACTAGATCAGGGAACTCCAGCCCCACAACCGCTGATCCCAGAACCTGGCTCTGCCCACCAGTGAGCCACCACTAGTCCTGGGACCCCAGCCACCCACGCCCCAGCCAGACAACTTGTAACCTAGCGCTGCCAATCAGCAGCTGGTAGTCTCAGCAGGAGGCAGGGCCTGGCAACCAACCAGACCAGGGCCAGACATGCCTACCAGAACAAGACAAGGACTCCCACTCTTGCCACTTTTATTCAGCATAGTATTGTATGTCCTAGCCACAGCAGTCAGAAAACAAACAAAAACAGAAATAAGAGGAATCCAAATTGGAAAAAAAGAAGTGACTGTTTGCAGATGACATTATATTATACATAGAAAATCCTAAAGATGCCACAGAAAAACTACTAGAGCTTATCAATGACTTCAGCAGATTTGCAGGATACAAAATTAATATACAGAAATCTGTTGCATTTCTGTACACTAAGAATGAGCTATCAGAAAGAGAAATTAAGAAAAAAATTCCATTTACCATCACATCAAAAAGAATAAAATACCTGAGAATAAATCTAAGTAGGTAAAAGACTTGTACTCAATAAACTATAAGACACTGATGAAAAGAAATTGAAGATGACCTGAACAAATGGGAAACCATGTTCATAGATGGGAAGAATTAATATTGTTAAACTGACCATACTACCCAAGGCGATCTATAGATTCAGTGCAATCCATATCAAAATACCAATGGCATTTTTCACAGAACAACAACAAATAACTCTAAAATTCTCATGAAAACACAAAGGACCGTGAATAACCAAAACAATCTTGAGAAAGCAGAACAGAGCTGGAAGTATCGTGTTCCCTGCCTTGAGAGTATACTAGCAAATCGGCTGGCAACTTGATCTTTGCCTTCTAAGCCTCTAGAAGTATGAGAAATAAATTTTTCTATATGCCTCCCAGTCTGTGGTATTTTTGTTATAGCAGCCTGAATTAAGACATAGAGAGATTTATTTTAAGGAACTGTCTCACATGATTCTGCAGGTTGGCAGGTCCAAATCTACAGTGTGGGCTGCTGGGCTTGAAAACCAAAGAAAGGTGATGGTATGTTTCCATTCTGAAGGCCAGCAACCTGGAGACCCAAGAGAGCTGAGGTGCAGATGAAATCTGAAGGCACGCAGATAGGCAAATGAAGTCCAAAGGCAGTCTGCTGGAGAATTCTCTTGCTTGGGGAAGTTGGTTTTTTTTTTTTTTTGCGGTATGCGGGCCTCTCACTGTTGTGGCCTCTCCCATTGCGGAGCACAGGCTCCGGACACGCAGGCTCAGCGGCCATGGCTCACGGGCCCAGCCGCTCCGCGGCATGTGGGATCTTCCCGGACCGGGGCATGAACCAGTGTCCCCTGCATCGGCAGGTGCACTTTCAACCTCTGTGCCACCAGGGAAGCCCCGAAGTTGGTCTTCTTGTTCTAATCAGGGCTTCAGCTGATTCTATAAGTCCCACCTGCATTATGGAGGGCAATCTGCTTACTCAGAGTTCACTGATTTAAATGTTAATCTCATCCAAAAGAAAAAAAAAACCACTTCCAAGTTGACACACAAAATTAACCATCACAACAGTTGATGAGGGATCCCAGTCCTCTATAACATGTGGAGATTTAAACATTGATAAGACAGCTTTGAAGTGCATACCGTGTAAGGTCAGTGTGGTATTCTGAGCTTCTTGGTGAGCAAATGAATCTTGCATACAGTCTTCTGCTGATGCCATACAAATGCCTGAGAATTGGGGGATATTAAAGTTCTGGAGATATATTTATCTTAAAAAAATAAAGAATATGTTGGATTCAGCATGCTTTTATGTAAAAATTCATGGCTTATAGATTAGTACTTGTTTTCTGATTGTTTTCATCTTTTATAGTTACACTGTGAAATGAAGGCAGGAACCATTTATATACTTTAGGTTCCTCCATATCAGCCATTGGTGAATATAGTAGATGTTTATAGTAATATGTAGCAAAATCCTTAAAATATGTTGATGTTATACTTGCATGCAGTTGCTTACAATCTACATGTAGGGACTAGAAAATAAGGGTAATAACCTCTCAGGAGAAATGGAAGGGGCTGAATTTTCTGTTCTGGCATTGAATAGGTAGAGAAATAGTAGGTGAGAAAAGATCCTCAACCCCACCTTGGACTTGGGGCTTCTCACAGCTATTCCCTGGTAAATAGGCAAACAAGAAAAAAACCCAAACACTTGGTTGTCAAGAGGGCAGGAAAGAGAGCCTGAAGGCTCACTAAGAGAAAAGTGTGTGGTGTGTTGGCTGATGGTGGTGAGAACAGGGCAACCAAAGGAGCACTTGTAGAGAAGAGCCCAGGAATGTCTCGTGAGACACCTTAATCTTCCCAGATTCCCAGCACACCAGATCTTTATGGGCTATATATACCCAGAGCCCGGCCCCCATCTAGGGGAGGAGTTTACTGTGGATCAGCCTTATTCCGGGCATAGAAGCAACAGCAGCAATGATGTGGCAGGGGTCCAATTCTCGGTGGTGCTGTGAGCAGTGAGGGTCCGTCATTACAGTGATGTGGGAGCATGTGAGAAGCAGGGAAAGAAGAAGGAGCAATCTTCCAAGGATCTTTACCATTTGCTACCTTTTTGAGCCAGGAGGAGGAATTTAGAGACAGTGATCCATTAGAGAGCTGTTACGCTGTTGATCTACACCCTGTCTCTATTCCTATCCAGGGTGTCCTAGGGAGCTACTTGCAGCAGTCTATTAAGTTATTTATTTATTAATTAAACTTAATTATTTATTAACTAAATTGTTGATGATATTAGGGTTAATTTATTAATTAAATTGTTTATCTTTATGTATTAATTAAATTGTTGACAATGTTAGGGTTACCCAGATGGGCACGTATATTAGAACTCTTTGCTTCACGCTATGGAAACACAACTCAAACCAAAGTAGCCTCTGTGAGAAATGGGATTTGCTGGATTATTTACCTGAAAATTTCAGGGTTTTTTCTCGTTTCAGACATGGCTGAATCCAGGGGCTTAAGAATGTCATGTTTTTCTCTCTCTCTCATTCTCTGGGTGTCTTGCTCTTTGGCTCTGGCTCTATCTTACTCTCCATGTCTTGACACCACATTCCTCTGAACATTGATTTCATTCTGAAGAAAGTTTTTCTAGTTTGCTGGAACAGATGGTTGTTGGCCACTCCAAGTCCTTCCAGCCCACAGTTAGAACAGAGGTAGGCAAGTAAGGGATAGTTGAGGAGATTCCTTTATAGCTCTGGCTGCAGAGCCCCAGAGAGAACCCTGTTTAAAAAGCCTTGTGTCATATACCCAATTTTGGATTTACTTCTTTGGCTGGTCAGTACTGGATCACATGCTCACCTCAAAGAAGATATTCTGGGTGAACAGCAGCTTATGCACAATGGAACAGAGAATATGTGATTTGAGGACATACCATGTATGTTAAATCAGAGTGATACTCTAATAATCACATTCTATACTTACAACACTAATTCCTTAGTAGAGTGAGTTGACTCTGGAGTAGCTTGTGAAATACATTTAAATTTCCCTTCCTTGTCTTTTAAAATTGGACAGTTTTATTTCTAAAGCATGGTTTAAATGTAAATTACATAAGATTTAGAGGGATGAGTTCTCTGAAAATACACAGGGTAAACTTCTGTCTTTTATGGTAGCAGTCCCTATAGCTGCTGTCTTTAGACCGAGTAACGCCAGGAGTTAACCCTGCAGACTGGAGTCTTAGGCCAGGGAGAAGGGTACAAGTGTCCATATAGATCTTGAAGCTAGTGACCGGTATTTAATCAAGAATGTATATATAGTACTTAAAATGTGCCAGGCTCTATTCTCGGTGTTTGATGTATGTTAATTCATTGAATCCTTACGACAACCCTATGAGATAAGTACTGTTTCCACACCCCCTCCACCCCATTTTATAGATGGGGAAACTAAAGCACTGAGAAGTTAAGAAACTTGCTGAACATCACATTTAGTAAAAGACAGAAGTGAGACTTAAACCCAAGCACTTTATCTTCAGAATCCATGCTTTTAACCACTAGGGTCTTTGATGTGTTGCAGATCAAAGAGAAAGGAAGGCGGAGTGTCCTGTACTATTCCTCACTGCCCCCTATCACCTAGCAGAGTTGTTTTCAAATTCTGGGACTCTGTGAAACTCTTGAGTTTCATTTTCAAATGCAGTTCACTTGTCTCAAAAATGGTTTAAAAATAGGGAGACTTAAAACTGATATAGCAAATTTTAACACTTTGGAAACCAAAGTATTAGCCAGTTTTGGCAGATTACCTTGACATTGCCCAGATATTGAAATGAAATTTCTGCCATTTCTGAGCATATAATTGAACTTCTTGTAAATGTGATAAGAATTATTAAACTTGTCACATTGCATTGGTGTTTAAAAAACAGTTGGTCTGTGTACACTTGAGTATGTTAGTAAATGTCCACAATACCCAATTAAATGCAAGGCAAGGCTCAGGCATTTTTGCATGTTTCATATCCATTGGTCATTTATAACCATTTCCTTTTCATAAAAATCAAGTAAGATTTCCCTGCACACATAAAACTTTGAAGTCAGTGGCTACCGCATCCCACTCTTTGGGGTACCATAAGAGAAATCAATAAAGTTAGAGCATTAAGTGAGCAATGTGGAATTTCCTGATGACTTGGAAAAGGAGAGGGCTTATACCACATACCACACAGAAAATGGCTTGGGATTCCTCTTCAACACTTTGCTTTTCAAAATCTCTTTTGACCCCCACCCTATTATGTATGAGGTCTGGAGGGAGGGAGAGGAGATGAGGTAGCCTACATGGGAGGAGGGTGTCCCAGTACCCTGGGCTTCAGTATTTTTGCCTCCTGAGTTTTCCTTGGGACTTACTAAGGCCTACTCTCCCTAGAAAGCTACATGGGTGGATAAAAAAATAAGACTTTTTCACCTGCATATTTTTCTCTTAATTTGTATTCAGTACTCTTCTCATACTAGAAAAGTATTTGGTCATGATTACACCTTAAACTTTTAGTTATGATTCTCTTGCCAAAAATATATACTTTATAACATAAGAAAAGTGTTAAAAAATTAAGAATAATCCTTAAAAATTATGTATTACATTAATTCTATTAATCCTACATGTACATTATAACTATATCAAAAATCATGCAAAGGAACATAAGCTATACTTAAATTTTCTTTTGGGTAAGGAAGGAAGCCCAGGCCCTTTTTGTTTCAACCGTAGAAGACAGACATGCTGATTGCGTGGTCAGCAACACTTCCCTGCATGCCAGGACACCAGAATGTTACTGAACAAACACACACCAAGCCGTGAAAAAAGAGACAGTGAATACCTAGGCTAGGTGGCAACCAGAATATCTAATTTGGGCCTAATGGGTGAGGAGGTCAACTGCATGGTGATGGATGGCAACTAGACTTGTACTGGTGATCACTTTGTAGTGCATCCGGATGTCGAATTATAATGCTGTACACCTGAAACTTACATAATTTAAAAAAAAAAACCTTTAAATAGCCTAAAAAAAGAATATCAGATCCTTAGTTAATGCCAATTACATTTCTTTGTGCCAGCTAATATTCTAATATTTCATTAATATTTCACTACATTTGCTAGAGAATAAAATACAAAACAAATCTAAACTGCTTATCTCTAAATATTTGGAGCTATTTTATTCAAATATTCATAGCAGTAAGCAGCAAAATAAATAGACAAATAGTTCTCAGATGTACCAATTGAGAAAATTAGTTGGGGTCAGACCAACAGAATACTTCTTACTGTTAGTTTTTGACTACTTCTTCATAATGATCATAGAAACACAAGCCTAGAATTGTTTTTAATAACAGGCTATAGTGAACACTGATAATTCTTTTTATTATAGGTATCCAACTATTCTATGTTTATTTTCAAAATATATTGTAAGCCCTGTAGCTAAAACACCTTTTAGTTATTATCATCATAATAAAACTTATACTTTATAGTAATGATAACTTTTCTTTTGATAAGCTTTAAAAGTTTCTTTGGTTTTCAATCCTTTTTGCTGGTTTCTCTCTATTCCATTTGCCCCTTGATGTTCATCTTTTTCCCTCAAGTGTGCGTGTGTGGTGTGTGTGTGTGCATGCGCACATAGAAATCTAATTTTTAAAGGGGAGTAAATTTGACAATCCCAAAAGGGACATGTTAAAGGTAGTTTGGGGTTCAAGATCCTGGGGTAAAAAGTGTACAGCAAATGTATTTTAAGATGATTCCACAGAAATATCTGGTATTAGAGAATGCTTCTGTGGAATTTTTTTTAAGAAGCCTGTTTTGTCATATTCCAATTGCAGATAAATTCTTCTTCTCTCTGGCATATGATGACAATTAAAGGGGACCTCAGATTGATTATTGGAATAGTAGAAATCAGAGAATAGAGAACTTATCCTATCTCCCAGTGTTCTAGAACTTACATTTTAAACCATTCTGGAAAATTCTATTTCTGGAATTTCTCCATTTTATATTATATGCATAGGTTACTTTTCTCATTTTAATTTATTCAGTATTTTATGTGTCTACTTCCTCATGCTTTAAATAATTAGTAACCACCATTTCTGTGCCAGGCAATTCTAGGCCCTTTAGGTAGATGAATAAAATACAATCCCAGCCTCCAAGACAATGTAAGTCTGGTGGGAAAGCTCACAGTTTCACTGTGTTTTGAAACATACTGCTGTTTTGAAACAATCACTGCTGATTTGAAAGGACTTTAAAAAATCTTAGGAGGCAGCATTGAAAATGATCACTGCGGTGTACTAGTTATTTCTCATGAAAGAAATTTTGCAGTTAAAACAAATAAAATCAACCCCCAAAACCCTGATTTAGCTCTGTTTGGGTTAAAATCTGGGACATCTGTGTAGGTCAAACCAGTTAGATAATCACTAATTCCTGATCCCTTGCCATTTAAAAAATTATTTATTTATTATTTCTGGCTGCATCGGATCTTCGTTGCTGTGCGAGGGCTTTCGCTAGTTGTGACGAGCCAGGGCTACTCTTCCTTGCGGCGCATGGGCTTCTCATTGCGGTGGCTTCTCTTCTTGCGGAGCACGGGCTCTAAGCGGGAGGGCTTCAGTAGTTGTGGCTCGCAGTCTCTAGAGCACAGGCTCAGTAGTTGTGGCACACAGGCCTGGTTGATCCACGGCATGTGGGATCTTCCCGGACCAGGGCTCGAACCCGTGTCCCCTGCATTGGCAGGTGGATTCTTAACCACTGTGCCACCAGGGAAGTCCCCTGATCCCTTGCCTTTTTGCTGTATATTATAGCCAAAGACAGTTTGTAGGCTGATCAGAGACCTTTGTTAAAAGTTTGTGCTGAGTTATTTGTGCTGCATTACATTTCACAGTTGGGTCAGAGTGTTCAATAAGTTGATTTTTCTGTCCCTTTTATTTCTCGTTCTAGAGCTCTGCCATAATCGGATACATGCGACTTCCATTCTGTGTAATGGAAGTACCTGTACCTCGAGTGACAGAGGCAGGCTTTTGAAGTTTTCATGAAGCAGTTGTGCTGATTTGCTCTTTGTTCAGCGTGGAGGGTAGGATGCGTCTGGCTCATCTAATTTAGACACTTAGAAGTCAGATCCCATTTCTACTTTTGAAAACCATCTGGGCTGCTTTTTATTCTGCAGACCCAGGAGCCCTCAGTGAAATCAATGGGGTTGGCAGGAAATATCTGTGAAGAGGTGAGGTTAGCTTGTTGTGTGCAAGACATTTTTCTGAGACCTGGACAAGAGAAAAACAGCTTTCTCGGGTGATATTTTTACAGAAATAAAGACATTTTGAGGGCTTTTGTGGAATGGTTAGGATTTATTAGAAGATAGGACATGTTAAATATGCTATTAAAAACTGATGTAAAAACCAGTATGCATTTAAGTATTTTTCTTTTAGTTTTGATTGACCTCTAGAATTAAAAACATAAATGACTTAAGGCACAATTTCTGTGTTCTTTTCTTCTTATGTAAGAAAGATTGGGGGCAATATGTTATAAACTTTATCTTTCACGTTCAGAAAATGGGGACATGTTAGAGGCTCATACTGGTAAATTGCAAGCTTAGAAGCTCTTTGATTAATGCTGTTATTCTAAAATAAGATTTGAGCCTAGTTATGGTGAAAAGAAATAGAGTTTCATGCAGGGTCAATATATTGGGCAAGGTGATACTATGAGTAAAGTTCAAGTGCCCTCAATTGAGCCTCTGTTATTTCTTCTGTGTCATTGTAACCATTTTCCGGTCAATAGTGTATAAATATTTTTAGACACTGTGCAGTTTTAATCTTCATCTTTATTAATTTTATCATGAATATACTCACAAAGTGTTCCTTTTTGAGAACACAGATACACAGATTTTTTTTTCTAAAAACTCCCAGTAAAAAATGTGTGCCCTCCCCACTTTACCCCAACTTTACCTCTGTTGACCAAAGGTAAAGGTCTATCTGTCATTAGTTCACTAAAGAGCAAGGTGATTTTCATTAATCATTTTTTAAAATTCTCCAACTCAATAAGTGGTTATTTTATCCATGTTATTATTTAATATTTATGGTGCCAAACTGAACCTCAGATATATCTATACGGTTGATATAGAGTGCAAAACTATTAGCTCTCTATCAGTTTGATCACTGTCATAAGATTTAGTGTGAAGTAATGACATCAAGGCCCATTCCAGTCCCTACATCTAATCATCCATTTATAAAAACTAGGAAAAGCTTTTGCACAGTGAAGGAAACCATAAACAAAACGAAAAGACAACCCACAGATTGGGAGAAAAATATTTGCAAATGACGTGACCAACAAGGGATTAGTCTCCAAAATTCACAAACAGCTCATGCAGCTTAATATCATCAAAACAAACAACCCAATCAGAAAATGGGCAGAAGACCTAAACTGACATTTTTCCAAGGAAGACATACGGGTGGCCAAGAGGCACATGAACGATGTTAAACATCACTAATGATTAGAGAAATGCAAATCAAAACTACAATGAGATATCACCTCACACTGGTCAAAGTGGCCATCACCAAAAAATCCACAAATAATAAGTGCTGGAGAGGGTGTGGAGAGAAGGGAACCCTCCTACACTGTTGGTGGGATTGTACAGACACTATGGAGAACAGTATGGAGGTTCCTTAAAAAACTAAAAATAGAACTACCGTATGACCCTGAAATCCTACTCCTGGGCATATATCTGAAGAAAAACATGGTCCAAAAGGATACATGCACCCCAGTGTTCATTTCAGCACTGTTTACAATAGACAAGACATGGAAGCAACCTAAATGTCCACTGTCAGAGGAATGGATAAAGAAGATGTGGTACATATATACAGTGGAATATTACTCAGCCATACAAGAAGAATGAAAGAATGCCATTTGCGGCAACATGGATGGACCTAGAGATTGTCATACAGAGTGAAGTTAAGTCAGAGAAAGAGAAATATTGTATGATATCGCTTATATGCAGAATCTAAAAAGAACGTGTTTACAAAACAGAAACAGACTCACAGACTTCGAGAATGAACTTATGGTTACCAGGGGAAAGGGTGGAGGGAAGGGATAGTTGTTAGGGAGTTTGGGATTGACATGTTCACACTGCTATGTTTAAAAAGGATAACCAACAAGGACCTACTCAATGTCATGTGGCAGGCTGGATGGCAGGGGAGCCTGGGGGAGAATAGATACATGTATATGTATGGCTGAGTGGCTTTGCTGTGCACCTGAAACTATCGCAACATTGTTAATTGGCTATACTTCAATATAAAATAAAAAGTTTAAAGAAAGAAAACTGAGGCTCTTAAGATTTTTTAATTTTCACGTGCCACAGAACCTGAAACCAATTCTCTGGTCATTGCAGTGCACTGGTTTTCAAAATGTGGCCCTTGACCAGCAGCATCGGCATGAGCTAGGGACTTGTTGGAAAATGCAGGTTCTCAGGCTAAACCTCCGAAGGACTGAATCAGAAAGTCGAAAGGGGGACACTAGCAATCTGAGTGTTAGCAACCCTCCAGGTGATTCTAATGCATGCTAGGAGTAGAAAATGGTGGGAAAATGAATCTTGCCTGGATTTCTCAGCACTCCTGAAAAACATCCTCCTTAGACATGGAAATTTATGTAATGTGAAGATAGGGAGTATTTGCTTTCACTTTCCTAGAAATATTTCACTCTTCACATACCAGGAGAATTAGATCTGTAGCCATTTGTCTGTTAAATTGCTCTGATCTTAAAGGATAATAAAACTTCTCATATCCTCCCAAAGGCTAAATGGTGACAGCCTAAACCAGGTCCCTAAGGTAAGCCCTAGGGTGCTGAGGAGATGGGAAGGCTGTTCTTGGAGACATCTGGAGGTCACAAAAGCTGAGAAACGTGAGAGAATCTGACTCCTGGAGAGATCTCATTTGCGTGAAATTGAGACACAAGGAAGTTAAGTAGCTTTCTAATGGTCTTGTGAGTAGTGACTATGGAGTTAATTCTATTACTCAGGCACATTTTGTTTGCAAGGCGGTCCATGCTGGAGGGGGAGGGGCACAAGCCTCCTTCCCCTTTGCAGAGAAAAATCACTTTTTCCTCATCCCTCATCTCTCATCTAAGGAGTGCCTAGCTATCCGTGTAGGAAAACTGACCTGGCTCTCATATTGCCCTCGGAGTGAGGACTAAGTGAAAGTGGGGAGGGCACACATTTTTTACTGGGAGTTTTTAGAAAAAAAAAAAAAATCTGTGTATCTGTGTTCTCAAAAAGGAACACTTTGTGAGTATATTCATGATAAAATTAATAAAGGTGAAGATTAAAAACCCAACAATAATACATGATTCACTTAAGAATTTTTCTTTGTCTTAGGCCCCATACTATCTAAATTCGTACTCATCAAAAGCAGAATGTCTGCATGTACACAGTTTGCATTACTAGACAGGACAGATCTAAAATCTCACTCTGAAGCATCTGTAGTTGGCTACTGCAGCGGTTTAAATTTCCCTAAAAGCATTGTGTAAGGACTTCTTTACATATGCATAAGGAGAAATGCTCAAATGATTAGTCCTTCTCAGAAAAAGGGCAGGGCCGGTCTCCAAAAGGGATTTAATTTTATCTATAGAATGTGGTGATGGTTTAGGATCATCCCCCTACATCACACGGCAGTTCGCCCACTATTAAATTTCAAGACCGAGTCTCTATCTCTTATATTAGAAAAACACTGCCGCCTGCAACTCTAACTAGCAGTAGGGCTTTATTACAAATATCATTAATGTTCTGGGATATGCCCCATTTTTGTAGACAATTCCCTCCAGGATTTCATAATCACAGAGAGAACTCTAGAGATGAAGGGACTTCATCAGATGTATAATTCAATTCCATCATTTTTACAGATGAAGAAATTGACACACCTGGAAATTAAGTAACTTTCCAAAGATCTTGTGAATAATAACTAGAGAGTTAGTTCTAGTTCCAGTTTCCTTGACTCTTTATAATCTGTTTTTCAGTGTAATGTACTGCCTGTATGAATGGAAAATCTCCCGTGAATTCCTTCTATTCAGAGGTACTTCTACCTATTTAATTTTCTCTGGATTGGGGATGTTAAGCACAGGATCTTCCTTACAGGTGCTTTGGACTAACAGTGGCAGAATTGGGAAGGCCTAGCAGTGGTTGAGGCTCTCTGCTTATTTATAGCTCAGACATCTCTTAACCACATCCTCTTTTGGAGGCTTATCCTAGAATTTCTAATTTCAGGTGCCATTGTTGCTTAAGCTTTCTAATCATCAAAATATCTTTATTTAAAACACAGGGATACTGTTTTTTTTTAGGGTTTGGTAAAAATTCATAAGGGAATGCATGTAAAGACAAAAAGCAGTTGAGTAAATTGGAATTCTCCAAGCCTTCTAAGAAGAGGTTGCAGAGCTCTGAACACAGAAGCAGATAAACGTGATTTTATAATTGTCTTAAATCTTAAATGGCATACTGTGGATCTGCAAAGCACACAGAGTCCAAAAAAAAAAAATTTAAAAAGATGGAATAACACAGGTACACAATTACATGATTGAATAAGAATGATAACAAGTGAGTTAATAAGACTGTTCAGCACCTATTTTTTTCTATCCTTTTTCATGGACTGCAAGCCTTTTAGATAGTTTTCCATGTTTTAAAATAATTTTAGTTCTCATTTTATCAGTGATGTGAACTAGCAGGGAAAATAACAGGGACTCAAGATCCCCAAAATAGTCCAAACATAAAAACCAAACATAAAAATAAGATATAAAATAAAAATGCGAAAGTTGCACGCAGCCAAAATCTCATGGTATAGCACACCTAGGAAATAGTGTTCCTTTTACTAGAGTTTCGAAAGTAAACAATGACAGGCTTTTAAACCAAGTGGTATAAATTTAATATGATTCAAGAACTATACATGAAATCGGAGATAAAGGCAGCAGAAGAAGGAGCCACTCATTTTTCTCTATTCTAATTATCTTCGTTTCAGTGGATTAGAAAATGGTAAATGTTGACGTCAAGTTGGAGATGGTCCTGAGCTCAATCACCTGCCAAGTTAAGTCTGATAAATGGCAAGTGTGTATAATTAATACTGTCATTTTTCCCTAGACCAAAGGGCGACTGCAGTAACCATAGATTGTAATTGTCATCGTTGTCACATAAAATGTGCTATTATTAAGTTCAGGCTGAATTTTATTGCTGGGAATGCTCATAAATTGAGCGGTCAGTCATTTAAATTACCAAGTAGAAAGCTTTGTGGCTTTGCTCTAAAACTACTTTCTAAGACAATGTATTTGACTTTGGACCTCTAGAAACTAATTGCATTTTTTGAACAGACAGTAGACAGGCTGTAACCTATGTGAGAATATTCTGACAGACATGCCATGTACATTTAAGCATGTTCGTAGGAATCTTACATTTTTATTTCCAAAATTTTTGGTTGTAGGGGCAAGAGAGGAATGAGGAGTAGATGTGAAATGACATATGAGTGGGAGAGATCATTTTGAAACCACACTTATTGCTTTCTTGCAAGATGCCTACTTTCCAGAAGGTGATGTTGATAAAAGATTAAAGATGCAGGATGAATATTATGATGGATTTGTTGTTCATGTCTTAGAGAAGGATCGTGGGAGAGAAATTCGAATGGAGTAGCAAGAGATAAGGAACCAGCTAGCAATATGTTAAAAAGATTAATAGTGACTAATAGGATATTTGGTGATTCCATTTAATATTAGTTCCATCTTTTTTGTATATTTAAAATCAATATAATTAAAGCAACATATATTAAAAATATGTTTGCCTAAAATACCATGCTAGGTACTCTGATATGAAAATTATTGATGAGACGCATGATCTTATCTTTGGAATGTTTAATTCTATTTCCATCTTTCCATTTAAGTCTAAAAATAGAATTTTATATTTATATTAAATATAAAAATACGATTCTAAAAATATAATTTTAAAAAATACACATAGAGGAAAAATACCCTACCTCCTTTATACTGGTACCAAAATTGTTGCTATTTTAATGCATTTCATATATGTGTGTGTATATATATATATATATATATATACACACACACACATAAATGAATTTTTATAATTGTAATCGGTACTTATGCAACTTTTTGTTCTGTTTTTATGTTCTGTTCATCTTTTCTCGGATTTTCTAGATCTTCACATAGCTGTCAATTTCACTCTTATTGAAGTCTCAAATCAAGTATCACCTCCCCAGATCATTCCTACTATATTAGCCTACTTTTCGCTGCAGCTTTCTGTCGTACTACCGTTCACAGAATTATTATATTCACAGTAGTTAGTTCTGTAGTAAGTAATTTTGCTTAATCATTTGTTCATTTATGTTCTGTCTTTCCTCTCTTAAAACCTAAGTTCTGTGACAGCAGGAACTTGTCTGCCTTATTCACTACTGTATCCCCAGCCATGAAAACAAGGCCTGACATCTATAAATATATATATACTGAGTGAATAATGAAAAATTTACTGTACCATTCTTCCATTGTTGGACATAATTTATTTCAAGTTTTGCGTTATTATAATTTATACATTTAGGGATATCTTCCACGAATATAATGATTTTCAAATTTTAGAAATGTTAGAAAAAGCTTAGAAAATAATTCCAAATGTTAGATAATAGGTCTAAGAGTCTGAAGGTATTTATATTTTGATATGTGTGTGTATTGTATATATAATATATATATTTTATATATATATATTAAACTTGTTTTTTAGAAGGCTTGACCAAATGCCAATAACCTTATGTTTGTGTCTACTTTTTGTCATAGTTTTACCTCTTCCGTGTATTATAATTTTAGAAAATCTGCTATTAATGGTCAAAAACAGCATACCCAAACTTGTTTATTTTACTTTTCTTTGATTTTTAGCAAGTTGGTACTTTTATTTTTAATATTATTGGTAAGTGGGATTTTCTCTGTTGTAAATTTGTAGTCATTTCTCTATTTTGTTTTAACATTTTTCTCAATCAATATGAGCTCTTGTGTATATTTTAACCCTTTGAGTGACAAACTTAGTTGTATTCAGTTAAACTGTCACTTAGAAGGGTGACATGCTGTGAGTTTAACTGGTACAACAAGGAATGAGGAAGCTTCTGTTAATGTCCCTCACATGATGTGGCGAAGGAGATAACAGTTATGGCCCCCACTGCTGAGCACCTGTTATGTAGGTTATGTCAGATTCTGTGGTCAGTGCTTTATATCACTTAATTCTCACAACAGATCTGCAAAGTTGTTAGTGTATCCCTATATAAAGATGTGAAATTAAGGCTTACTAACATCGAAAAGCATACCCAAGGTAACACCATTACTGAGCATTGGGGTCATGAGTTAAACTCAGATCTGTTCTCTCCCACAGTCTGCACACTTTCTGCTATTCCAGGAAGTTACCTTCGAGGTAGACATGTAGCTACCTGACTTGTAAGGCAGAGTGACACAGAAGTCTGGGAGAAAAATACTAGAAATGAAACAATCTGGGAACACGGACTGATGATATTGGAATGTGCATTTTTTTCAATTTATTTGAATTAAGTCACATGTTTTATAAATGCACAAAGGCATTAACCTCTTCATTTGTTTAACTATGTTAAGTGCTAAAATTGTAATAATGTGGTTTAAATTGCTAACTAAAATAGTTTAGTCTTGCTTGTTATGCAAGATATTGAAGAATGGTTTAAAAATGTAAAAACACATTCTCTGGTTCAATTGTTGGCACAGTATTTTCACTGAAGTTTACATGGTATTTTAAAAGATGATGTGAAAACTGTTGTTCCTAGGACATATTGACAGTTAAGATCTTGGCTTTAGCACTCTCAGTAGGATTTACTTACTTTCCCACATTCTGTTCCTGGATAAATCCATTTAGAGAATATATGATTTCCTATGCTTACATTGGCAGTATGGGGTTGTTTGAACATCACTGGCCTGGGTATTATTAGCATTATTGTGATAAACAAATACTAATCATTATTGTGATAAACTAATACTAATACTCACATGGCATAATCCCTACTTTTAAGACATAAAATCATATACTTGCACAGAAGTTCTGATGTAGGGAATAGAGAAAGGGGGGGGAACCCCTTTTTTTCAAAATGATTGATCTCATGCAGCCAAAGAAAAAATGTCTCCAATAAGGCACTCTTTTGGGGAGTTGCTCTGGATATCTTTGTGTTGCTAAAGAGACATAGTAGCGTTTTATGTGTTATTTACTGTGGAAGGAGAGAGAGAGAGGAGAATCTCTCAGAATAGCTGAACTAGAAATGTCTCCCAAGTTCTTTTCCCCTCTCTTTGTGCGTGTGGAGAGTGGTGAATACCTGGGCAGAGATTCAACAGAATTAAGATGATGATTGCCTTCGTCACGTCCTTTAGGTGTCTCTTTTTTAATAAACTGAATTGATAAATTTTTATCATGACCCAAAAATGTATGAGGAAAGGAAGTCCTACAAGTCACCTGTTGGCCACAACTTACAGAGAAGCCTTTCTTTGAACTGAACATTTTTTGCTGTGTTCCTGAAAAATAATACAGTAGGACTTGCATTCTGATAAACTTCTAAACTGCCCCTTTTACCTCTCTTTCTTTGGTGCCTAAACTCCGTACTTTCTTTTAAGTTGCACATGTAGTTGACTTTATTCCTGTCAAATGTGTGTGTTGAAGTAGGAAGAGTAGTTCATTTTTACAAAAATGTGTCAGTGTTCTGGAAATAAACAAAGTGTGCTGGGATGTGAGGCTAGGATGAGCCATCTTAACCAAGCATTGATCTGGGTATCAGATGATGTGATTTTTTTTTTTTTTCAGGGTATGGTTTTCTCTATTAAGGCTCAGATAAGCTGCCTCCCAGGTCAAGTACTCATGAACGCCACGGTCCCTGGACCAAGGGGGGGGTGGGCAGGTAGATGATGGGAATTTTAATAGCAATTATACCATTGTATCTTGGATAAAGAATTTGATCTCTCTGAGTCTCTGTTTCTTTATCTATGAAAGAAGTATGTTAAACTAGGTGGTATCCAAGTTATCACAGAATCCTCGATTTCTGTGACACCGTCAGTTCCTTTGGAGAGGTGTATGTGGAAACTAGACGCCTGTATTCTGTAGAGAACAATCATCTTATGTTGTATAACATAACCCCTCCGACCTTTCCCAGCCATTTTACCTGAAATAGTTCATTGCATCAATATCACAGTGCAATGATATGCACAATATAGTGGTATTATTATCCATAGAAAAAGGTGCAGAATCTGAGATTCAGATCAATCATGACTAATCCAAGTCCACACAATGAATTCCAACCAGAGCTGCATACCCTGGGTTCACTAATAAAGGTTTGATAAGTTATAATATCTTGCTGTGTTAGAACACCTACTGGCTTCCCACTGAATTTGCTTCTGCTTGAGACAAAAAAATTTCTTCTTAATCTGGTTTGCATCCAGAATTCACTAACTAGCACTTCTAACTCCATATAGAGGAAAAAGAAAGTAGTCAGTGCCTAGAAAGCAGTAAGAAACAGTGTCTTTGTAATTTGGATCTGCCTAGATTCAGGTGATTGGTTCATGGTTGGGCTACAGTGTTTCAGGGCATCAGCTTGTGAAGTCTTTAATGCCTGCTAGCCCCCATAGCCCCCATACTGTTCTTTTCTGTTAAGGCATAATGCTTCTTATTTAATACTAATGATTTTGAAGTGTATGTTTATGGCTAGCATTCCTTTAGAATCTTTTATCAAAAAGAAAAGGTAGAATAAGGCAGAATACTAAGAGGTCATCTTCAAGTCTGCATAGCTGAAATAGCATGTATTCCTAGAGACAGGAATATGGCAAGCAATAAACTACTGTGTGAGGGATTACAGAGCCCCATAATGCTTGTCAACTGTCTCTTGATGGACAGAGCATTTATAAGACAATGAGCTGTTAATATGTAAATTGCAGTTTTAGTCTGTAGTTTCTGAAAACATGTCAATATGCCATTTTGAAAATGTTATTTTGCTTTCCTGAAATAAGAATATGTCCTGTGAATAAACTTGGGTATTTGTCAAATCTGGATTAAGTCAGAAAAAGACATGGCTCAAAAGAGTGGTTTGGTTTATCTATGTATCATGTGTGTTCTGCTGACAGGAATTTATACGTGTACGATCCTCTTTGCCATGGTGACTATAGTCTTATATTTAATAAATTTGTTTTATTTGTAAAAAGCAAAGCTCTATGCAGAATTAAAATATTAGTATTATTAGGAATTTCTTTTTATTACACAGGGTCATATAACTTCTTGATTAAAAGAATCTTATAGTAGATGACTAGTTGGTGTAAATTGAATGTTTTAGCCTGTGATTTTTACCTATCAAAGACAAAAGGAGAATAATAATCTCAATTATAAAAATACTGAGATGCCCAAATTAATTATGAGATTTGAAAGAGTTGAAAGCCTCCATGTGTAATAGTTTCTCAGTTTGTATAAATGAAATTGTACGAAAACAACGCTTTTATTCCGGGCATTTCTGGTTCTAGAAAAATCAGAAAAAAGACTTGTATTGTTTTTTAAAGTAGTGAGAAGCATTGAACTGAAAGCCAGGGTACTCAATTTCTAATGCCATCTGTCCTTGGGCAAATTTCATTCCATCCTGTGCTCTGGGAGCATTTTGTTCTGTAACAGGGAAACCAAAAACCAGTAAAGTCAAGTCTACGGTATATTTGAGGAACTCGGAAGAAAAATGAAATAGAAATTAGATACCCTTTTATAGGCATGAAAATAAGCACCTTTATTATGCCTGTAAGAAATGTAACGATCTAACTTTTTTTATATTCTCTTTATTAACTTTGTAATGATGTTAAGGAATATGAATTTAGGGGAAATAGACACAAGTGTTGGGCAGGACCTAGGTGGGCAGGAGACTAACTGGGATGTCATGAATCTTTATCTAAACATGCACAGCAGATCCAAACATTCTGTCTGACTTGATTAGGGGAAAAATCAATCAGGCCAGCTAGGCAGTTCAGTCAGGTCATGAATTAGTCAACTAGTTCTTACTGGTCTGAACGGATTAGCTGATACGTTTATTTATTCAGCCAGCAAATATCTTTTGGAACATCAATTATATGCCAAGCAATCTGCTGTGAACACAAAGATGAAACGGACACACTTGCCTTTAAGGCTTTCACAGATTATGTTTGATTCAACTGTAATCCAAGGCTTTGAGTTAAATGCCATCTAAATTGAGTTGAGGGGCAGTGGGCAAGTGTCTAGAGGATGAGACACTTCTGGTCAAAATACAGGTAATTCAGGAAAAAGCTCTGCAGAGAGTTTTGGGATTAGGAAAATTTCTTGGCCCAGTTATTGTTTTCATTCTTCAATCTCAACCCAGATGGCATTCAGCCAAGACTGAGAATAAGCGACTTTGTCTCTAATTTTTTTATACATTTACTAGCCCAAATTGACTGGCTTCCTTTTTGCCTAGTATCATCCAGAAACTCCTCCTTTCCTTGCTCTTTGATAGAGGACAGAAAATCAGGTGAGTAAGGAAGATATTTCACAGATAAGTAACATGACTAAGGAAAGGGAATAAAGAACCACTGCTCCATATATTAAGATGAGATGCATGATGGAGAAATCACACAGTACATTAGAATGTCAGTGGTAACACGTAAAGGTCAGCAACCCTATTAATGAATATATGAATATAAGTAAATGAGGCCCCAGCACGAGATGGAACAGTGATTTGAACTTAGGCCTTGGGTGTGTAGCTCACTGATCTTTAGACCACGGCTTGAAAAGCTATGGAAAAATGTTTAAATGCCATTTTTTAGTGCTCTTCTTGGTAGTCCCCGTATTCATGTTAGATAGAAATGTGAAGAAGGAGGCATTTGTGTATTTAGGATCATTCTGCAGTGAGGCTTTAGTATTCAGTATGATTACCATATAAAAACTATTCAGTTATGGCTTCCCTGGTGGTGCAGTGGTTGAGAGTCCGCCTGCCGATGCAGGGGACACGGGTTCGTGCCCCGGTCCGGGAAGATCCCACATACTGCGGAGCGGCTGGGCCCGTGAGCCATGGCCGCTGGGCCTGCGCGTCCGGAGCCTGTGCTCCGCAACGGGAGAGGCCACAACAGTGAGAGGCCCTCGTACCACCAAAAAAAAAAAAAAAAAAACCAAAAAAGACTATTCAGTTAAAGCTATGTCTAATGAGAGAGGAAGAGGCAGTGCTAAATATTCTGTGCTAACAAAATCCAGCTTTTCTGAAGGTGTAAAACCATCCTGGCTTTTGGTGTTCGGATGGTGGGACTGGGGGTTTGCAGGGACAGCACTTTAATCAAAAGACCAATTCCTGGATTGTAATGGCACTGGTGAAATGAACAGTACAGAGCTCCCAGGAAGGCAAGGGATTCTTTCAGATTGTTTATGGGAGAGTGAAGGCTTTGTCTTTTCTCTAAAACAACAGGAACTGCTGAGATTCAGTTTAAAAATCCTGTCTAGTTCAGAAGTTTATTTTTAAAATAGATGTCATATCTGACTTAAGATTTTGCTGCATTATTTTTCTGCACAATATTAATATTAATAACCTACATTCAACATTAACTTAGTTGTTAGTTACTTAGATATTATGACTAAATATTTATTTAAATGGATTAATAATAGCTGAATGCTGCTCTAGGAACCATCTGTCACGTTAACGCTTTATTGCTCTTTCTGTCCAGATCTCAGTGTGGGTCACCTAGTAGAATTGAATTAATTCGTCAACTTTTTATTCAGTTATACTGGTTTCACCAGTAAGGATTGCCAGAAGGTTCTGCCTAGACTTCAGTGGAAGGATCTCTGAAAGGTGTGGGGCAAGTTGTACCATCAATAAGCCTGAAGCAAGCACATCTGGAGTCTGTGTGGGCTATGCAGACCTAGTCTCTAAAAACACTCTTTCTTAAGGGACATTTTGGTTTATTTGAAGAGGAGAGCTGGAAAAGGAAGAGGAAGGGAGTGACAAGGTTACATAGTCGTCATGATGCACAACAACTTCGACTTTGGATCTGGAATTCAGTGTAGCACTGAGAGAGTCTGGTGGAGGTGGGAAGAGAATGGGATGAATCTGCCGAGAGGAGATTAACGAATTAAAGGTTCAGATTGTGGCTTCAAAGGATACAAAACCAAAAGGATTCCATTTTACTTAATTTCTTCTTAAACAAGCATCAAGATACTGAAGGAGAAACCTCTGAAATGATGTTGTATTAACCGATTAAATCCTTACTAAGTAGCTTTTGCATTCAAAGTTCAGTTGGGCGGCTGTGCTGTATCAAAAGCTTTGAAATCTGATAGTTAAAGGCAGGGGTCCACAAGCTAGAATCCCCCGGCCATATCTGACCACTGCCTGTTTTTGTACCACCTGGGGACTAAGAAAGGTTTCTGGACTTTTTTTAATGAATAAAATCAGAGGAATATTTAGTGACATGTGAAAATTATATGAAATTCAAATTTCTGCCCATACATGAAGTTTTATTAGAATGCATCTACGCTCATTTTTCTTTTTTTTTTTTTTAACATTTGGTTAATGGCTGCTTTCCTGCTACAAGGGCAGAGTTGAGTAATTGAAACAGACTGTGTAATCTGCAGGCTCTAACATATTTACTCTCTGGCCCTTGGTAGAAAACGTTTCTGAGCTCTGGTTTAAGATAACCCCAGTTCCACTACTGCTTAATTTGGGATTCAGTGATCTCACAGCTAAGTTTTATGGAGGACTTTTGTGTGTTGAGCATTTTTCTCTGAGCTTTACTTACGTCATTTAGTCCTCAGAACACTTTCATGAGGTTGCTGCTATTTTTCTGTATATTTTAAAAGAAGAAACTGAAGCACAGAAATGTTAAAACCTTGCCCCTAAATCACATAGCTATTAAGTAATGGAATTGAGATTTGAACCCTGGGCAGTCTGACTCCAAAGACTATGCTATATGCTTTCTAATTCTCAATTTCTCATCTTTAAGATATGGATAGTAATACCTTTTAAAATAGATTTATTATTAGGATTGAATTTGTTAAAATATATAAAGCCCTTGGTATAAAAAGTTGATATGTAATATGTTCTTCATTTCTTTCTACCTTGTATGCCAATTTTTCTTAAGGCTTTCCTAGTTTACTTGTTAACATACAAATTTGAGATCCTGGACCCAGAGACTGTGGGAGGGAGGCTAAAAATATACTTTGTGAAGAGTACCCCCAAGTTACTTCCATGCACATGGTCAGGGTGGCACTTTGAGAAATCCTGGGTCATTATGGGTATGAGGAGGGAAAGAAGAGAAGATTCTGCCCTCCAAAAAGATCAAACTTGTGTATGTAAATATATAACCATCATAATGAGCATCCAAATCGAAAGTTATGAACGGGTCCTATGGAAGTTCAGATGAGGGAGAGCTTATTGTAGGAATCAATTAAAATTATGGAATAAGAAGTAGCAAAGGTCATAAAAACACATAAAGAAAGACAGTGAAAACCGGCCAACTATAAGCTGTCCTAAATGAATGAATAAACTAATGTGGAAGCTAACTTGAGGGGGCATTTACAAGACATTTCTGAAAAGTCAGGCTGTCCAGGTGTCTTCCAGGAGTAGACACAGGGACCCTACACAAGAAGGAATCTTGGTCCGCACCCTCAGGGAGTTTACCGTTAAGTCCGGGAAGCAGTGATGGAAACAATGGTTACAGTACAGTGTTGCAAGTTCAGTAACACACTTATGATCAGCCTTGCTTATTACTAAGGAAGACATACCAATCCATTCCCCCTTGGGAAAGCAAGCAGGTTTCATTGAGGGGTCACCAGCATTACTGATGAGAAGCCAGATGAAACACGAAAACCATGATATGCAAAAGAACAAGAATAACCAAGGAACATCAATGGAGCAATTTGTGACGATGTCAAAGAACAACACATAATTTTTCTACCAAAATGTGACCTAAATGCAGAAGGCTTAGGTCAAAGTACCTATGAACAAACAATTTTAACTTTAATAGATATGTTAATTGTAAAAGATGCGCACACACACACTCTTCCCACTCTCCCTCCCTCTCCCTCTCTCTGAATTTAACAAGCGTACATAGTTCATAGTTATCATAGTCACCAGTTTTAGGGAACTTGGTGATATGGGATGCAAAGATCCACAAAAGGTCCACTCTCAGGGCTTTTTGTTCAAAGCCTTACTATGGTTCTCAAGATGAGCTCCAAATCAAATATGAACTTTTGAAATAATACAGATGACTAAAGTTAAACTGACTTTATGTCCAAATTTTCTGGTATAAGAACCCTCTATCTTTGACCTAACTTCCCAAGACTAGCCTCCTTCAAAGTGTCTCCCTCCATCTTCCTTACCTTCCCCTTTTTTTCTGTATTTTGAAATATTTCAAATATGGAATGTAACACCACTACCAAGCGTCATCAGCTCTCAACATTTTGCCTCATTTGTGTCCTATTGGTCTTGATTGTAAATAACATGTTAAAGATACAGTAAACCTAAAAGCCTCCTTTATATGCCTTTTCAATCTTTTCCCCTTCACTCTTTCTTTACAGTTAATCACTACTATATAACCTTGGCATTGATCATTCCCAAAAAGTTTTAAAATTTTTGCTATGTTAGGCAGTGATAAAAAATATAAAGTACTGATGTCATATATTAAAATTTCTAGTATTGTTACATGTATAATTCTGAAGGACGCATTTTTATTTAAAACTGTGTTTTAAAACTGTGTTTTAAAGTTCATATTGAACTTTGCAACTCTAGTTTGTTAATTTTAACTACTGTCTAACAGTCCATAGTGACTGTGCCACAAGTTATTAATCCATTTTCTTGGTAAAGGATATTTGGTTTGTTTCCAGCTTTTAGCTATGACAGATGATATAGCAATGAGTATTCTTAAAGGTATCTTCTTGTATACCTGTATGAAATTTCACCTGGGGCAATGGTCTCAACAATGGCTGGAGATTGCAATCCCTCCATCTTTGAGCCTCATTTTAGAGATTCTTATTCATTTGTTCCGGGCAGGGCTTAGGTAATAGTATTAAAGATCAAACAAGCAAAAATCTCCTTAGGCAATTTTAGCCTGTAGCAGTAATTGAGAATCTGTCTCTAAACCAAGAGTGTAGTTGCTGTTTCACAGAATATGCATATTTTCAAATTTGTTGAATTTATTGACAACTTATTCTCCCTGTAACAGTGTATGTGTGTCCCAGTTAAACTAAAGCCTCATCAGTACTTGAATCTCTTTATTTTTGTTTGTTTAACTGTGAATCTTAACTGAAATGCTATACCATGTGGTTCTACATTTTTATTTCCTAGATTACTTGTGAGATGAGTTTTGCTTTTGTTTTATTTTATTATATACTTAAATCCCCACTACTGTGAACTTCCCATTTATTTGTTTTGCTCATTTTTCGATTGGATTTTTAATCTTCTTATTACTTTTTTGTATGTTTTTAATATTATCCAAATATTGTTCATGTAGCAATTATATGTGCTACTAATATCTTCCTCAAGTGTGTGATTGTTTTCTCTTTGTTTATGGTAAGTTTTTTCATGCTGACATTTTATTTTGATGTAATCAATTTTATTCATGATTTTCATTATGATTTGTGTTATTTGTGACTTATTCTAGAAATTCTTCCATATATTGAAATGATAAAATATGTTCTCCTGTATTTCTTTTAAAAGCTTAAAATTTTAGCTTTTCAAATTTGGATTGTTAATCCATCTGGAATTTATATTTGTGTATGTTGTAAGCTCATTATAGTAGCTAGAGTTTAAATGGAGAACAGACAGTAGTAAAGTAGGCTGGTGTCCTATGTGCCAGTGGTATAGAGTATTGGAGGAGAAGCAGATTGCAAATAAGTTGTGCTGCCTAGGACTGGTTGGCAAGGTTTGGGATATGTATTAGTTCACAAGGGCCACCACTGTGACCACAGACTGGGTACCTTAACCAACAGAAATTCATTTCTCACAGTTCTGCAGGCTGGAAGCCCAAGATCAAGGTGTGGGCAGGTTTGGGCTCTTCTGAGACCTCTCTCCTTGGCTTGAAACTGGCTGTCCTTTCCCTGTGTCCTCACATGGCCCTTCCTCTATCTGTGCATACCCTTGGTGTCTCTTTGTGTATCCAAATTTCCTCCTCTTAAAAGGACACTAGTCAGATTGGATCAGGGCCCACCCTAATGGTCTATTTAACCTAATCACCTCTTTAAGGCCCTATCTCCAAATACAGTCACATTCTGAAGTACTGGGGGTTGGGCTTCAACATAGGAATTTGGAGTTTCAGCCCAGGACAGGATATATTGAGTTTGCTTTATTTTTAGGACAACTTGACATGTACATAGCTCCTGGAAAGCAGTCATGGTAGCTCTGGGATCTCAGAGAATGAAAGTGGAAGCTGTCAGGCCTCCGAAGGTCTAGGCCTGGAACTGACACAGTGCCACTTCTGCTTCATTCCATTGGTCAATGTAAATCACAGGGCCAGCACAAATTTTAGGGGAGGGGAAACAGATTCCACATACAAGCACAGAGAATTCTTGGTGGCCATGATTGCAGACTAAGAATGTGGTCACAGAGGTGAGAAGAGAACAGTGGGAGTTCACTCTCAGATTCCAAGGAAGAACAGTGATTTGACTTACTGTGTTTGGGGTCTCCTTTTCGCAGGCTGCAGGTTCGTAGTTCCCGTTGTTTTCGGTGTCTGCCCCCAGTGGCTAAGGTTGGTTCAGTGGGCTGTGTAGGCTTCCTGGTAGAGGGGCCTGGCGCCTGTGTTGTGGTGGGTGGGGCTGGATCTTGTCTTTCTGGTGGGCAGGACCACGTCCGGTGCTGTGTTTTGGGGTGTCTGTGACCTTACTATGATTTTAGGTAGCTCTCTGCTAATGGATGGGGTTGTGTTCCTGTCTTGCTAGTTGTTTGGCATAGGGTGTCCAGCACTGGAGCTTGCTGGTCATTGAGTGAAGCTGGGCCTTGGTGTTGAGATGGAGATCTCTGGGAGAGCTTTTGCCGTTTGATATTACGTGGAGCTGGGAGGTCTCTGGTGGTCCCCTGTCCTGAACTCGGCTCTCCCACCTCATAGGCTCAGGCCTGACACCCAGCTGGAGCACCAAGACCCTGTCAGCCACACGGCTTTTGGGAAGTCTGCGGTCTTCTGCCAGCGTTCAGTAGGTGTTCTGTAGGAATTGTTCCACGTGTAGATGTATTTTTGATGTATTTGTGGGGAGGAAGGTGATCTCCACGTCTTACTCCTACGCCATCTTGAAGGTCTCCAGGACAGTGATTTGAGAGGCATATAATTCAAAGTTTTAAACATGGTAGAGTAATCAAACAGGATATGGAACAGAGACAGTCCCTGGATTTGGCAGTCAGTAAGGACTTGGCAAACAATGAGATTTGGGGGATACAGAAGAGCATGGATTTGAATTTAAGGATTTAAATTCAATGGAAGTGGGGGGGAATAAAACAGTGAGCAGAGAGCTACAACTGCGCACACGCAAGTACCTAGATCAAAGAGAGGAAATGGGAGACACAAAGAGACAGGCTTCTTTGAGTTGTGTGGAGGAAATGGAAACGGGAAAGGAGGTAATTATAGATGGTATCTCCATCGCAGCGGCACATATAAAACCTGCAAGATCCAGGCCCTGCCTTTCATTTAGGTTGTCATCTTTCAGACCTCTCTCCTATAGTGATGTGACTAGAATATGAGGTAAAGTCTGGCCTTATTTGGGGGAGATACTGAGGAGGGATTTCTCACTGACGATTTTTTTCACTAAACAGCAGATAACTTCCAGAGAGAGCTTATGTTCTTGTGGTGTCTTTTGGTTGGGTAGATTGTTTTCAGATGGCACACACACCTCACGAAATCTGCCAGAAGAGTCTGTGGCGGGGATCATTAAATGAGTGTTCCTGGCCTGCTGTCCGTTTTTGTAAATAAAGTTTTATTGGAACACAGCCACAGTCATCCGTTTATGTATTGTTTGCGGCTTTCCTGCTGCACTGGCAGAGTTGAATAGTTGAGAAAGAGACCATATGACCCACAATGCCCAAAACATTTATTATCTAGCCCTTTTCAGGAAAAGTTTCCCAGTCCCTGCTGTATGATACTGAGAACTTACTCTGAAGTGTTGGCATTTAGCAGGCAGCCGGGGCAGCCTAGGGTAATGGATTAGGAGAAAGTTTGGTAATTGACAAGCCACTGCTGAAGGTCATAGAGACCATGCTGGGAAAGGGGCATTATTCAGAAAAGTCAGGCTCAGGACAGTCCCCAAGAGGGTGGCCAGATTCAGCAAATAAAAATAACAGAGTACCTAGTTACATTTGAATATCAGATAAAAAAAAAAAGGTGTTTTTTTTTTTTTGTATACGTATATAATTTGGGGGACCTACTTATTCTAAAAAAGCCTTGTTGTTTATCTGATATTAAATGTTGACTGGGGGTCCTGGGTTTTCTGTGTCTACCCTAGTCTCCAGGCATCAGAGTGGTGCTTAAGAGTAGACTCTGAACACAGACTGCCTAAGTTCAGATATTAGCTCCACCTCTTCCTGGCTGAGTGACTTTTGGTAGCATATTTAGCCCTGGATGGCCCAGTTTCCTCATCTGAAATATGAGAATAGTAACAGTTTTCACTTTAAAGGATTACATGGGGATTAAGTGAATTCACATATACAAAGCATCTAGAACAGTACCTGTCACAAGTCTTCTATATGTGTTTACTTTTATTAATTATGCAGCAGAATATATCAGGATGAGGAGAACTTTGAATCTTCCTGAATACAAATGCTGTGAAGGACTATATAAACAGAGGTGGTGCTCAGAGAGGCAGGTATCAAGTCAGAAACAGATTGACTTGTCTGGCATCCGTTTAGAAGCAACTGACATGGACTGCAGTCTCTCCTTAGAGGGTGCTTTTTTTTTTTTTTTTTTTTTTTTTTTTTTTGCGCGGGCCTCTCACTCTTGTGGCCTCTCCCACTGCAGAGCACAGGCTCCAGACGCGCAGGCCCAGCAGCCATGGCTCACGGGCCCAGCCGCTCCGCGGCATGTGGGATCTTCCCGGACCGGGGCACGAACCCGCGTCCCCTGCATTGGCAGGCGGACGCTCAACCACTGCGCCACCAGGGAAGCCCGCATTTTTTTTTTTAATGCAATTGATCTAAGATGCAGAATCCCTTATTCTTAAAGTATCCTGGGATGCTAGAGTGACATCATCATTCCAAATCACTAAGCAGACGTTATATATTTGTTGCATAACAAGAAATTGGGTGGGACACTTTTTTCTTAATCAGTAGATCTTAGGCAGTATTACCTTATCTTGGAATGGTCCCAGCTATTTACCATCATAGATCCTACTCCAAAAGAGACTATTTCTTAAATTCCTCAAAATGGAATGTGCTCTAGTAAAGTAAAAAGAGCAGTGGTCGTATCCCTGATTCAAATAATATCTCCTAACTAATGAGTTTTTACAATTACAGAACAGCTTCTATTTTATACTTATGACTGATTTTTCATAGTGCCTTTAAATCTAGGGCATAATGTGACAATTCAGAAAGTGATAGCAGCATGGAAACTGAGGCTAAAGTCAGGTTTTGATCTTTGACAGATCAAAGTAGGTTTTAAAACTGAACTAGCCTTGTCAGGACACACTAAAGGTCTAGACCAAAAGTTCTTCTCCTGTGATTACAACTTACATTCTCTTGTAAGCTAAAGATTTAATTTAATTATTTATTTTTAATTTTTTAATTGAAATGTAGTTGATTTACAATGTTGTGTTAGTTTCAGGTGCACAGCAAAGTGATTCAGTTATACATACATATATATTTTTTCAGATTCTTTTCCCTTATAGGTTATTACAAAATATTGAGTAGAGTTCCCTGTACTGTGTAGTAGGTCCTTCCTTGTTGGTTATCTTTTTTATATATAGTAGTGTGTATATGTTAATCCCACCCTTCTAATTTATCCCTCCCCCCACCCCTCTTTCCCCTTTGTAACCATAAGTTTGTTTTCTATGTCTGTGAGTCTCTTTCTGTTTTGGAAGTAAGTTCATTTGGGTCTTTTTATTCTTTTTTTTTTTTTTTAGATTCCACATATAAACAGTATCAATATATTTGTCTGGCTTCATTTAGTATGATAATCTCTAGGTCTATCCATGTTGCTGCAAATGGGATTATTCCAAGATTTTATTTAAATTCATTTCAAAAATTACTGTTTCCTGTTTTACTAGTTCTTTGCCTTTAACCCCTGTTCATCTTTCTAACAGCGTTATTCACATAAACAGAGCTCATTGTACAATGTTATTTGTATCCAAGCTTTTTCATTTAGTCTTAAATAGTCCTGCCTAGTGACCACGTGCTGGAGATAGAGGCACAAGCTTTCTCTTGGCATGGATTCCTTGTACATATGCAATATAAGGCTTTTATTTGTGTCCTGACAGTAACAGATGACTTATGGAAATACTGGGTGGTTGAGCAGTAGATGCCCTGAATGAATGGTCCAAGAATAACACAGCACGCTCTGAATTACAAAACATTGCAGAATCATGATGATGAGGGAAAATAACTTACAATTATTTTCAGAATTCATTAAGAATTTTAAGTGATTAGGAGTTTAGATATATGTGCTATTGAGTCAGTACCAGCAAATTATCTATCTTAGGAGGAGAAATGTTATGGGAGGAAAAGCTAATGGATAAATATGAAAAATATTGTAGGGAATGCAAAATTGTGCAAAGATGTAATATGTCTCTAAGCCAACACAATTTGGTTTGATACATGATCCTTTTGTTTTACAGTTTTAAAATGCATCTCACAGCCCAAACGGTTCTTTACTCTTCTCCTTGGGGAAATATGCAAAGACAGGCAGTTCCACACAGGTCTGCCCCACTGGAAGGTTTTTATTTCAATGCTATCAACTTCTATTCTCTGCAATCATTTTTCTTTTATTCTGAGTATCCATTGTTTCCAGTAATTCACTTGAGCGATCTGAGCACCGCTGAGAACAACTGCGAGAAATCTCTCTGCCTGCCGACTTTGTTGAGAGTGAATTTTGAGAGGGAGGTTATTTCCGAGTCTATGGACAATAAATAAATGGACTGAAATTAAATTATCATTATCTCACACAATCACCTTGATAAGAAAATACAATTTTATTTTTTTGCTGTACAGAAATGCCCTTAAATCATATCTGGTAACCTTGATCCCCAGTATCATGTGTGATAATGGTGTTTACTATTTTCCAGTAGGGAGGAAGCCGAGGAGGCATCAGGGCGAGCTCTCACCTCCGCTTACTCATAGCGCAACCTCTCCTTGGTCATCTATCCTGTGATGACCTCAATTTTAATTTCTTTATCAGTGGCTCTTCTATTGTATAAGGTAATGCATTCAGTATAACATGTGAATAAGTTCACAGGGAAAAAAAAAACCCCACTGAGTTATAAGGTTAATTTGGCTGTTTAAGCACTCTTACCTGAAACGTACTCATGATACCTCTCTGATTGTTATTGTCATCATCATAGTCATCAGCATCATAATTCTCACCATTATCATTGATTTTACTAATTTTAAAGCCCTGACTATATGATATCACAGTTACAGATTTACCTAATTCAGTCATCTTAAATAAGCCAAATCTGTTTTTTAAAATTAATAAAGGCGACCAGGTCCGTCTGATTGTTCAGAAATAGACAGTCTAACTGATGCCTTGCCATTATTAGGCTGATTGGAGTGCTGGTCAGTTGCTTTCAGCTGCCCAACTTCCAGATAACTGTGAAGCTTCATAATCTGCACCTTTTTTGCATCAACTGTGTGTACATAGAATAGATAACAGGTCTCTGTGCTCTTGAGGTTGGAAGGGATTCTCTATGTTATGTAGTAGTCTTTCACTTAATAGTTGTAGTGAGGGTGGCTTTGTCTCATGGAAGTTGCCAATGTACCACCTAGGCTAGGATTGTTATATCTGTTCATCTATTGAGGGAGCAGTTCCTTGGATGTAAATAATTCATTTCACCAAGTTCTTCTGTTTGGACAAATTAAAAGTAAATTCTTACTGGCGTGAGGTGATACCTCATTGTTGTTTTGATTTGTATTTCTCTAATGATTAATGATGTTGAGCATTCTTTCATGTGTTCGTTGGCAATCTGTATGTCTTCTTTGGAGAAATGTCTATTTAGGTCTTCTGCCCATTCTTGGATTGGGTTGTTTGTTTTTCTGATATTGAGCTGCATGAGCTGCTTATAAATTTTGGAGATTAATCCTTTGTCAGTTGCTTCATTTGCAAATATTTTCTCCCATTCTGAGGGTTGTCTTTTTGTCTTGTTTATGACTTCCTTTGCTGTACAAAAGCTTTTAAGTTTCATTAGGTCCCATTTGTTTATTTTTGTTTTTATTTCCATTTCTCTAGGAGGTGGGGCGAAAAGAATCTTGCTGTGATTTATGTCATAGAGTGTTCTGCCTATGTTTTCCTCTAAGTGTTTTATTGCACTGTTGGTGGGAATGTAAATTGATACAGCCACTATGGAGAACGGTATAGAGGTGCCTTAAAAAAGTAAAAATAGAACTACCATATGACCCAGCAATCCCACTACCGGGCATATACCCTGAGAAAACCATAATTCGAGAAGAGTCATGTAGCACAATGTTCATTGCAGCTCTATTTACAATAGCCAGGACATGGAAGTCACCTAAGCGTCCATCGACAGATGAATGGATAAAGAAGATGTGGCACATACATACAATAGAATATTACTCAGCCATAAAAAGAAACGAAATTGAGTTATTTGTAGTGAGGCGGATGGACCTAGAGTCTGTCATACAGAGTGAAGTAAGTCAGAAAGAGAAAAACAAATACTGTATGCTAACACATATATATGGAATCTAAAAAAACAAACAAAATAAGGGTTATGAAGAACCTAGGGGCAGGACAGAAATAAAGATGCAGATGTAGAGAATGGACTTGAGGACACTGGGAGGGGGAAGGATAAGCTAGGACGAAGTGAGAGAGTGGCATGGACTTATATATACACTACCAAATGTAAAATAGGTAGCTAGTGGGAAGCAGCCACATAACACAAGGAGATCAGCTCGGTGCTTTGTGACCGCCTAGAGGGGAGGGATAGGGAGGGTGGGAGGGAGACACAGGAGGGAAGAGATATGGGGATATATATATATGTATAGGTGATTCACTTTGTTATAAAGCAGAAACTAACACACCATTGTAAAGCAATTATACTCCAGTAAAGATGTTAAAAAAAAAAAAAGTAAATTCTTGCCATGCAAGTTTTTCACATACAACTATTGATTTCCAATTTGTTTGATCTTAGTCAGTGCAAGTGGAGAAAAAGTGCATGATTAGATCAGTGTGATTGAAAGGAATCAAGTATTATAATAGGCATATTTATTAGCTCTTCCTCTGTGACAGTAAGTTATTTATAGATATAATTACTGTCAACTTTTAACAACTCTATTCACTATTTTTCCTATTATATAGATTTTGCTGAGACAGGGAGCCCCAAGGTACAAAGCTAAAAAGTAGTAAAGCCAAAAACTGAACTTGGCTTGTCTTGTTTCATAGTTTATGCTCATGCACATTACACTACACCTATTTCTACCCTTTCCCTTTAAAAAATACCTGCTCAAATGCAATGAGATTTTTGCCTCATTGTAGGAAGAAATTTACATTTGTGTCTTGCTTATAATTGCAGCATTAAAAAGTTCTGGGATTTGCATGAGGTGGATGATGCAAAGGGAAATATTAACAGAGGAGAATTTACTGCCTCCCTTTTACTTTATAGAGTCTTTTCTGAAGAAAATCGGAAAAGAAAGTAATTAAGCCAGAGTTTTCTTTGCGGAAGAAAAAAATGATAAATGTGTAACAAGGGTTGGGGGGTGAACAGGAGACTCCAGAGGCAGCCAAGGTATGTGAGACAAAGGAAAGGGGAAGGAGGGTTTTTAAGTTTTCTACTTTATTTCCATTATGAATGTGGTCTTATTTTTAGCATTTTCTTGAGAGTAATGTCAAGAAAACTTTTAACTGATTTAACTGGTTTTCAGTTATTTCTAGGGACCAGACTGAGGTCTCTTGGGATGTAATTGACCCTAAAGTTATAAAAGGAAGGCCTAACTAACATGGTTGACAAATCTTTTGCAATATTACTATGACTGCTAAAAATAAATATAATCGCCACAGCTTTTTGTCTAAAATTTCGTTTAGCTCATATTTTAGCATGACTTTATCTAGTCTTCACAAAAACGGTGTATCGTTAGTATGATTCCGTTTCACCAGTTCCCTTTTTCAGACTGGTACATCCAATAACTGCTTTGGTTAGCTGCAGCATTATTAATTATTGATGTCAAAATGGAAAACATGGATGCCACTACTGGTGTAATAATAGTAATAGTAATGCCTTTTTCTCTTTTTAAATGCTTTTTGTAACTAGGCATGCTCCAGGCAAACTCTTTTTTAAAATACTATAGTATTCATTTTTGCAACTAGCACTCTTAGAAACATTTTCTACGTATGTCTCTGTAGAGTGTGTATCATGCAGCTCAGAGTGGTGAACATAGTACTTCACAGAAATAACACTACACTGATTCATTTCCACAACTAACACTTAGAAACATCTTTTACACAGTTGTCCTTGGAAAGTGTATCACATGCCAGGCTAACTTCAATAAAAAATTATCCGTGATTTTTCAACTACTCTGTAAGGCCAATATAATTATTGTCATTATGTCCTTGAGGAAATTGACACACAGGGAGGTTAAATGTCTCACGTAAAACAAATGCTTCATCCCAAAAGAACAACTGAAAATCCTGGACATTAGGTATCAAGTATTGTAAGAAGACTCTAAAGTGGAAAGAAGGCAGCAGACCCCAGAACCACCAGGGTGGCGAGGCTTATGGGTTTCTTGTTGGCTCGTATATCTCAGACTTTCAGTGAACATATAGGCAACTGGTAAATGACAACAGGCACAGACAAAAATAGTCCAGTAAAAGCCTGTGCTTTCAGGTTAGAGGACCAAGAAAGGGGCAGCCTTTAAGACAGAAAAATTTTAGACCACAGCCACTCAGCTACATCCAGACACCATAAGAAACACACACACACACACACACACACACACACACACACACACACACACACACACACACACACACACAC
>NW_021703776.1:51987461-52204433 GCF_005190385.1 Monodon monoceros
CACACACACACACACACACACACACACACACACACACACACACACACCCATGCCAGCGAAGGCCAAGTGAGAAGTCTAGACTTCAACCCTTGCCCAGCTGTAATGGGTGCTTCCATCTCCCCATCAGCGTGGTCTCAGAGAATGCTGAGTGAAAGACTTTTATCCCCGCCTGGTAAGAAAGAAGCACCTTTCCATCTCCCTAATGGGGTGGTGTGAGGGGAGGCCCAGTGGAAAGTCAGGACTTTGACCACCACACAGCCATAACAAGGCCATCCTCCACCCCCATGGTGTCAATGAAGGCTATGCAGGGAGCAATAACAAGGCACCCCAAACTATTTCAGCCAGGGAGGTCAGTGGATACCTTGTGGGGAGCCAGAACTGCCATGCCCACCCAGTAGTAATGAAGAATTCCCCCCTTGAGCGTCAACAGAGGCCAAATGGGGAACCTGGACTTCTACTCCACTAGGCAGTGATGAAGAGGTGCCCCATCTACCCTAGATGATTTCTACTATGTTGCATCTTCAACTCTTTTTGACTTTTAAATTTAGGAGTTGCAGTATGGTATGTGCCATAAATCTTAAGCAATGCTCTTTAAATCAGGGTATATTCTCCCTGGAGTATGTAAAAAATGATTTAGTGGGATGTAGAATTAAAATGTTAGAACTTGTATTAATATTTGGTTATCTCATCAAATGTCTGTTGTTCATATTTAATTAATTAACAGTATATAGTACTACCTGTGTAGCATTAGTATATAAACACACATGTATTGGGGAGATATGCTCAGTTTTTTTACTGACTGGATACATCATGCTAATGTTTGGAGATGACTATTTTAAACCATTAACATGTAAAAGCTTTTCTGACCTAAGGATTGAGCCCTGTAAAAATGGGTTGGTCTCTGGGCTTGGAACAGGTACTCAGAAGAGTGAGAAGGGCATGGCCAAAAGGATTTGGAAGGTTCAGGAGACAAATACGGTTTTGCCTATGATCAGTCTGATTGGACACAGGGACATACCTAGGCGATCACTTAACTCTGTTATCTAATGACGTAGTTCTGACATGACTTTAAAATGTAATTATTTTAAGCCTTCAGGTAAAGGAAGAAGAGCAATGCAGCATGTTAAGTGGGATATGTGCAAAGTGCTGGAATTGCCTATCCCATGTGAAGTCCGTCGGGCTAAGGTGTGTTAATGGAGCAGGGCATGGACAGGGTTTGCTATACCTCTAACCGGGCATCTAACAGGATATGATGTAGGCTGTAACAGTGCTTCTAAAACTCTGATAATTGGATTAATTCAATCAATATGGTATGTCTTTAAACCCCAAGGGGATCACACATGAATGACATTTAATCAGTGATATTACCACATCTAAAGAAAGAATGATTCCAGTGAAAAAAAGTGGAAAGCCTGGAAAATTGAGATTCAGAAAGTGAAGATCTGCCTAATGTTCTAGTGAGTACTGCTCCACTAAGGAAGACTCTAGATTTGGGAGATGAAAACAAACTTGTTAATTGAACTTCACTAGAAATGAAATGTAATGCTATTACTATCAACACCTCATTGCCCTGGATCTTTTATTTCATATTTACCAAGCAAACTTCTGCTGAAAATATGTGGGTTCCCAATAATCATGCTAATAACAGCTCAAAGTAGTTCATTATTACTATGTGCCAGACACGGTTCTGGGTGCTTTATATGTATTAGTTCATTTAATTCTCATAACAACACTCTGAAGTGGAAATCATCATTATTAGCCGCATTGTACAAATGAAAGAACTTGATTCCACAGAGACTAAGAAACTTGCTCAATACCAAATTGTTAGTAAATGGCAGAGCTGGGATCCACACTGGGCCAGTCACAACTCAAAGTCTGAGATCTTAATCATTCTGAAACGCTGCCTTGTTGAATCTGGGACAAGAGAAGCCTTAGGAGGAGAGTAGGTACTAAATCACTGGAATAATGTGACTGCTGTTTTATATTAATGAAGGTCATTGAGGTATAATGGTTAGAAGTACATAGATCAGTCTCGTGCATAGTCAGTTAGCAGGACTTCATTACAGAAAGACTAATCTCTCTACGTTACTAAGAGCTTTTGGTCTTTGGACTTGAAATCATGACTGCTGGCTCTAGAACTGTAGGGGAGTATAAGGGGATTACATTTACAAGAACTCAAAGTTACTTTTAAAAATAATCATGTTATTAATAGAGTAATATTGTAAAGATCAATTGAGGGTTTTTGTTTTGTCCTGTGAATCGAAAACAATAAAATAGCTATTTTACCAGCAAAATGGGTTTATTCAGGAGTAGCAAAAAATTGCAGTTTGGGACATGCAACTATGGTGAACCTCATACAAGTCTGGTAAAAACAAAGGAGAGGAAATGCTTTTATAGAAGAAAAGGGGTAAGTGGGTGGGGCTGTTATAATCAAAAAGTCCATAGGTGGAAACTGGGAGTTTGAAGTATGGTGGCTGTTCATTTGCTGAGTTGTGACAGTTCTTACTGGCTGAGCTGTTGCCAGGCAAGAGGATCTTTCTTCCTCCTGCCTGTGATACTAACGTAGGTCACTTCCTCCCAGAGATGCTAGGTATGTCTCTTCCTGTTTGGGTCTGTATTAACTTAGGGTGGTACATGATGAGAGCTTCCCCTTCTGGCCTCCTGACTCCATTTTAGTGAGGTTTCTCTCTAGCAACTTTCACAGTCCATTTGTAGGACTCAGAAGTGTTTTAAAAAGTAAAGTTGATTATTTGGTAAACTCCCAGTTGTGTTGGGCAAGTTCTTCTCCCTGGGAAATTAGTCCTGAGAGTTGGCTTGTGTCAATTACTACAGGCAGGAACAGCTGCTAAGCTATTGTTTTCCTGGCATTTACAAAAATAGCTTTCAAGTTGTTGTTGTAGTTTTAAAAGTAATACATTTTCTCTGTATTCTCTTCTCTCTGCAAAACCCATCTCAAGTGATCCTAGCACCATGGGCCATGGTGATGTTCTCTTGTAGCCCTTTAGCTTCTTTCTGGCTGAGATGATCACCTAGAGAATTGGGATCATCCACAGGCACATCCATTAAACAGCTAAATCCAACTCATCATGGCTGTAACCTCACTAGCTCACCTCACTCCCCCAGGCCTAGGCCTCTAATTCTCTCCCATTTCTCACTTACCTAGAATGTTCTCACAATGAACAGAGCTCAATCCAACCAACTTTCCTTGATACTTTGTCTTGCTTACCTGTTTTTAATCATTTCTTGCCTGCCTACCCTGGTAATTTGACCTTCACCTTCGTATGCTGCCTTTTCTCATTAATCCGACCAAGGAAGTTGCTTTCTGAGTTCTGGTTACTTCCACTGATTGCTTTCTGAGCACCAAAAATGACTTCTTTCCTCCCCCTTTTGTTATAAAAGGATTTTCTACTGCCTTCCTGTACCCAACTCAGTAAACATAGCAGAATTTTTTGAAAGAATGAAGGAAGAAAGATGGAAGGAAAGAAGATGGACAAAAGGGAAGGAGAGAGGGAGGGATGGGGGGGGAGACATCACTCATTTGATACCTTATCAAAAATTCAGCTGCTTCTCAAATATTTCTTCCTGTCTCTTCTCAATATAGTGAAAGGCCATTTACTAATGCCTACCAAAGAGAATAGAAATAATTCAATGAATAATTCTTTGTTTAGTTTTCTAATTGATTTTTATTGATGGATAATTGTAAGACCTAATGTGTTGATTTTAGGTATATATTGTCTTTGGAAGTATTGATCATATTTATTATATGTCAACACTCTGAGAAAATAAAATATAATCATGGAAACTAAAACATTTATATACAGACAATAGGGGCTTAAAGTAGCCATAGCACCTTAGTTAAAGTAAATGGTAATCCCCTATGTTCCAAGTTATCCTGACTGTAATTTATGAATTAGCTATTTGGTTTCTTTTGTTGGGTCATGATTTTATATTAAAGTGGAGAAATAAAGGTAGAATGACATGGTCATACAATATCATCGTCTTCAGAAGCTTGAGACAGTTTAGGATAACATAAGCTTCATCCTCGCACCTTTTATATGAGGATGGGTAGAACTCATTTTATTCTCTTTTCTAGAAATGAAGAAATTAAAATAGGAATTTTCTGTGAATTCACAAAATCTGAATACCACTTTTAGAAATTGTTCTTCTTTAGAATACATTTCTCATCATTAAAGTCGCCATGATTTGAAAGTCCAAATGTGGCAAGAAGTAGCATGTTTAGTCAGAGAAAATTTATTGAGGTATATATGATGGCAAATGCAAAGGAGCCAAGTTTATAGCAACTGAGTGTATAAAAGGTAAGGTTGCTGAAAGATTTTCTACATTCAGATGTCAGCTCTAGGATTCACTGAAACATAAATAAGTCTTCAAAGTTTGCTCCCTTCCCTTGTACCCTCTTGACTTTCCAGGGACTTCTAAAGTGATGTTGAGCCCAGATCTACCTTCTCAGAGCAGCACTCTTATCCAGAAAATGGCTATCCCCATTCTTTCCCTTAAATAGGCAAAAATCCTTATTTATTCCAAATGTCGCTGCTAAGGGCTAGTGGTCCCACTGGAAATTTTCTGATAAATTTATGTGGAGTCTATTTCATGTGATATATATCTTCTTACAAGGAACAAGTTCTTAAACACGGATGATGCACTCTCTAATGCTGAAATGGCAGGTATCTGTAGCAGATTGATAGGGGGAAATTAGGGATGTGAGAGCTTTGGGGGATTTTAAGTCAAATAACCTCATTGGACCTCCTGTACATGCTTCCTAAACTTGGACCTACTGAAGCTTTGTGTACGAGTTCTAGAAAGTGATGCTCTGCTGAATCATATTCAGGGCTGTGGTACATTATTACATTAATAAGTACAAATGAATAACACCTCCTCTTATCCATGTCCCTGTCTAGTTCTTTTCCACAGTCATTATGGGCTTGGTCATATGACTTGATAAGACCAACGGGTCATTAGCAAATATGAACTCAAGTAAAGGCTTGTGCTTTTTTGCGAGAATACACATTCCTTTTATTTTTTTAAGATTTTTACTGGAGTGTAGTTGCTTTACAATGTTGTGTTAGTTTCTGCTGTACAGCAAAGTGAATCAGTTATATGTATACATATGTCCCCTCTTTTTTAGATTTCCTTCCATTTAGGTCACTTCAGAGCATTAAGTAGAGTTCCCTGTGCTATACAGTAGGTTCTCATTAGTTACCTATTTTATACGTAGTATCAATAGTGTATATATGTCAATCCCAATCTCCCAATTCATCCCACTTCCCCCTTCCCCCCTCCGTATCCATAAGTTTGTTCTCTACATCTGTGTCTCTATTTCTGCTTTGCAAATAAGTTCATCTGTACCATTTTTCTAGGTTCCACATGTAAGTGATGTTATGTGATATTTGTTTTTCTCTTTCTGACTTATGTCACTCTGTATGACAGTCTCTGGGTCTGTCCACATCTCTGCACATGGCACTATTTCATTCCTTTTTATGGCTGAGTAATACCCAGAGAAAACCATAATTCAAAAAGGTACACCCAGCACCCCAGTGTTCATTGCAGTACTATTTACGATAGCCAGGACATGGAAGCAACCTAAATGTCCATCAACAGAGGAATGGATAAAGAAGATGTGGTACATATATACAGTGGAATATTACTCAGTAAAGGCTTGTTGATACACACTTTGGTTTCACCCTCGAACCCCAGGATGCCTAAGATAGCCTGCCTTATAAGGAAGGTAGAGGAAGACCAAGGCACTCTGACCGACAGTATCAGCCAACTGCTAGCCATGTGGCCACTGGGGTCAGCCAGCCCCCAGCTGACCTGCTAATTGACTACGTCTGCATAAGTGAGTCAGGTCAACCTAACAGGCAGCAAAGACAACCTCCCCAGTGAAGCTCTGCCTAAGTTGCCAACCCAAACAGCTGTAAGCAGATAAATGATTCTTGTTTTTAGCCACTGTTTTGGAATGGTTTGTTTTTCAGCTCTAGATAACCAAGCAATGTCTGCTAAAAAGTGTGTTGGTAATTTACTAAAAACTAGGTAAGTTTTTGTCATTATCCACAGCATGATATTGGGTAAATTATATACTCTGAGACTCAATTGGCTAATAGGTAAAATAGGAATAATGTTAGTATCTTTCTGTTTACATTTCTTTAAATTACATAGGTCATTTAGTTGTCCTTTTTCCAGCAGCAGAGACAGAGATTTGTGGGGTTAAATGACTTTATCAAAATCACAAAAAAAATACTAGTTGGCAGAAATTAAATTAGCTCTCCTTTATATGAGTAATAAACACTTTAGTTTTAAATGCTATGGGATGAGATAAGAGGAGGAGAAGTCACATTAAAAAAAAAAGCAAAACCATAAAATACCCAGGATTAAACTTGACAACAAAGGAATAAGACTAATAACAGGATTTATCAGAAGATGTAAAATGAGACTGGGATAAATAGAGAGGCCTGCCAGGTTCCTGGGAAGACATGATATTCTTAAGATGCCAGATATGTCCAAATCCATACATTTAATTTCAGTCGACACTCTATTTTGTTGTTGTTAGAAACTGAAAAGCTGATCGTAGTGCTGTTCATCTGAAAGAATAATGTATGAAAATGGCCAAGAACTGTAGTTAGAAAACAGAAAAAGAAATTTGTGGAAAAGCTGAAAACATTGGTGAAATAGACTGTGAAGCAGTTGTAATTGAAATAGTATGGTTCTGGCATCCTCACTCTTAGGTAACGTTCTTGCATCCCATTTCACTGAGAAAAATGGAAGCAATTAGAAGAGAATTTCCATATGCTCTCACCACTACATGTGTCAACCTGTCTACATCTGTATCCAGATTCTTTGTCTCCTCTAGTATCATTATTGATAAACAGTTCATGTTCTTGTCCAATACCAACCCCTTTATTTTACAAACTGTATCTCCTTTTGCCTGTTAGACTTCGCTTTAATAATTATCTCTTGGGCTTCCCTGGTGGCGCAGTGGTTGAGAGTCCGCTTGCCGATGCAGGGAACACGGGTTCGTGACCCGGTCCAGGAGGATCCCACATGCCGCGGGGCGGCTGGGCCCGTGAGCCATGGCCGCTGAGCCTGCGCATCCGGAGCCTGTGCTCCGCAACGGGAGGGGCCGCGGCAGTGAGGGGCCCGCGTACCGCAAAAAAAAAAATAATTATTATTATTATCTCTCTCTTGCATCACCTTGCCCTGCTCCCCTGGATTATCTACCAGTGTACAGTTATGCTGTTATTTTTCTTGGTTTGAAAAAAGGAAAAAAAAAAGTCTCGCTTGACTCCTTATCTTCCTCAAGTTTCTGCCCCATTTTTCTTCCAGCCAAACACCTTTAAAGAAATTTCTGTAATCACTCGTTCCACTTCTCTTCTCATCCTCTGGAAATCACTGCAGTCTTTGGTACAGTCATCTCACTCAAACTTCAAACTTACCTGTCCATCCATCTGTTCAGTATACTTAGGCATCTCAAACTTAACAAGCTCAAACCTAAGCTCCTGAATCTTGCCACCGCAAAATATTCATCTCGCAGTCCTCTCCATTTAAAAAAATGGCAGCAACATTCTTCTAGCTGCTTAAACCCAACACTGTGATGTTATCCTCTGTGTTCTTCGTGCCTCATAACAGCAAATCCTGTTAATTCTAGTTTGCAAACATTTTTAGAAACTCTTCCATCACTATCACTATCACTGTCATTCAAATGATCATTTTTCCTCTCCTGGCTTATTGCCATAAGCTCTTAACTTATCTTCCTTCTTAAGCCTTCCATACTACTTCCATGTAGTTTAGTTTAAACTACAACTAAATTAAAATATCCACACTAAAGAGGTCCTCTAATAATCAATATGGCTAATGTCATCTTTCTTGAGGAAGTTGTAGCAGATGTGGGTTCAAACTCAGAGTCAACCATTTAGTATCAGTATGACTATAGGTAAATCATGAAAATTTTTAGCCCTTGCTCCTTTTTTAATGAAATGTGTGTGTCATTTGCTCCCTCTACCCCATAGAGATTTTGAGAGGATTGAACAAATACAGAGCACATCTGTGTATGTGAAGTTTGTAAAGTACTACCCAAATACAAAGTGATAATAATAAAGTGATAGTCTAATTACTATGACAACGGGATAAATGATTGTTCACTGTATCTTATTTCTTCAAGTGTCATAAAATATTAACAACAATTTTAGGCTAATAGAAACCATACTGTAATAACCACTTCATAGAATCTACTGCACAAAATGAATGGGAGGATGGCGTGAAGAGTGTAGCACAGCCACTTTAGGTGGGTTTGTAAAGATTTATTAAGTCCAAGGAGCAATCTGCAGTATAGTAAATTGGCATTTGAGGGGTGTCACAAATAATAATGTAATACGTCTTGCACTACAGTGCACAGGTGTCCAAAGGCTATTACAATCTAAGCATTGCACTAAAATTGTATGAAGTTAATAGCATGGCTGCTGTGAGAAGGGTACTCAGAAAAGAGCTTTAAAAAAAATCTATTTAGTACAATTACTGCTACCTTTAGTTCAATAAAACCACAGCAACTTAAGAAATTAAATTCTCTGCTTCCAATTCAGCCACTCTTCTTTAAGTAATAACTGCAGGATAAAATAATTGTGTATCAGAAGGACGTCTGAAACTTTAGGCTTATTAGATTCAACCCATGTGTAAGGGATTGTTGAAACCTAACTGAGGATCTAGGAGATATTGGGCCTCTCAATATCAGGCTACTTTTAGAAGGAGTTAAATGAGCCCTTTCTAGTAAGAACTTTGGTATGAGATTTTTTAATTTTTGGAATATCTTTTAGATCTACTGCAAAGGCATAGTGTATTTCATGCATCCCTTTTATAGACTGTATCCTTGTATCAGTTCTTGAGTCAAATTTCTCGATTTTGTTCAACTGATTAATTATTTAGTCTAAACTCCCCTCAAGTACAGGTTTAGTTCTGAACACAAAGGAAATAATAAAGCTATAATGCTTCTTCTATGCTATACTCAGTTAAATCCAGCATTATATCTTCTGCCTAATGAAAAAAGGTATTTTATAAGTTTAAAAATGTTACTCAGATACTGGGATAGAAAATTAATTTTATGGGCAGAAGTTAAGGGAGCCAGCCTACATTAAAGATGATAAAAGGGCATCATAATTGTCATTCCTATAAACCATTTTAGTTTTTAATACCAGTTTCTATACCTGCTAGGAATTATGCTAGGGGTTGGAGCCACAGGATGAGCAGGAGAGAGACAGTCCCAGATGTGCTGTTTTTATATAATGTTCAGATGTATGGCCTCTTATTTTCTGAGATTTCCAGACTCTATTTCCCTCCCCTATTTCTTTTGGACCTTCTCTTTTCTTCATGCGTACTTTTGAGGTCGTGCTCCATTTGAATTTTATTTCAGGCTGACTCTCTTTAATGTGAGGATTTAGCCAAGATGGGATTTTCAGTTTGTCAGTCTGGAGAGCTCGTGGCATCCTGATGGCTTCACCTCCTATAGACATTTCATGGGACCCCTGCAATTATTTCTTGACCAGAGTTTCAGCTGAAGTGCTCACACCAACTTGTCCTTTCCTCTGAGTACCTATTGACTGTTTGAGGTTCCCTTTCTTCCCCTTACTTCCTCCTGCATCTTTGCTGATGACACACAGGTCTTTTAGTTGTCATGATTTATCCATACCTTCTCATATGTGGGGCGACAGATATATTTCACCTCTTTTTCTTGTTGATATGGTCTGTGGGTTTTAGTTTCTCTATTTCAGTTGCTTTTTTTTTTAAGGGGAATGCAGGGAGACTCAAAAACTCTGCCACCATTACCATCTTCCCAGAACTCAAAACGTGTGTTTTTGAACTTGTCTGGACAAGTAGAGAATCTCTGGGGATGGAATAAAGCCAAGAGTTATACCCATGCCAGAAGTGATAACTAACAGCACAGCTGGTCTGTACACTGGACTGGAAACTGTGAATCAGACAGTCGTTTTTCAATATCAGAATGTTTTTATTCTTGGAAAGCTTTCTTTCAGGCTGTTAAATCTATACTCACTAGCATTCTATGAATATGTATATGTACATATAGACTGCAGACAAAAACACACACATAGTATTTTGGAACTGGGAACCAAAATGGGATGCTGTATTACCACCTGTGTTTAATTAAATATTTGTGGTAATTGAATGTAATTAAAAATTAAACAACCATTTGGTACAGGATAATATATTTCCTACATCACTTATGTGCTTCAATATGCTCTCTGCTGATTGTTTCAACTTGGATTTGGTGTTAACAGCTCCTACAATTGTCTGTTCTAGTTTGTTGAGTTTTACATTTAAAACACCCTCTGCTTACATCTCTTTCTTCCCACTCTTCACCCAGTTAAATTCCTCATCATACTCAGGTCTTAGCTTGAATGTCACTTTCTCAGAAAGGCCTTTTTTTTTTTAACTAATACACACCCAGCTCCAGCTGAAATCTGGTTCTCCTCTTACTCTTTGTAATAATAGTTCTTCTGCAGTTCCTAGGAAGTGTCAATAATGGAATAAACGAATGAACAGCAAAGCAGTATCTCCTTATGGTTTTCATACAATTTTTTGAACTCTGTGATTTTGAAGAGTAAGGTAAACTCAAAACCCATTTCTAAAGAAGGTAGGGTCATAAAGCTTCAGCTACTTCAGTGTCTGAAGCTCTGTGCTTTAGGGCTTAACTGATGGGTTTGTTATTGGAGTAGGAATTATGGCCCATATATTTTCTTTTGAAGGCCCAAGAAGAACAGTGTCATGTAGCTCTTATTATTATTTGTCTGCACAGTTGCTCTAGTACCATATTAGGAGCCACTCCCCCCAAAGGGGGGGTTTGAATATTTATATAACCTGACTCTACTCCAGGCTTAGGAGTGAGCAACTAAACCAAGTGGGCCCAATCAGGATTTCCTGGCAGGGATATGAAGTCAGGATTTAAGCATAGTTGGACTTTTCAGTACAGGATCTATAAACCTCAGAGATATGGTCACCCATGTGCTACCATGTGAACTTTTAATAAGGAAAGGTGGTATTTTATGAGTTAGAATTATGGTGTACTCAGGCAGAGAGGCAGACATGAGAGATGAAGAGTGTTGTGTTGGCATTTGTATCCCTGGTTACAGGTTTATTCTGAGGCCTGATTGAAGCTAGATCCTTTAGGCTCCATAAAACATTTTTATATTCTAAAAATTCTTTTTTCTAGTGTAATTTATTTAGTGGCTTTTTGCTAGTTGCAATCTACAGAGACCTAATAAAAGTACTAATTATTAGCTATTTTTTTTAACATCTTTGTTGGAGTACAGTGGCTTTACAATGGTGTGTTAGTTTCTGATGTATAACAAAATGAATCAGCTGTACATATACATATATCCCCATGTCTACTCCCTGTTGCATCTCTCTCCCACCCTCCCTATCCCACCCCTCTAGGTGGTCAAAAAGCACCGAGCTGATCTCCGTGTGCTATGTGGCTGCTTCCCACTAGCTATCTATTTGACATTTGGTGGTGTATAAATGTCCATGCCACTATCTCATTTCATCCTAGCTTAACATTCCCCCTCCCCGTGTCCTCAAGTCCATTCTCTACGTCTGCATCTTTATTGCTGTCCTGGCCCTAGGTTCTTCAGAAACATTTTTTTTCTTTTTTTTGATTCCATATATATGTGTTAGCATATGGTATTTTTTTTTTCCTCTTTCTGACTTACTTCACTCTGTATGACAGACTGTAGGTCCATCCACTTCACTACAGATAACTCAACTTGGTTTCTTTTTATAGCTGAGTAATATTCCATTGTATATATGTGCCACATCTTTATCCATTCATCTGTCGATGGACGCTTAGGTGGCTTCCATGTCCTGGCTATTGTAAATAGAGCTGCAATGAACATTGTGGTACATGACTCTTTTTGAGTTATGGTTTTCTCAGGGTATATGCCCGGTAGTGGGATTGCTGGGTCATATGGTAGTTCTATTTTTAATTTTTTAAGAAAACTCCATACTGTTCTCCATAGTGGCTGTATCAATTTACATTCCCACCAACAGTGCAAAAGGATTCCCTTTTCTCCACACCGGCTCCAGCATTTATTGTTTGTAGATTTTTTGATGATGGCCATTATGACCGGTGTGAGGTGATACCTCATTGTAGTTTTGATTTGCATTTCCCTAATGATTAGTGATATTGAGCATTCTTTCACGTGTTTGTTGGCAATCTGTATATCTTCTTTGGAGAAATGTCTATTTAGGTCTTCTCCCCATTTTTGGATTGGGTTGTTTATTTCTTTCATATTGAGCTGCATGAGCTGCTTGTAAATTTTGGAGGATAATCCTTTGTCAGTTGCTTCACTTGCAAATATTTTCTCCCATTCTGAGGGCTGTCTTTTCGTCTTGTTTATGGTTTCCTTAGCTGTGCAAAAGCTTTTAAATTTCATTAGGTCCCATTGGTTTATTTTTGTTTTTACTTCCATTTCTCTAGGAGGTGGGTCAAAAAGGATCTTGCTGTGATTTATGTCAGAGTGTTCTGCCTATGTTTTCCTCTAAGAGTTTTATAGTGTCTGGCCTTACATTTAGGTCTCTAATCCATTTTGTATTTATTTTTGTGTATGGTGTTAGGGAGTGTTCTAATTTCATTGTTTTACATGTAGCTGTCCAGTATTCCCAGCACCACTTATTGAAGAGGCTGTCTTTTCTCCACTGTATATTCTTGCCTCCTTTATCAAAGATAAGGTGACCGTATGTGTGTGGGTTTATCTCTGGGCTTTCTATCCTGTTCCATTGATCTATATTTCTGTTTTTGTGCCAGTACCATACTGTCTTACTTACTGTAGCTTTGTAGTATAGCCTGAAGTCTGGGAGCCTGATTCCTCCAGCTCCGTTTTTCTTTCTCAAGATTGTTTGGCTATTCGGGGTCTTTTGTGTTTCCATACAAATTGTGAAATTTTTTGTTCTAGTTCTGTGACAAATGCCCGTGGTAGTTTGCTAGGGATTGCATTGAATCTGTAGATTGCTTTGGGTAGTATAGTCATTTTCACAGTGTTGGTTCTTCCAATCCAAGAACATGGTATATCTCTCCATCTGTTTGTATCATCTTTAATTTCTTTCATCAGTGTCTTATAATTTTCTGCATACAGGTCTTTTGTCTCCTTAGGTAGGTTTATTCCTAGGTATTTTATTCTTTTTGTTGCAATGGTAAATGGGAGTGTTTCCTTAATTTCTCTTTCAGATTATTCATCATTAGTTTATAGGAATGCAAGATATTTCTGTGCATTAATTTTCTATCCTGCTACTTTACCAAATTCACTGATTGGCTCCTGTAGTTTTCTGGTAGCATCTTTAGGATGCTCTATGTGTACTATCATCTCACGTGCTAACAGTGACAGCTTACTTGTTCTTTTCCAATCTGGATTCTTTTTATTTCTTTTTCTTCTGTGATTGCTGTGGCTAAAACTTCCAAAACTATGTTAAATAATAGTGGTGAGAGTGGACAACCTTGTCTTCTTCCTGATCTTAGTGGAAATGGTTTCTGTTTTTTGCCATTGAGGACAATGTTGGCTGTGGCTTTGACATACATGACCTTTATTATGTTGAGGTAAGTTCCCTCTATGCATATCTTCTGGAGGGTTTTTATCATAAATGGCTGTTGAATTTTGTCGAAAGCTTTCTCTGCATCTATTGAGATGATCATATGGTTTTTCTCCTTCAGTTTGTTAATATGGTGTATCACATTGATTGATTTGCATATATTGAAGAATCCTTGCATTCCTGGGATAAACCCCAGGTGTTCATGGTGTATGATCCTTTTAATGTGCTGTTGGATTCTATTTGCTCGTATTTTGTTGAGGATTTTTGCATCTGTGTTCATCAGTGATATTGGCCCGTAGTTTTCTTTCTTTGTGACATCTTTGTCTGGCTTTGGTGTCAGGGTGTTGGTGGCCTCGTAGAATGAATTTGAGAGTGTTCCTCCCTCTGCTATATTTCGGAAGAGTTTGAGAAGGATAGGTGTTAGCTCTTCTCTAAATGTATGATAGAATTCACCAGTGAAGCCATCTGGTCCTGGATTTTTTTATGTTGGAAGATTTTTAATCACAGTCTCAATGTCAGTGCTTGTGATTGGTCTGTTTATATTTTCTATCTTCCTAGTTCCGTCTTGGAAAGTTGTGCTTTTCTAAGAATTTGTGCATTTCTTCCAGGTTGTCCATTTTATTGGCATAGAGTTGCTTGTAGTAATCTCTCATGATACTTTGTATTTCTGCAATGTCAGTTGTTACTTCTCCTTTTTCATTTCTAATTGTATTAATTTGAGTCTTTTCCCTTTTTTTCTTGATGAGTCTGGCTAATAGTTTATCAATTTTGTTTATATTCTCAAAGAACCAGCTTTTAGTTTTATTGATCTTTGCTATTGTTTCCTTCATTTCTTTTTCATTTATTTCTTATCTGGTCTTTTGGATTTCTTTCCTTCTGCTAACTTTGGGGTTTTTTTGTTCTTCTTTCTCTAATTGCTTTAGGTGTAAGGTTAGGTTGTTTAATTGAAATGTTTCTTGCTTCTTTAGGTAGGATCTTATTGCTATAATCTTCCCCGTTAGAACTGCTTTTGCTGCATCTCATAGGTTTTGGGTCGTTGTATTTTCATTGTCATTTGTTTCTAAGTATGTTTTGATTTCCTCTTTGATATCTTCAGTGATCTCTTGGTTATTAAATAGTGTATTGTTTAGCCTCCATGTGTTTGGGTTTTTTTTCAGATTTTTTCCTGTAATTGATATCTAGTCTCATAGCGTTGTGATCACAAAAGATACTTGATACAATTTCAGTTTTCTTAAATTTCCCAAGACTTGATTTTTGACCCAAGATGTGACCTATCCTGGAGAATGTTCCATGGGCACTTGAGAAGAAAGTGTATTCTGTTGTGTTTGCATGGAATGTCCTATAAGTATCAATTAAGTCCATCTTGTTTATTGTATCATTTAAAGCTTGTGTTTCCTTATTTATGTTCATTTTGGAGGGTCTGTCTATTGGTGAACGTGGTGTGTTAAAGTCCCCTACTATGATTGTGTTACTGTCGCTTTCCCCTTCTATGGCTGTTAACATTTGCCTTATGCATTGAGGTGCTCCTAGTTGGGTGCATCAGTATTTACAATTGTCATATCTTCTTCTTGGATTGATCCCTTGATCATTATGTAGTGTCCTTCTTTGTCTCTTGTAGTAGTCTTTATTTTAAAGTCTATTTTGTCCGATATGCGAATTGCTACTCCAGCTTTCTTTTGATTTCCATTGGCATGGAATATCTTTTTCCATCCCCTCACTTTCAGTCTGTATGTGTCCCTAGGTCTGAAGTGAGTTTTTTTTTAGACAGCATATATACGGGTCTTATTTTTGTATCTGTTCAGCCAGTCTGTGTCTTTTGGTTGGAGCATTTAATCCATTTACCTTTAAGGTAGTTATTGATATGTATGTTCCTATTACCATTTTCTTAATTGTTTGGGGTTTGTTATTGTAGGTCCTTTTCTTCTCTTGTGTTTCCGACTTAGAGAAGTTCCTTTAGCATTTGTTGTAGGGCTGGTTTGGTGGTGCTGAACGCTCTTCAGCTTTTGCTTGTCTGTAAAGGTTTTAATTTCTCCGTCAAATCTGAATGAGATCCTTGCTGGGTAGAGTAATCTTGGTTGTAGGTTTTTCTGTTTCATCACTTTAAATATGTCCTGCCACTCCCTTGTGGCTTTCAGTTTTTCTACTGAAAGGTCAGCTGTTTACCTTATGGGGATTCCCTTGTATGTTATTTGGTATTTTTCCCTTGCTGCTTTTAATATTTTTTCTTTGTATTTAGTTTTTGATAGTTTGATTAATATGTGTCTTGGCATGTTTCTCCTTAGATTTATCCTGTATAGGACTCTCTGTGCTTCCTGGACTTGATTGACTCTTTCCTTTCCCGTATTAGGGAAGTTTTCAACTATAATCTCTTCAAGTATTTTTTCAGTCCCTTTCTTTTTCTCTTCTTCTTCTGGGACCCCTGTAATTCAAATGTTGGTGTGTTTAATGTTGTCCCAGAGGTCTCTAAGACTGTCCTCAATTCTTTTCATTCTTGTTTCTTTATTCTGCTCTACAGTAATTATTTCCACTATTTTATCTTCCAGGTCACTTATCCGTTCTTCTGCCTCAGTTATTCTGCTATTGATCCCTTCTAGAGAACTTTTAATTTCATTTACTGTGTTGTTCACCATTGTTTGCTCTTTAGTTCTTCTAGGTCCTTGTTAAATGTTTCTTGTATTTTCTCCATTCTATTTCCAAGATTTTGAATCATCTTTACTATCATTACTCTGAATTCTTTTTCAGGTAGACTGCCTATTTCCTCTTCATTTGTTTGGTGTGGTGGGTTTTTACTTTGCTCCTTCATCTGCTGTGTGTTTCTCTGTCTTCTCATTTTGCTTCACTTAGTGTGTTTGGGGTCTCCTTTGTGCAGGCTGCAGGTTCGTAGTTCCCGTTGTTTTTGGTGTCTACCCCCAGTGGCTAAGGTTGGTTCAGTGGGCTGTGTAGGCTTCCTGGTGGAAGGGACTGGTGCCTGTGTTCTGGTGAATGAGGCTGGATCTTGTCTTTCTGGTGGGCAGGACCATGTCTGGTGGTGTGTTTTAGAGTGTCTGTGACCTTATTATGATTTTAGGCAGCCTCTCTGCTAATGGGTGGGGTTGTGTTCCTGTCTTGCTAGTTGTTTGGCATAGAGTGTCCAGCACTGGAGCTTGCTGGTCGTTGAGTGGAGCTGGGTGTTAGTGTTGCGATGGAGATCTCTGGGAGAGCTTTCACTGTTTGATATTATGTGGAGCCGGAAGGTCTCTGGTGGACCAATGTCCTGAACTCGGCTTGGCTCTCCCACCTCAGAGGCACAGGCCTAACACCCCACCAGAGCACCAAGACCCTGTCAGCCACACGGCTTTTAGGAAGTCTGCGGTCTTCTGCCTGCATTCAGTAGGTGCTCTGTAGGAGTTGTTCCACATGTTGATGTATTTCTGATGTATTTGTGGCAGGAAGATGATCTCCACATCTTACTCCTCCACCATCTTGAAGGTCTCCCAATTATTAGCTGTTGAATGAGGTACATGAGACAACTTTTAAGAGTTTTAAACTCAGAGCTTTCAGTTGAGGAAATAAGCAGTCACTATGATAAGAGAAGAAGGTTCATTCTTCATACAGCACTTGATTATATTATATAGGGCAGGCACAACTATTCAGAATGTATGGTCACTTGGCAATTAATATCAGAATTGACCTTGAGATTTATGTAAGCCATTTATTTAACCATGTCTTGGGTATCTTTCACACGTGTCATCCTCTTTAAATAGAGATCAGCTAAGTTCCTCAATAATAGCTGCAGAGTTTATGTAAAACAGTGGTATTAATGTAACCTAGACTATCCAGGGCCCATCTTTGAATAACAAGTGCAGTGGTTTAACTTCCTCCTGGTGTATCACGGTGCCACCAAGAAGTGGGGTGTGAGGAAAGCACTGGCCTAAATATGAAATAGTTCTCTCTGACTCTGGCATAGAAACCAGCTGGGGCAGGAGATAAGCCTAACTCTGTGCAGCTTCAAGGAGTTCTTCTGCTACTGCTGTCATCACAGAAGCTCCCCTTGAAGGCTTTCTTAAGACAGTGCCCCTGATAGAATGTTTGAACCTGATTCTCGTATTGATTCTGTGATCCAGTACTTCCAAAGGTTGATTTTCATGCCATATGCCTAGAACAAGCTGAATCCAAGTCCAAGACAGCATAATTTGTTGAACATACTGTAGTTTATGAAACTAAGGAAGAACTTTCTTTAACAGTAACCCTCTAGGTTGCATCAGAGGGAGGGAGAAACACAAAGATTAGGGACTTGGTAAGTAGTAGCTGCTCAGGTAAGTCAGAGCCAGGCCAACAATATGATAGATGATTCTTATCCCTGACTACCAAAAAGTAAAAAAAAAATAAAAACGATGGAGGAAGAGGTGCCAAATGAATACATACTTTCCATGTAATTTGTACCTGTTTCCTTCCGCTCATGCAGAATGATTCTCAGCTTCTCAAGACAGAGCTGCTTTTTATTTGAATTGTTTGATCATACAGGCAATACTTTCTTGTACTCTTTTTGCATGTTTATACTATTATGACATGAGTACTAAATGAAAATAAGGAAAATACTTAGGTTCATAAGCTTATTAATGGACTGATTGCCAAAAACTAGTTAGTATTTAAATCGGGATCTTGAGGAACATGCCATAGCATTCTGCATCAGAGCATTTGCAGTTAAGTGACTAAAACATTCCAAGTCAGCCTGTTCCAGTAATTCCCTATATTTCATGTATTTGTGTTTGTATGTCCATATGTATGAGCGGTCAAATGTTTTTATCCTATTATGTTGATTATTTTTATTCATTTCCGCATTTCATATTGCATGCCTTGTTATATTTAGAGCCATTAAGCGTGAAGCGTATATGGTTAAAACTGGAATTACTATGAGTTTTCAAGTGCTGTCCCTAATAGCTATTATCATGGATGAAGACACCATAGAAATGATTATAACACACACAAAAAGAGCAAATTGGATATTTTAACCAGAATAGTGTAGATTAAAACAGGACTAACAAGCCTCGCTTGGAAAGTCGATATTTAAAGAAGAAATATATCCTTTCTCTAGAAATGATATTTCCCTTTAAAGGTGGTATTTGTTTGTAATAGTGGCTCCATAAGCCCTCAGTGTCTATATATCATGGCATTCAGCATATTGTTGGAGTAAAGGGAAACTTTGTCATAATGAAATGTCATTTCTTTCTAAAAGACTTGCACATTTATATCTGTGGAAGTAATGAAGCTGATATCATCAAAATATCCCCTATTCCTGAAAATTAAATTTTTTAAATTGATTTTTCAAGTATGCCAGAGTCAGCATTTTATCATAATTTCTATGGATTTTCCTCTATCCATGGAAATAAAGCTATTAACTCTAAGTATGAGCTTTAGCTTTTTTTTTTTTGACTTTGCTGAAATTTGTTTCATAATGTTGTTTGGTTTCTTGCCAGTTCCTAATTTTAAGCCCTTTTAAATACTTCTTTACTCTTTTAACTTAGGTGCCAGCTGTTAGGGTAAGATGAGAATTATCATGGCATAATGCAGAATTGGAAAACCTTATTTTGAGGAATCTTTGTTTCAGTGTCTAAGGCAAAGGTCAGTGTGGAAATGATGTTGTTTAACATGCAGTGGACAGTTACATAATATCAAATCTGTTTCATTGGCTCTAGGGGCTACAAATCATGTGACTATGAGAGAGTAACTCTCCTGAGCTTCTGTTTGTCCATGTAGAAAATGTAGAAAATAAGGAGTCCTGGAAAACCTATCACTCAAAGAATATAAGGGGAAAATAGGATAATACATATAAAAGAGCTTTGTAAATTGAATGATACTAAAAAATGTTCAGAGGCTATTGGCATTTCCAAAGCAGACGTAATTACCAGAGAATTTAAATTCCTTGAGAATCTGGTAAATGTTTTTATTTCTTTGAGATAGACAGAGCAAAACCTGGCTCATCCAGGAATGTTCTAAAGCTCTACCTGAGGAGCTCTGTCTCGGATGTCCCAGGAAAGGAGGACTATTAAACATTGTCTGCTGAATGTCTTTTGGGCACCCAAGAAAAAAAAATAGCTTGTAGATATATGAGCCTTGGGTGCAACAAATCCTTTACATTACAGTTGTTTTTATAACTAATGACCTTTTTGGGTTATTGGAGTTATTATAGATAAAATCTTAATTTTGAAGTTTTCTGATTATAGATAGAATAGTAATAAGGAACCAGTATTTTTCATAAATCATGGTGAAATAAGAGAAAAAGTCATGTATTTTCCCTATCATTCAAGTTTCTGAATTTCATACAGAAACTCTGGAATTGAAACAAAGTGTGAGTATTGTAGAATTTAAATATATGTAAGTTGAATTGTAAAGTTCAAGCACAACTAATTATACTTTACATACATATGTGGAATTTCAGCACCATATTTATGCATTAAGTATTTTGGTTGAGATACAGCTAATTCAGTGGACTCTACACATGAAATTTAGTAGAAGAAAAGAACATCTGGTATCATCCTAGAGATATGTTATCTGATTAGCAATGCCATTGACATAAAGTAATGGTTTTTTGGTTTATAATGGTAATTTCTCTGTGTATTTCTGAGTTATTTTTATTTGTTTTTTTCCTTTTATTCCAATTGCTTTTTGATGACCTTCATGCCCTTGGGGCTATAATCAGAGGACGGGATTAATTCTTACATGTTAAGAGTGGAGAGGGTCATAAAAATAAAATAGAGTTGAGTGAGTATGGCATATTATACTATGAAATCTTGAATTTACTAATTAATACGTCAGTTCTAAGTGCCTTCTTCAGCTCATCAACTCTATTAGGGCACCATGGGAAAAGTTGTTGTAAGAGCTCACCAGTCATGTGTAGTTTCTCACGGTCTCTCTGTGGTACACCTGTCTGATGCATATGTTTGAACCTGCTCCCCTATCCCCAGACTGGCAACCTTCTCTCTCTGGCATCTTTAGGTCAGAGCTGCAGGACACAGATGAGGTTGAGAAATAGCCTGGAACTACCTCAGAGAGTAGCTTATGCCACCTCTTCTGTCTCAAAGGATCATTTCCAACTCTTACCAGAATGATGGTATTCAAAATCCTAGCAGAGTATTCGCCATCAGAAATGTTTTCCTGGCAGATCTGAAGTTGAATCAGACTGTTGGCATTTACTTGCAAAACTCTCTTGATGCCAGCAGCTTCTAGTCTGTGAGAAAGGGAGTGTGTGGTCTCAGCCTTATAAATTCTGATATATTTAAATTTAGTACAATATAAATTCGGTAAGTGATATTTGCCATGTTAAAACTGACAGATACAAGCAGGACTTGGCAGACAAGTACTGAGAAATAAAAAGCAGTTACCCAGAAGGACAACAAAGCAGTGATTTTAGTTTTGTAAACACCACTAGAAAAGACAAGCACGTTAAATCACATAACTCATAGATTTTTCTGTAGAGCACAGACTTCCTTTAAGAGGGGATGCAATGATTAATATAGGGAATGCATTGAGACATAGGAAGAGTTAAAAATTAAACATTCCATGGATGTTATTGTGTTTGTATGATATGACTGTCTTATAAAGGAAGTGAGTAGAATAATACAAATGCATATATCATTGTGATATTCTAAGCCTCCTTGTTGTCCAAAAGTCCACTTTCATACTTATATGTTAAGTACAGATTTATAATCCTAAAGTGTTTTAAAAATAAAGAAATATTTTTGAATTCAATACTTTGAATATATTTTTGTGCAAGGAGCATCTTTTATCTACGGAAATGAGGTTCTGTTATTTCTCAGTCGTTAATGATCATGTTTTAATTCTAGCCTGGCTTTCCCTGCACATCTATGGCACATTCAGGTTATTGCTTTCGAGGTTTGTTGTTTTTTATTCTGAGCGTGAGGGCAGGATCATATTTTAGTATTGATGAGATATCAACATTTACACCTAGATCCAAGCCAGAGAAATAGCAAATTCCATAGAGCTTTATACACAAACTTTAGATTTTCTGTGCTTCTAAATCATCTTTGGTAGCACACCCAAGAGGAGATCTTTCCTTAGAATTCAATATTGCTAGCTTCTTAGGTAGCACTTTTTTTTTTTTGCCTTCATTTTTGTGGATAGAAAAACACCAACAACAACAAAATTTTAAACTGCTTTGCAGCCACTTAGCACAGGGAGATCAGCTCGGTGCTTTGTGACCACCTAGAGGGGTGGGATAGGGAGGGTGGGAGGGAGACACAAGAGGGAGGAGATATGGGGACATATGTATATGTATAGCTGATTCACTTTGTTATAAAGCAGAAACTAACACACCATTGTAAAGCAATTATACTCCAATAAAGATGTTTTTTTTTTAAAAAAGTTTTTGCCTTCATAACTGCTCAAGTAAATCATAAGAAAACAAAACCTAAGGCCGACTTAAAGGTCCGTTTCTGAACTTTACTCAGCCAAGAGTGTATATTTGTGACCCCAATCCAACCATTGGATGCATCTACAGATGTGTGCTTCAGAGCTAAAAAGAAATAACTCTTTCTTTCATACCCACTAGAGCAGAAGCAGTAGTGTCCTTCAGAGTACAAAAAGGAGAACCTCTCTTCATTTCTATTCCCACTGCCCCACCTAATTTGAAAGAATTAGTTCTGTAACTACCCACGAGATATGGGATTGTCTGTAAATGACATATACTTTTATAGGAAAAATAACTCTACAGAATATTCAAGAAAATCTGGTGTATCATCACTCATATTCTGGGTGCCTGATGTCAGTAAAAGTTTTCCCTCTTGCCTGCTGCTTGTCAGTACTGTCTACATGCATATGTGTCTTTTTAACAAATACATATTTTTGCACCATTTGCTGTTTTCCTTTTTGTTTTTAGGTTAACCTTAGAGCATACACATTTTCCTGATTGCTCTCTGAATTTCATACTCTTTTTAATGACTGCATAATGAATTGTCCATTTTATTAATGTATAAGTAAATTATTTCTGGCTGATTTAACCTTAAGATTGAATCTAATTTGCTGTTATAGATGATGCCACAATGAAGTACACGCCTGCCTAAAATACTTGTGGTATATTCTTTTTTATATAGTAACAGGATACACTTCTACACATTCTTTTAGTAACTCTGGTGTCCCGACTCTCTATTCCTGTATGATAAACCACCCCACATTTAGTGACATAAAGCCACAACAATTTTATTATGCTTATGGATTTGGTGGCCAGGAATTTGGACAGGGCACTGTGGAGATAGAATTCTATTTGGGGCCTCTGCTGGGGAGACTGGAATGGCTGGGGGTGACTTAAATGATGATTCTCTCTGGAGGTTTTGTCACTCACATATCTGGCTGCTGGCCTGGGATGATTCAAAGGCTGGGCTCAGCGTAGGACTAACTACTGGAGTGCTTGCATACAGGCTCTCCACGTGGCTTGGACATCTCACAATATGGTGTCTTGGCTCTGAAAGGGAGTGTCCTTCAAGGGAACAACTGTTGCACAGTGTTCCTATTGTCCAAGCAGACCAAGATGCTATACAGGAAACTAAATCATCTAGGGCTTTGTAGGGGACAGCCTTCTTTGGACCTAATCTCAGAAGTCACAGGAGTTGCTTCTATCCCATTCTATTGGCTTCAAGTAAGTCAATAGAGTCAGTTGAGATTCAAGGAAATTAGACTTCCTCTCTTAACGGGGGACTGGTAAGGTCTCATTACAGAAGAGCACATTGGGTAGAAGATATTTTTCCAGGCATCTTTGGCATACATGGGTCGCTAGAGTATTATTTCTGGTGGGACCATGTATTAAATGTATATATTAACTGCTTAGGGGAACTGTGGGAATGATGCTCCATTTGGGCCAGAGGGTTTCTACAAACCACTTTGCCATCCCAGAGAAATACATGATTTTAACTCTGTATAGCAGACCATCAACAGAATGCAGAATCCTTCAGCCCTGGTCACTCAAACCTCAGAAACAACTTTTGAGCAGGGACATAGTGTTTCAGATTCACCTCCCTTGTTTTCAGTTAGAGCCAGGTCTCTTCTTAAAGCTCACTTTTTTTTCCCAATTATAAAAGTAAACATGCCCTGAGACATGCTTATCATCTCCTCTTTCTATTTGAGACCTGATGGCTAGGATTATGCAAAATGCCTGATTAAGTAAGTAATCCACTTAGTTTTTCATTCATGCATGGATGCATACATTTATTCCTTTAACAAATGTTTATTGAGTAGTTTTTTGCTAAATTATGTACATTGTGAATAAAGTTATGATCCCCACTATATTGGGTTTTAGGGCAGCATGAGAAAGACATTAAAAATGCATATCATAGCACACATACAATAGCACATTGTGATAAATGCTGTGAAAGATAAGTGATGAGAGTGGCGTGTGAAGAATGAGAAGGAGTCAGGCTGGTGAAGAGGTTGAAGTAAAGCATTTGAGTAGGGAAGCAGCATTTATTTGAAAGCGAAATTTGTAGCTGAAGAATTGAAGGAAGGCCAGTTTCACTACTGTCATGAGGGAAGACAAGAATAGTGCAAGAGCTTAGGGAGATGGGCAATGGTCTGGACCAGCAGGATCCTGCAGGTCAGTTGAATAGTCTGAATTGTCTTCTCAACATGAAAGGAGAGCATTAAACTGTCTTAAGAGAGAAGTGATGTGGTTTGATTTATTCTTTAAGAATTCTTTGGGTGACAAATAGTTTGAGGGAGGCCAGATGGATTCCATTGAAAACGGTGAGAGAAAAACTCAGCAATTCAGTTTAGAGATAATCAAGGTTGGTAGGGGAGGTGAAAAGAATTGGAAAGCTTTCAGATGTTTCTTGAAGTTTAAATTAAGATACATGCACCCTAATGTTCATAGCAGCACTATTTATAGTAGCCAAGACATGGAAACAACCTAAATGTCCATTGATATATGAATGGATAAAGAAGATGTGGTACATATATACAATGGAATATTACTCAGCCATAGAAAAGAATGAAATAATGCCATTTGCAGCTACATGGATGGACCTAGAGATTATCATACTAAGGGAAATAAGTCAGACAGAGGAAGACAAATACCGTATGATATCACTTATAAGTGAAATCTGAAAAACTGATACAAATGGACTTATTTACAAAACAGAAATAGACTCACAGACATAGAAAACAAAGTTAAGGTTACCAAAGGGGAAAGTGGGGGGAGGGAGGGATAAATTAGGAGTTTGGGACTAACAGATACACACTATACTATATAAAATAGATAAACAACAAGGGCCTGCTGTATAGCACAGGGAACTATATTCAATATCTTGTAATAACCTACAATGGAAGATAATCTGATAAAGAATATATATATACACACATATGTAGATTATATATATATATATGACTGAATTACTTTGCTGTACACCTAAAACTAACACAACATTGTTAAGTAAACTATACTTCAATAAAAAAATAAAATTAAGAAAAAAGAATTTTGGTAGTAAATGAGTTGGGAATATGGAGAAGTTGCCCCAAGTGGTACCTTGGGTGTACCTGTCAATCCTTAATGACAGAGAAAGCTACAGAATGATGACTCACACTCGGCATGAGGATGAGGCAGCTCTGGTTTGGGAAGGAAGAGGTCCACTGTGGGCTGAAGTTTAAAAAAAATACTGCCAAATCCTTAAATGTTCCTAAAAGCCCTAAGGCTACTGTGGCTGGAGGAAATTTAGTGTAGATGAGTAGTAAAAGGTGAAGTCAGAGCGGTAATAGGGAGTCATACTGTGTCAGACTTATAAGTCACAATAGAGACTTCAGATTTCACTAGGAGTGAGGTGGGATGCCACTGGAGAGTTCTGTGCAGAAAATAGATATGATCCTAAATGGTTTAATAGAACTACTCTGTTAAAGCCAAATTGCAGGAGAGAAAGGTCAGATTTAGAGTGACAGATAAGGAGAAAAATGCGGTATCATGGAAACAGGTGATGGTAACTTGGACCAAGATGTCAGTCTTGCAGATGGAAAACAGTGGTCTAATTCTAGAAAAACTTTGAAAGTCACTGGCTTTAGAAATAAACAGTTTGGTAATCATAACTCCTTGTACTCTTCCAGAAAGCTTAGGTCAAAATGGCATTCTGCATTTTACTGAAACAGAGCTTACCTAGCTGAAAAAGAGTATCATACTTTGTATTAACATGTCGAAGAATGATGCTACTGCACCCCGCACCCATTTTAGGTATGAAAGTTAATTTTTTCATGAAAGCACTGAAAACAAGTTGCAAGTAATTTCCACTCATTTTTGTAGTGCAAATTTTCTATATATATCTGTTTCAAAGTAGGATGAATAGATTATTAGGGATATGGTATAATATACACTGTAGTCCTTTAGGGAATAATGTAGACCTCATAGTGTTTTTACCTGAGACACTTAGAAGTTCTATATGCATAGTTTGTATCCTGTTGAATCCTGATTCAAACAACTAACTTGAAATAGTCAGATTGAGAAATATGAGCATGTAGTGAATATTTCATCATTTTAAGGAATTATGGTCTTTTAGGTATGATAGTGATATCATGGTTATGTTTTTAAAATGTCGTTACCTTTTAGAGGTACATACTGAAAAATTTAATGAAATCTATATTGAAAAAAATCTAATAGAACTATTGAATGTCTAAGATTTGTTTCAAAACAAGCCTCCATGTGTGTGCATGCATGTGTGTGTGTGTGTGTGTGCGTGTGTGTGTGTGTGTGTGTGTATTTTGGGAGATGATGAAGTGGGAGGAGTATATATAAAACAAGGTTGGCCATGACTTTATAATTGACAATACTGGGAAATGTTCATAAGGTTTTATCATACTATTTGGACTACTTGTGGTATTTTGCATACTAAAAACATTTATAACACGAGCAATGTGATAAAGAAATCATATGAGAGCCTAGCTGGCTGGCCAGGAGCATCTTGTAGTGTGATAATAATCAAAGATGATTGGTACCTAAGGAGACAAACGACCTGTATGCAGAAAATTATAAGACGCTGATGAAAGAAATTAAAGATGATACAAACAGATGGAGAGATACACCATGTTCTTGGATTGGAAGAATCAACATTGTGAAAATGGCTCTACTACCCAAAGCAATCTACAGATTCAATGCAATCCCTAGCAAACCACCACGGGCATTTGTCACAGAACTAGAACAAAAAATTTCACAATTTGTATGGAAACACAAAAGACCCCGAATAGCCAAACAATCTTGAGAAAGAAAAACGGAGCTGGAGGAATCAGGCTCCCAGACTTCAGGCTATACTACAAAGCTACAGTAAGTAAGACAGTATGGTACTGGCACAAAACCAGAAATATAGATCAATGGAACAGGATAGAAAGCCCAGAGATAAACCCACACACATACGGTCACCTTATCTTTGATAAAGGAGGCAAGAGTATACAGTGGAGAAAAGACAGCCTCTTCAATAAGTGGTGCTGGGAATACTGGACAGCTACATGTAAAAGAATGAAATTAGAACACTCCCTAACACCATACACAAAAATAAACACAAAATGGATTAGAGACCTAAATGTAAGGCCAGACACCATCGAACTCTTAGGGGAAGACGTAGGCAGAACACTCTGACATAAATCACAGCAAGATCCTTTTTGACCCACCTCCTAGAGAAATGGAAGTAAAAACAGAAATAAATAGGACCTAATGAAACTTAAAAGCTTTTGCACAGCAAAGGAAACCATAAACAAGATAAAAAGACAACCCTCAGAATGGGAGAAAATATTTGCAAATGAAGCAACTGACAAAGGATTAATCTCCAAAGCATACAAGCAACTCATGCAGCTCAATATCAAAAAAATAAACAACCCAATCCAAAAATGGGCAGAAGACCTAAATAGACATTTCTCCAAAGAAGATATACAGATTGCCCACAAACACATGAAAGAATACTCAACATCATTAATCATTAGAGAAATGCAAATCAAAACTGCAATGAGATATCATCTCACACTGGTCAGAATGGCCATCATCAAAACATCTACAAACAATAAATGCTGGAGCGGGTGTGGAGAAAAGGGAACCCTCTCACACTGTTGGTGGGTATGTAAATTGATACAGCTACTATGGAGAACAGTATGGAGGTTCCTTAAAAAACTAAGAATAGAACTACCATATGACCCAGCAATCCCACTACTGGGCATATACCCTGAGAAAACCATAATTCAAAAAGAGTCATGTACCAAAATGTTCACTGCAGCTCTATTTACAATAGCCAGGACATGGAAGCAACCTAAATGTCCATCAACAGATGAATGGATAAAGAAGATGTGGCACATATATACAATGGAATATTACTCAGCCATAAAAAGGAATGAAAGTGAGTTATTTGTAGTGAGGTGGATGGACCTAGAGTCTGTCATACAGAGTGAAGTAAGTCAGAAGGAGAAAAATACTATATGCTAACACATATATATGGAATCTAAAAAAAGAAAAAGAAAAATGGTCAGAAGAACCTAGGGGCAAGAAAGGAATAAAGATGCAGACATACTAGAGAATGTGCTTGAGGATACGGGGAGGGGGAAGGGTAAGCTGAGACAAAGTGAGACAGTGGCATAGGCATATATACACTACCAAACGTAAAATAGGTAGCTAGTGGGAAGCAGCCGCATAGCACAGGGAGATCAGCTTGGTGCTTTGTGACCACCTGGAGGGGCGGGAGGGCGGGAGATGCAAGAGGGAAGAGATATGGGTACATATGTATATGTATAACATTCACTTTGTTATAAAGCATAAACTAATACACCATTGTAAGACAATTATACTCAATAAAGATGTTAAAAAAATTACAATGTACTACATAAATATTAGATTTTCTATTTTTCAATTCCCTGTTCATTTATAACCATCAGAGAGCTTTTAATATTCTGACAAAATTTTTTAAAGGTTATGAAACAATAGTAATATTTTCCATTGATTATTGAGATCATTTTTGCATCATTTCAGCTTGCATGGTCATTTTTATGGTTCAGCACTACTGTGCAAAGCAAGGACTGCCTATATATCAAAATGTTGATAATGGTAAGGTGATAGGATTATTGGCAATTTTTAATTTCTTCCTTTTGTTTATCTGTATTTTCTAGTTTTAATTCCATAAACATGTATTGACCTTGTAATTCAAAATGTGGCAAAAAATTATAAAAATTTTAGAAGAATAAACATGATACGGTTTTGTGCAGATATATATATAAAAAAAAAAAGAGAAAAAGAAGATGATCGGTTCAGGCCAGAGCATGGCTCATAGGTTGAGAACTACAATCTTCTAAGGCACCCAGAATTAGTTGAACTTGGGTGACTGATTCATATTAACCAAGTTCAGAATCTTGATGTAAATTTGGGGATACTTTTTCCTAGTCATGAGAATCTTTGGGCCTTTCATTATATGCACCCCCTAGACACATATCAGACTGGAAGGTTATAGATGTGCAAGAATGAGAGGAAAAGGGCATGCAGCATTTTCAAGGATGTGTCCTCCATGCCATGGTGAGCCCTCTAAGCCCTTTCTGATCCTCAATTTAAGGGCACTTCTCTAGGGACTGGAGGGCCAGTGTTATTCCTCCAAATCCACTTGGTCTGTGCTTGGCATATATGCATTGTCAAAGTCTGTTTTTACATCCCATTCTTTCTGATCATAGTATATGGTAAACTTATTTGAGTATCTTTTAGACAGATACTCTAATTCACTCATTGACTCTGGGTCAGAAAGCACTCTAGCCACATGTTCATTCCCAAGGGTTTTTTCATAGGTCTCATTCATTAATTTTGGGATTTTCCTAATATCATCCTGAGGTAGTTTCCATGACCTTTGGTCTAACCTTGCTGTTATCCTATAGGACAGGGATCCAGTGTATAGCTATCCTTTCCCTTGAGAATTATTTAACGACATTACTGGCAGAGAGGTTGAGTGAGGTACATGGTAGTGATGGGTACATTTTATGTGGCAATATTTGAATAGCAGTTTTTACAGTGTGTGTGGGGGGATCACTTAGGTAGTTGGTAATTATACTAATTTTCTATTTCTGCATAATAAATTTCCACAAATGTAGTAGCTTGAAACAACATTCGTTTATTATCTCACAGTTTTATAATTCAGAAGTCTCGTATGGTATGTTTGGATTCTTGACTCAGGGTCTCAGAAGCCTGAAATTAAGTTATTGGCCAGCTATGTTATTATCTAGAATTTTGGCTCCTCTTCAAAGTCATTGCTGTTAGTGGCAGAATTTAGTTCCTTGTGATTTGGAATCATGTTCCCATTTCCTTGTAGGTTGTTGAACTGAGGTTTATTCTCAGCCTCTTGACCCATTTCGTCATTCCTTGCATGGGCCCTCTCTAAGTGACATGTCAAATCCTTCTTGTGTTTTGAAATCTGACATCCCATTCTGTTGCTCCCTGGAGAAAATCTTTGCTTTTAAAAGGCCTCACAAGATTAGATAAGACCCATCAGATAATCTCCAGATTTAAGATCAGTTGTGCCATAGAACATAACATAATAATGGAAGTAATAGCTTATCATATTTCAGTCTTCATAGTTGTAGATGGGACATTTTTGGGAAACCATCTGCCTACCACATTAATCCTAGTCCCCAGCCCAGCATCTGCATCTAAAATGCTGTTTTTGAAATAATTGTGCAGTTTTATTGAATTTATAAAATGTCTGTATCTTTATGAAAAAAAAACCCTTCCCAAAGGAAAGAGTTTATATAGTTGTGGTTGTAAATTTGGGTCTTTGGCTATAAACCTCAAGAATGTAAAGCTTATACTATTATTGTTTTCAAGGCTACACATGACTTACTGTATATACATTATTTTGTAAAATTTACTGTATGTATACTTTTACTGTATAATTAGAAGGAAACTGCATACAAACTCCATCTGATATAGAATTGTTATAGATATAGAAACAACTTTTGTACTTATTTCCAGTTCCCTTCCTAGTTCACTCTTATTGTAAACTCAGTCTAAGACCAAATACGTTACTTTCAACAACCTCAAATCAAATGCACATTTAAGGAACAGTAACAACTGGTCTACCAAACATATCTCTCAGTATAATGCATGTACCATTATTATGTATAAGATTGCTGGGGTGACAAAATATTTCCTCTTTATAAAATTATAGAAATAATAATTCGGAAAGAGAAAAAACTCCATAATTCCAAATCTAGTGAAACCATTTTTAAAATTTTGTATGATTTCTCTGGGTGTTTTTTCCCTTTGCATATATTAACATATAGATTTACAGATAGCTATAGTTACATTATTTTTAAACAAGAGGGACTTATTTATTGAGGTAAAAGTCACATAACATAAAATTAATCATTTAAGGTGAAAAATTTTAATGGCATTAAGTACATTCACAATGTTGTACAAAACCCACTTCTATCTAGTTCCAAAACCCTGGAGTTGCCATCACTCCAAAATAAAACCCTGTGTGCATTAAGTACATTCTCTCCAGTACCCTATCCTGCCAGTCCCTGGCAACCACTAATAAACCTTCTATCTCTATAGTTTTATTTATTTTTAGAGATTTTATATCAATGAGATCATACAATACTTAATATGGGTCTGGCTTATTTCACTTAGCATAACGTTTTTAAGGTTCATCCAAAGTATAGCATGTATCAGTATTTCATTTCTTTTCAAGGCTGAATAATATCCCATTGCGTGTATATACCATTGTTTATTCATTCATCAGTTGATGAATATTTGAGCTGCTTCACCTTTTCTTGGCTGCTGTGAATAGTGATGTCAACTCTGTGCCAGATACTTTTCTAGGCCATTGAGATATATCAGTGATCAAGAGACAAATGTGGTTCCCCCCCAGAGACTACATTTAACATGTTAACATTTTTCATTCTTTATGTTATACAAATATAATATTATAATTATGAATATTGATGTATGCTGAGGATATGGAGTTGGAATTTTCTTAGAAAATAATTCCCTTGACTAATGAAAAAATTTGACCTAACAGCAAATGTGTAACCTGAGAATCATCCAACTTTTTACCTCGTTTGAGATATTAATAGCAAATCTGAATAATTCATATAAAGGACAATTGTATAACATGATTTGTATCTATATTATCCATTATTTCTTGAACTCTTTGGTTTTTGTCTTCTTATATAAGAAAATGGCTGGCTTTTCCTTAAGTCAATTTCACTCTGACTTGAGTGAACCTGGACTACATTTCTCTGCCTCCCTTGTGATTAGTTTTGGCCATGTGAGTGAGTAATTGGGTGAGTGGAACCCTGGCAAGTGCGATATGCACCAGTTCAAGCCATGGTACATGTAATTCTTCAATGGGAGATCTTCCATGCTCTCTCCCATCATGTTGGCTTGATGTAGATGTGAGCAGTAACCTTGGAAACCAAACCGTATGTGGAATATGGTGGAACCAAAACATGGAAGGACAATGGGTGCTGATTTTCCACTTGGAGGATAGCCACCTGCTTAATAAAAACAACTCTTTTGGGCTTTGGTTTGAGGCATTTTATGTATTACAGCAGCTAGAGTTACCTTTATTATACTTCCCTCCATAAATAGCAAAGGGAAACAAAAATGTCAGTGGATTGGAAGCAAAAGAGCTATTTAACAGTTTAGGGTTGAATATAAAGAAAGGGTTGGTTTTTCTACAAATCTTTTTCATAGGGGTGTGTGTGTGTGTGTGTGTGTACATATGTATATATTTCATTCCCTCAGAGTGAAAGCTTAAAGAGAGCCAGAGGAATTTAGGAATTTACTTTTTTTTTTTTTTTTGGAATTTACTTTTTTAATTTTAATTTTACTTTTAAAATTAAAAAAATTTTTACTGAACTCCATCTAACAGATGAGAATGAGGACACTATGAGCAGAAAATAAGACAGATACATTTTCTATGCTATTTTCTCCAGTTTCCTAGAGGAAAGCAACACTTACAGTCAATTTAACCAAGAATTAGACTATGATTTGAACAAAAAAGTATCCAGGGCATTCTTCATTATTGTTTTGATTCTTGGTTAAATGGGCATTGCATTCGTTATTGGAAATATTTAAGAAGGTACCACAAGCATGGAGATAGACAAAACTAAAGATTTTCCAAATGGGAGTAAATTAGATTTCAGAAGCTGAGAACTAAAGAGCTTGGTGTTGACTTATATTAACACTTTAGAATGAATTATTTAAGCGCATGGCTTGAGTGAACTTAGAAAATACTATTAGCTAACATCTTTAGTAACTTCAACTCTTGCCAAATTAACCTGCCATTCTTTTTCAGAGGGTAATTAGGCTGACAGAAGAGGAAATTGACAGAGTCTTTATACATGTTAATGTAAGCCAGGCATCTCACCAAGATTGCTTATACACAAGAAAGAATCATATGCTCTATAATATCACTCTTAAGTGGAATTCTGGTCACTTTTTAAGTGGATGTGGAGGCAACTAGTGCAAAACTAAAATTTTTTTTTTAACTTAAGCTCTCTTAGCTAGAAAAAACATCTCCTAACTATCTCACATTCCGTGGAAAAATAGTTTTTATTTAGCTTGTAAGAGAAGAACATGACTGAATACCCATGATTTAATATTACAAAATTATGTCTAATAAAATTAGCAATTACTCAGTAATTTGTTTTAATATTATGTACATTGCAGTTTACTTAAATGACAAAATTTGCAAGCAGCACACCACAAATAAAGTGCCATTATGGAAATTCAACCAAAATTATATATATATATACACACACACACACACACACACACACACACACATACACCAGCTTCAACAAGAAAAAAAAAAGTATGATTCACAAGTAAGCCGTGATACATACATACATGTCTTATAGTCTAACTGAAAAATCATGGGCTAAAATGTGCAAAACATTCTACTGTACATTGTAGACAATGTACAGTAGAATCTCACCTAGTAATCTAATAATAATAAAACAAAATTAACACCCGTTTAAAGTGAGAAAGGAAGAATAATAGCATATGAAAATTCTGATGATAACTCAGCACAACAGTAATAATGCATAGTTAACTGTTCTTTTTGAATATGTCAGGATTTTCAAATATATACACGTGAATTGATCTGGTTATCTATTACTGCATAACAAATCATCTCAAACTTATTGGCATAAAACAACAATTATTTTATTATGCTCGTGGAGTCTATGTCAGGAATTTAGAGAGGGCCTTTATAAGTTTCCTAAGGCTGCCTTAACCAGTTGTCACAAACATGGTCATTTAAAACAATAGAAAGTGATTCTCTCGAAGTTCTGGAGGCCAGAGGTCCAAAATCAAGGGATCTGTAGGGCAATGGTTGCTCAGAGACTCTAAAAGAGAATCTCTTCCTTGCCTCGATCTCCAAGTGGAAAAGCTAGAGTTGAAAAGCATAATAATTGAACTGAAAATTTCACTAGGTGGGCTCAACAGTGGATGTGAATCGGCAGAAGAAAGCATCGGTCACCTTGAAGATAGATCAATAGACGTTTTCTAAACTGAAGAACAGAGAGAAAAAAGAAAAATGAACAGGACCTTAGAAGTTCAGATGACGTGTGGGGCAGTGGTCAGGGTTCATCCTATGTTAACTAGAGTTCCAGAAAAAGAAGAGAAAGTGAAAGAAACAGAAAATTAAATTTGAAGAAATAATGTTCCCAAAGGCCCCAAATTTAATTTTAAAATGTTAGATTATAGATATAAGAAGCTAAATTAAACCCAGGTGGAATAACTATTGATATAGCATTGTATCATCTTCTAGACATTAACTCATTCCCTATATTGGAAATGCTTTACTGACTGCTGTGGCACAAGGTCTTGCGTGTTTGACTTGCATGTGCCATCAAGTGTCTGTGTGACCACTTTTCCTATTAGTCTCTTTTATTTAAGCCTCAGTCCATGATGATATCTTCGGTCTTCACTTGCAATAAAATTATTACTTGTCCATTAAGTCTATTTCTTTTCTTCTTCTCATTTGCCTAGGGCAAGAATTATCAAACTATATCTGTAAAGTGCCAGAGAGCAAGTATTTTCAGCTTTGCAGGCTGTACAGTCCCATAACCACTCACCTTTGTCATTTTAATGTGAGACCCACCATAGACAATAAGTAGATAATGAATGTGGCTTGTCCCAATATGACATTTACAAAAAAATAGGATGTGGGCTAGATTTGGGGTGTAGGATGTAGTTTCCTGAGTCCTGTTTGGGATAATGCAAGATGTACTACTTGAGCCAAAAAAAAGTAGGAAGTTTTAGCCCTGAAGTGACATGCCCTTATCAAAAAAAGATTGTGATTCACATAATTTTGAAAGTGCTTATGTTACAGTTTCATATGAGGAGAAAAAACACAGTTTTTTTTAAAAAGAGAAATGATCAAATTTGAGAAACAGTGAACTAGAGGAAGATCTCTACTGGTGAACTACAAGCTGAACTACTTCTTTTTCAATAATTTTTATCGATAATTTGGATGAAGTTAGAAGAAACTATCTTTAAAAACGGCAGAAGGCACAAAAGCAGTAAAGATGTCTAATATTTTGGAGAACAATGAAGCCATTCTAACGATCTCTTAAAAAGCAATTTAAGGTGATAGAATATTTGCATACTATATTAAGTGAAAGCAATAGGATAAAAAGTAAATACAGTAAAATCTCAATTTTGTACAAAACATAGGGGGAGAAACACCAGATTATGAAAAGCATAATATTATATCTGTAATAACAGCTAACTTGCTTGAATGTTTATTATATTTGCCCTTTAAGCAATTTACAACTTTATTGCATTTAATGCTCACAGCTAAACTATACAGAGGATTTTGTCATCTCTTCTTAAAATGAGAAACCTTAGGCAAATAAATTATTTGCTCAAGGTCTATATGCAGTAACTTTTGGAGTTAGATTTAAATTCAGTTTTTTTCTGACTGCAAAGGCAATGGCCTAATTTGCTAGTCTTAAATGGTGGGATTATGACTTTACTTTTATTCTCTATATACTACATATTTTTGCATCTTTTATGTTATCCACATTGAAAATGTATTATTATGATAAAAATAAATATATCAGAAGGAAAATAAAGATAGGAATTGTTGACATAGTAAATTGACATTTTACAGTCATATTAATATATTAAAATTACTGAATTTATATTTTCAAAAGAAATTCAATAATACAGATCTGGATGGATTTATTTAACCACATAAAAAATAAACTTAAATTTTTTAATGGAAGTATAGTTGATTTACAATGTTGTGTTTGTTTCAGGTGTACAGCAAAGTGATTCAGTTATGTGTGTAAATATATACTTTTTTCTTTTTCAGAGTCTTTTCTCTTATAGGAGTCTTTTCTCAATATTACAACATATTAAGTATAGTTCCCTGCGCTATACAGTAGGTCTGGTTGGAATAATTTAGATTAATAGATGTTAATGGGAATTTGGTTGACAGAGTCTCAATTAAAGGATATAGTTTCAGTACTCATACAAGCATGGGCTACACAAAGTTAAGTACAGCATCTATTACCTGGGACAGTGCTGCTCAAAGCATGGTTCTTAATTTCTGGCCAACCAAAACTATTTGTCACCAGTTCATGAAGAGCTAAGAAAAGAAATAGAGAGGAAGCAATTGGCTGAGTAATTGTATGTTAGATGAATCTAATAATAATAAACAGGGCTTATAGTTTGTGTCTTTTTTCACTGTTTTAGTAATTTATTTTTAATCAAAACTTTGGTCCTCAAGAGAGAGCGGAATAGAAGCTCAGTGGTATTTCACTATAGATAGTAAGAGAATCACTGACCTGGGAGGTAATCTGTGGCAATGGGTACCCATGTCTGTGGTACTTATACATACTCAGGTATAAAATTTAAGTGGAACTTCCACAGAAGGGAGGTTAGGATAATTAAAAGCCTGGAAATGGCATCACATGGTGAATGATAAAATGGAGAGTTAGCAACAGGTAGTCCGATGATCATAGGAAAAAGAGGAAGTGCTTATTACGTGTAGATAGAACTGGAAAAAGGTAGAAATGAGTAGAAGAAAGATTTTGAGTCAATAATCAAGAAGAAGCCTAATTATCAGAGTACTAAAAATGAGCATATTCTGCTATAAGATGGAAAATTCCTCCACATTAGAGCTATTCAAATAATTTTGGGTGATAACTTGAAAGACATTTGGTGTAAGACTGATTCTTGAAAGTTCTTGCTTACTTCCAAGACTGTGACTCTCAAAATCAGATAAATAATCTGATTTGGTAATATTGTCCCAGCTTACACTGGACATCAGTGCTCAGTGGGCTCTGAAACCAGTAGTGCTGCTGTCCATGTAAGTTCAAGACCATACTAATTAACTGGGTTGATCTTAATTTTGCGATGTGTTTTGGTTCCCTTAGGTGTAGAGTTTTGGCAACCCTATTTTTAAAACAATCACTTATTCTGAAATGGTATTGAGTAACCTACATACATTTTTTTCCTAAGTCTTTATTTTTGTTCAGTGAGATGCTTTTGCTGTCCAGATATTTTTCTCAGCCTTACATATCTTACTTTTGCATGTGTGTTCTAAAAAGAACAAGCCAGTCCTGAAATATACTCAGGAACTAACAGTGCATTTGACAGCCATAGGTGTAAGAAAGATAAAATGAATTCATATTTTATATCCTGAAATTACCTCTTCTCTTCTCGACTCTCATAGGAACTTCTTTATACCTTATTTTCTCCATTGCATTATATTTATCATTCTTTTATAATAAATACTTGTCACAGCTTAGTTAGACTGTTCTCTTCTTGGTCTCTCCTGAAAGCAGAAGGCATGCATAATGTTTTCCTTTCAATGAGAAGTGAAAGGGAATGAGAACTACTTCTTCCTGTACAATTTTGACTGTTTTGCTACTAATTATGACACTAAAACTGTGAACGTTTATCGAGCCATTGCTATGTCGAGGCTTTGTGCTAAACATACTAATTGCATCTTACCATTTATCCTTAGTCATGGCTTAGCTCCGCCTCTAACATGGGTAAACCTGGTGATTAGGTAGTCTTGCTATTACTAACATGAAAACATTTTTGGTTCCTACGTGCCAAATATTGAGTTAGGAATATTTTGATTTTCCCTTGGAGAACCATGCATACTTAAGCCATTTGTATACGGCTTTAACCTCCTACAAGGCAGTGGTTGTTATCATATCATTATATTTTCCTACAAGAATAAAAATCTCTTATACAGGGATAGCTCAGTAAAAATTCATTTTATAACTTAAACTACTTTTAGCCTGACATACAGATGAGTGTTATAAGATCATCCAAGCCTACTAGAATTGCATTAACTAGAGAAACCACCACTCCATGGGCAACTTACAAACCGAAGCTAGGGATATGGAGCAGTAGTGACCATTTTTAACAATGGATTGTTGGGTTTCTCTGGTGGCTCAGTGGTTGAGAGTCCGCCTGCCGATGCAGGGGACACAGGATCGTGCCCCGGTCCGGGAGGATCCCACATGCCGTGGAGCGGCTGGGCCCGTGAGCCATGGCCGCTGAGCCTGCACGTCCGGAGCCTGTGCTCTGCAACGGGAGAGACCACAACAGTGAGAGGCCTGTACCACAGAAAAAAAAAAAAAAGAATGGATTGTTAGTAAACAGAGTGTGAGACTGGGAATGCTAGTAAAACAGTCCTGGGGCTGAGGAAGAAATTTAACTCAGCAATCATTGTTCTCTTGTCTTGCCACCAATGCCACATTTAGAGCACAGCCTTTGGGCCCCAACATGCCTGGGTTTCTGTAGTCACTTAAATTAGTGACCATAGACAAGTCATGTAATTTATTTGTGCCCCAATTCCTCATTGATAAAATGGAAACAATAATACCTATGTCAGAAGGTTATGGTGAGGAGTAAATGAGGTAATCTAAGCCAAGCAAGAACATAGTATCCCGCACATAGCAGGCACTGAGCAAATGATTGTTTTCTCTTTCCTTCATAACTGATTCTGGAATATATGTTTGGCGCTGCCTTATTGTTCACCCATGATATTACTGCCTATTATGAACCCTAATTCTAATTCTAACATACATGTTTTTGATTTTTGACCATATTCTAACTTCTCAGATTCATCTACACTCTTGTCTTGCCTCTATTGTTGTTTTTTTTTTCCCCACTTTGGACACTCAGCTTCATACCTGTCCATTTCTCACAACTTCATCTCATATAATCCTCTCAAGAGCAGAGAAAGCATAAAGAAATATTAGCACAAGCATAAGAAAACAAATAAGATCTGATATTTCCATAGAAAGATTTTTTTTTTTTTTTTTGCGGTACGTGGGCCTCTCATTGCTGTAGCCTCTCCCGTTGCGGAGCACGGGCTCCGGATGCGCAGGCTCAGCGGCCATGGCTCACGGGCCCAGCCGCTCCGCGGCATGTGGGATCTTCCCGGACCGGGGCACGAACCCGTGTCCCCTGCATCGGCAGGCGGACTCTCAACCACTATGCCAACAAGGAAGCCCCATAGAAAGATATTTTTAATCACTTGAATATCTGATGAAATCTGCCTTCTGTGTGTATAAGTAATATTTTAACAAGCCTTATGTCAGCTTCACAAAAGTTTGTGTATTTTTTTTTGTTGTTGCAAGAATGTTTTCTGTTCAGGGAATGATAGTAATAGAATATGCTGCAATATCTTTACATTTGCACTGTTATATCTCACTACTCTTCTGTTGCAGAAGAGCAGTAATGACTCAGCCAGGTAAAACTTGCCAGTATGTGAACCTTAAATTTAATATAAATAAATGTCCTAGTTTATATACCTATGTTATCATTATAATGTAGAGTTATGGTTTTGTAGACTTGAATTCTGCCTTATATAAATATTATATTTAAAAACTAAATGTATAACATTCAGAAAAGAACCATATTAAAGGACCTGAATATTAAGTAGGTTTTCTTTAAGGAAGAAGGGATATACAAAATGCTATGCAAACTGCTTAGATAAGCACATAAATCATTCTAGGATTCCACTGACTTCTTGCATATCCAAAGACTATCTGGATTGAGAAACTGTAATTCTATCATTAGTTTGTTTATCTTTACCACAGATATGACATATAGCTTCAAATATTCAAGAGCATTGTCTTTAAAATTTAGTATGCATTTAAAATCTGAAAACGAAAAAGGAGGTGAATTAGATAATCACTGCTATGTTTCTATATGTTAAATATTTATATAAGAGACTATAGTAAATAAAATCTGTATTTTTAAGTAAGGAACATTTACCAAAGAGCATTATAATACAGATAGTTTATTTTTAAGAAGTTACCTTATTTAGAAGTTCAACATTATTGAAGAGCTTCCAGGATAAAATGAGTTAGGTTGCAAGTACTTGTACCTTATTGAATTTAGCCCTTCATTGATTTGCTTAAGTATTCATGGTTCATATAGTACTGCTAAAATTTATATTTACTACCAGTTCATTAGTACAGCTAATTCGTATAATTATCATGGGATAAAAATACCAGACTAAATTATTCAGTGATTGGTTAGTAATTTGAGCTGGACTTCACTGAACATTTCTGGTTTTATCTAGGCTTCCTCATGTGTCTTCAGCCATCTGGGGGCTGTTGGTGGATGATGGCCTCCACACAGTGGCTCACTCCTGCCTGCCAGCCCAGGCTTACTCACATAGAGACTCCTTTCAACAGCAGCAAGAACATAAGCACCAAGGCACCAGCATTTTTCAAATCTCCGTTTGTACCATGTTATATCCCATTGTTTCATATTATGCACTGTTGGCCAAAGCAAGCCTTATGAGAAAGCCCATCAGTCAGTGTGGTAGTGCATCAGCCAAAGGTGAAAACACAGAATGGCATGAATAAGTTTGGGACCATACTGCAATAATCTACCACAGTGAGGTCTTATGGAATTATTCACATTAAGCCTTCTCTTACTTCATAAGAAAATAGTTAAAACACAAAATGTAAGCATTGCCTATTCACTAGAATTTTATTTGCTTGATGCCATAAGAATTTATTTACTTGATAACTTCTCCTGTAGCAGATAATTTCCTGGTGACACATATGTCTTATGGAGACATATGTTTGTTTCTTTGTAGAAAACTTGAATGTTCTTCCCTTCGTCCATCCCACCATCCTTCTTCACTAACCCCTCAAAAAATTAAATCATGACCAATGTGTTTCTTTTGACATAAAATGAACCCCACGCAACAAACCAAACCCAACAAACAAAAATCAAAACCCTCAAACTCTGACAAAAAGCAGATAAAGTATTTTTTAGAGAAAGTTTACATAACACTCATTTTGCATATCCATACTTCAAAATTAAGATTTCTAACGTGAAATTAAGATGCATACTAAACAAATTTCAGAATTTCAAAAATTTAGGGAAATGTTCATATATGGTAAGTGTTGAGTCACAACAACTCGTTATTAATGTACAGGGTTTTGGTGAGAAAATAGAGCTTATAAAGTACTATGTTAGTCTCTATATAAGCAGTATATTTTGTTGCCTTCCTATAGCATATTCCTTCTCTAATAGTTGCAAATCAGTTTCTCAAGATCTTCCCCTCTTTCTCTTCCTCATTTATTTACAAATAATTTTTATTGTTTACTGACCTGCAGATTTATTTGGGAAAATCTGTGAGTGAAAGCAAATTATAATTTAAGGGGATAATAAGGCCTCTCAAGAGGGTTTTTAGACTAAGTAAACTGAGCATATTTGTAGGCAAAAGAAATGAATCAGGAGAAGAGTGAGGCTTTGCAAGAGAAAGGGTATAATGGTGGAATGCGTTCACAGGGAACAAAGGTGTTATCCTTAGAAAGTGGGCTAGGCTTGTTCCGCTCTGAGAGGGAAAGAGGGTAGTGTAAGTACAGACTGAAGAACAAGGCTATGCAAGAGAGCAGAGTGTGATATAAAAGAGACACAGTACATTGGAAGAAAAGACTTTTTCTCATGCTTCTTAGTAAGAGCAGTGATAGGATCACTTACTTAGATTGAAAGTCCAGTTCATTTCAGTTCATCTCACATTATTTGAGCCTCTCTTATGTGACAAGAATCATGATAGGTACCTATGATCCAAAGAGGAATAATACACAATCTCTGTATTGAAGGACTTTACAGTCTTGGTGGGAGACAGCTGCATAAATCCAGTCTAATGTTCATGGGAAGGCTTTCAGAGGAAATGACACCTAAACTTGATTTTAAGGGATGTATAGACATTGACCATGAGAAGACAGAGGAGGAAATTACAAGCAGAAGGAAGAGCAATTGCCAAATCAGCCAGGATGGACAGATAAATGTTCAACATTGATAGAGCTGTTTCTCAACTGTTTTTAACCTATTACCCCTTTGATGAACATGAAAAATGTTCACATCCTTCTTTCGGAGATGCGAAATTGCCTTCCACCAATGAAGACCCACTTTTCTAGTATAAAAGCTGAAGTTTCTTAGTGATGAGAAGACTCTTCATGAGCAGATTGAACTGGCCCTGGGAATTATGTGTAGGTCTTTTCATTAGCAATTATGTGGGAGGTGAATGCTGAGGAGACAAGAGGTAGTAGAGTATAGATGGAAAGGGAGTGAAAGCTAACATTAGCAAGACCCCTCCTTTTCGCCCAGAGGAGCCATAGATGACTAGAAATTGTTCCAAGGCAGTCAAACGAGGTGCTTAAATTTTTCTACCAATTGAATTCCAATATAACCTCTAATGAAATACCAATTGATTAGAATAACCAAGACTTAGGAACTGCATTTCTCAGTTCTCCATGTTTCAGAAAACTGTTTGTACTGGTATTCTTTTTATCTGCATTTAAGTAAAATCCAACAATTGGGTTGAATTGATCCTTTGGCTGTCAAACAAATAAACAAACCAAAAAACAGGTTTCTAAGTTCATGTTAATTAAGTGAGCTTAGAAGCCATTTGAGTAATCCACTTGGACTTCACTAAAAGCTACCCTTCTAATGACAATCTCCATAGGGGAACAATGTCATTAAGCCAGCTTTGCTTGAAGATATTTATTCATAATATCATAGGTTAAATTCACTGTTACATTATGATTCAAATACTCCGTAGTTTTATATTTGTACATTTAATAATCCATTCTTAATGTCTTTGGATATATTTTATGGAAGCAGTGGATAACTGGATTAAATGGCTCATGAAGTTGACATGTCACACATATCTGAGACCCCAGAGGTTTTAACATTGAAACTGACAATAGAGGGAATCGAACCAACGACCTAAGGCTGTCCACACGTGTCGGGTCTACAGTCTTCCGCCCTACCAGTTGAGCTATCGAAGGGTGCGCGCCGCCAGGCCCGGGCCCTCACTTTCTGTGGAAATGCCGGAGCACGGCACTGGGACGCCCGAGTGTGAGTGTTTCATCAAGGAGGTTATTTTGCGCTGTTGGCGTTTGTGTGAAGAAGGCAGAGCTGTGGGTGAACGTGAGCTTAAGTAGCCTCGGAGGGAAAGCTCAGTGGTCATCTTTGGGGAGCAGCGGAACGAGAACCGGCACCGATGTGGGGTCGCAGAGGATTCGCTGGGTTGGCAGGAGATGTTATTCTCCTCCACAGTCCGGCAGTGAGGACAGGACTGATCTGGTAGTTGTTGTTTTGACTGAATCAGCTAAAAGTCTTGTGGCACAAGTATTCCACAGTGTGCTTTCAGTTAACAGCCCCACTTGTGGGGCTGTGCACTGGCTGCTTCGTGGAACTCTGTAACCAGAAGACTTGGCTGCTTAGATGGAGCAGCACATCGGGGACTCAGTGACCCACCATACAAAGGGTACTGTATTCATGACCAAGGGAAGCCAGCCGCCACGACTGTGGCAGAACTAAGACCTTTAGAGAGCTATTCAGAGGGTGTTAGTGGGCATACTTGAAGCCTTTCCTGCTAAAGGTTTTTGAATTATGCCTATTATTATGGCCACTGTAGATGCTGCTTTGATAACAGCTTTCACCCCCGCCTATCCCATGAAAACCCAGATTTCATCTCCAGTCAAGTTTGGGTGACATAATTCTTCTGTTTGGCGTTTGTGAGACCGCACACAAGATAACTACATCTGCACGGCTAATTCTTCTTTCTGCAGACATACAAACTTCGCCTTCTATGGACCCAACTTAACTTTACGGTTAATTCAATTACGTCTAGAGTATTTGTACAAATGTCTGATTCTTCACAATTAAGCATAACAATCAACTCTTTAGTTTCTATAAAATGCTATGACTTTTGTTTCACTCGAGGCCATTGAAATGGAACTTTGATAGAACGGTGGTTGAGATCACTTGTTCATTAAACTTTTAGCAATCAGTCTTTATATGATAGGTCTTCTATTAGTAATGTTCTTTTCCTTCACGAAGTGTCATTCCTTTTATGTATTCATGGCGCGGAAATCAAAAATGGACCATGGTGGAGTGGTCATATAACAGCTTTACAAAACCATCCACCTGTAATCCTCCACCCCTTGGTAAGGATTCCTCAATCTTGCATCACAGTGGGGCAACAATATGAAAAACATATATTACACTTTAATATTTCTTTCCCTGCCCAACCTAAATGTAAAAATAAAAGAGCTTGGTATGATACTTTATTAGGCGCTACTGGAACTTGTATGGGCCTAGTTAACTCCATAGATGTAGAAACTCTAGCTAATCGATTACATAATACTGGAAAGGACATAGCTCAAGCTTTAACTAATGTTCAGTGGATGTCCACTATTATGAAACCCCATGAGCTAACCCTGAATTACGATAAAGAATTCATGCAATTATTTAACATATCCCAAATTGGAAAGCTGAAGCAAACTCAAAAAATAAGTAAAATTTTCAGTTGGTCCAAAAGGATAAGGCTCAAAAAATCTTAATGTCTAATAATGTATATGCATGGAGAAAAATATTTGCTCAGTGAGCCCCTACAAATCATTGGTTATCGATTCCAGAAGGAACTACTAAATGTACAGATACTTGGAGTACAGGCACCTTGCACCATTATAACGTTTTAGATAATTTTACTATGTGTCAATTTCATGTGTTACCAGTTGTTTTTAATGATGAATATTGGCTACCCCACTTTAATGGAAGTTATCTAGATTCAGATAATCAAACACACCTTTTACTGGACTGTGTGCGAGCTGCTGAAGGACTAGTCTGTGGACAAACTTTGAGGATATGGGAACCCTGTTTGTTGGAACGTTCTATCAACTGTTGTTAATGGACTATATACCCTCAATCTTATTGTATGTTTTTAAAGTGGCTCCCCAGTTCTTACGTATTGTCACCAATGATGAAAACACTATTTCAACTTACCATTTAGACGTTCCATTTTCTGGTTGTTTATCACATGTTGATAATTTGTATTGGAAAGGTGTTTGGTATAAGTTTTTATCTGTTAAAGAAAAACCATTGTGAACACAGTTGTCAGTTCCTACTTTACCCACTACTAATGCTATTCTACCTTTAGAACCTTTAAAAAAGATATTAGAGGGCACAAAAAATTTAGGCAAATTTATTGGAAAACATAATTGTTCTTTATTAGAACATTCTGTAATCACTACCATTGCTGCAAACAAATTGCTGGATATAAACGTAAATGTCCCAAAACACGTCTCACTCCTGGTGGGACGTTTTCTGCACTCAGTCTCCTAGTGCCTCAAAACTATTCTCCACACTGTTTAATCCTTTATTAGTTGCATTGATTGTACTATTTCAGTTAACTATTTGGAATTGCCATTTGTCATACCAAATCAGGAAAACTTCTCGTGTTATTTTGGCTTTTTCCTATGCTCTCGGGCCTAAACAATCCTGAGACCGACTGTCAGGAAAATTGAAATGGAAATAGTCTTGTTCAGGCTTCAGAGGCAATACTAGTCCTCTGACCAATTCGTGACCTTACCTGGACTACATGCTTGCTTGTAAACTGCTGTCATCAAGTCTGGTGGCACTTAAGATAAAGAAAGGGACTGGGTCTTGGAATTTCTCGAGCCCTGAGAACCTGGCCAGGTTCCCCAGGGTCTGGAAAATCTTGTGACTCACAAGGTAAAACATACAGCATTGTTGAAGAAAACCAGAGCTGCATATTTGCATGCAAACTGATGATATCAGCTTGCGGCCTGGTATTATAAACGGGACTCTCCTAGACTATAGTCTGATGTCTAATCCGTGGAGTGGAGGCACTTCTCAGGTCCTTTCCCAGTTGGGACTCCAGATTGCTGTTTCCGGGAGTTCCCAGCACTGTTCAAGTGTGGATATAGGTGTCGGCCCAATTTGGTGATGTAAGTGCTTTTACTTCTCTCTCTTATTTATATTTCTTTCTTTTTGATGACTTCCTATTAAAATTGAGCTAAAACTGTTTAAAAAAACCTGACAATAGAATAAAGTTATGGTAAATAAAATAGTTTCAGATATTATGGTAAATAAAATATGTTCACGTAGTAGGTATGAATGTATGTCAATCTCATAAATCGTTAACTTCATAGGACAATGGGATCATGACGAAGGAATCACTGGTTTTTTTTTTTTAATTTTTATTTTTATTGAGATATAGCTGATTTACAATGCTGTGTTAGTTTCTGGTATACACCAGAGTGATTCAGTTATATATATATTCTTCTTCATATTCTTTCCCATTATGGTTTTTTGTTGTTGTTCTGATTTTCCACATGGTCAGGAGTTGCTGCAGCACCTTGACGAGAGCTTTCACACTAATGTGTGCCTGGGCTGCGCCCAGCCTTAACTACCCTGGTGGGGCCGGTTGGAGCTCCCTGCCTGGCATCCTGAATGGCGGTCCTCTCTTCCCTGTCGTTCCCAGAGGCCACAGGGGGTTTTAGGGGATAGAGAGTTACGCTCCAATTCATCATACTAATTATTTTTTACCCCCCACTGTTTCTCAGGCCTTCTATCATAAGGTGGTAGAAGCCTCACAGAGACATATTATGTTCTCCTCTTTTGGGTCTCTCCTGAATGCTAGCCCCCTGAAACAGTTAGTTCCTCCTAGATATCTATCCGGGTCGTGGCCCCCATCATTCCTCCCTGTGCACTGGTTTTTCTTGATTTCCCTTCACATTACCTTTAGAAAATGGCTTCATGGATCTGATATTGTTCACGTAGCCCATGGTTACCCTCTGTGGCTCTCATCTTGTCTTTCACAGTGTTATATACACTGCGGATTATGAGATATGATTATCAAAGCAGTTTTCTTTGTTCTCTCATCTTTCCTTTTTCAATACTATTTTTGACTGCGGTAAAATATATATAACATGAAATTTACCATTTATAACCATTTTAAGTATACCATTCAGCAGCAGCAAGTGTGTTCATAACGTTGAATAACCATCACCACTATTTACAAAATTTTTCACCACCCCAAACAGAAACTCTGTTCCCATTAGGCAATAATGAACTCCCCATTTCTCCCAGCTTCTGGTCACCTCTAATCTACATTCTGTCTCTATGAACTTGCCCATTCTAGATATTTCAAATAAGTGGAATCATGGAATATTTGTCCTTTGGTGTCTGGCTTAGCGTAATGTTTGTCACTGAGCATAATGTTTTCAAGGCTCATCCATCGTGTGTCAGAATCCCATTCCTTTGCATAGCTGAATAATAATCCGTTGTATGTATATACCACGTTTTGTTTCTCCCGTTTCCTTTTAAAATTTATTCGCCTGGAGTAGTCCTTCCTCTCCCTGGCTCAAAAGTCAGGCAGGCTATGTAAGGTCAAAAGTCAGGCACTTGTAAGCGATAAAAAGTCTTAGAATCACTTTATGTTGTGCATTCATGTTCTCAATCCATTAAAAATGCCTTGTGTTGAAAAATAAACTTGATGTATCATTAAATCTTCTCCCTGGCCCCCGAGGCCCAGCCCTTTGCGCCATACCTGAGTCCACTTGGCGTAGAAGCCCAAATGGGCTGATGCAGCTCACCTGGTTGCTCTGAGGGTTCATCAGGTCCTGCCTGTACCATGACTCTTTATTCATCTCAAATTAAGGTTGACAGGAAACAATAATAGATGATTATTTACTTTATTCCCCCTGAGAAGTGTCCACTTCATCTATCTCCAGATCTAGGTTTTTCAATTCTAGTGCTTAAAATTAGTTTGCCTTGAATAAAAATAACTTAACCCTGCGTTAGTGCCTATAATGTTTCAGCATCATTACAGGATCATCCCTACAGACCAAAGTCCCCTGTCCTAACTTTGGTAGCAAAATCCTAACCATGTTCCTGTAGGTATAACAGAAATGTGTTCCTGCCCGAAATATAGCTCATGGACATAATTGCAAAGATTTGTCAAGATATGTGTGGAGGATATTCTTTGTAGCACTGTTTTGTAGTAGACAAGAATTTGGAGACAATCAAATTTTCAATAATATTGTACTGGTTAAATATATTTTTGACATATCTGTAAATATAGCCTGTTTAAAAAGATGGCAATGTGGTTAGGTTGAGAAATTTTCTTCTGATGGTTTTAATATTAATTTCTTTCACTCTCCTACTTAAAACAACTATTTTTCTCTAGTATTCATATTGAATGGAATCACCAAATCAAATTTGAATTCTGATAATTTATCTTAATTTTACCTATCCTGTATTGTTCTTCTGTCTCCCAGTATTTGTAGAGGGGATTGTAAAGTGTAATTAGGAACTTGAACTTGGAAGTCAGACGTACCTAGATTTTGGTTGTGTGAATTTAGGCAAATTTTAAATGTCTTAGGCTTGGTATTAGTTATTTCTTTTTATCTATCTATCCATCCATCTATTCATCTATCCTCATCTATAAAATTGACATAATAGTACATACTTCAGAGGGTTGCCAACATGGTTAATGAGATCAGGTACGAAAAGTACTTCTTTCTTTTCTCTTTTTCTTCTTTTTTTGGATAGACTCTCAATGAACTACCACTAATAAAATAATAATGAACTTTCCTCTTGAGGCAAGCATCACTTTGTCCTGAACACATCAGGCTCTTTTGACTCCCATTTCCTTGTGCATGGTTGCTGCTTCTTCCTATATAAATTGTAATCACTTAGATGAGACCAAGCCAAAACCCCACCTATTCCATGAGGTCTTGTCCTGCGAATGTAGAACACAGAAGTTTCTGAATCTAGATCTAAATTTTGTGTGTGCCCTTTGGTCCTTAATTGGAGTTGTGGGCCACTATTGTTGTTTGTTGATTTGCCCATGTAGATATTATTTCCTGAAGAGATTTAAAATTCTTAGGTCGTAAATTATATTAACAAGAAACAACAGACAACAAAATAAAACAAAAATACTGTCAACCAAAACAAACTATTCTCCCCAGACTCTTCCAGAATATATTTTAAGCTGTCACGTATTTACTGAGTGGATATTTGAATGGCTGTCATAGAATATTAGAAATGACTCTCAAGTTCAATGTGACATTGACTACACCCAAAACGGAGTATTTTTTCTTAGAGAAGTTCTTGTCAGCTAAGCCTTTTATTGGTGTTGAAAGGTTGGCATTAGATCACAGCGTAAAGGCAACTTCACCTCCTCTAATGTTGATGCTGCATTTTGATTTTGGACCTCCTACAAACTTAATGGTGGCAGCAGAGCTGATATTAAAGATGGGCTGGGGCTGGTTTTCTTTTGCTGGCTTGCTTCAGATCTCCTTTTATTATCTCTGGTTACCTAGCAACAGATAATGTTGCGCTAAGGCCAAAGGATGCCCTCTAGACTCATCCCTGTGCTAAGATTTTGAGTGTTTATTCATTAACCATATTTCTTTGATGTTCATGTAAAGGCCCATATTTGTGTGGAAAATGGGAAAGAGTGATTTGGCTAATGAAACAGCCACACATTATTTGAGTCTCTAATATAGTGCAAGCTTTTTTTAAAAATGTGCTGAGTAAACTTCTTTGCTAATTTGCAGAAAAATAATTTGGTGGTGACTTGCTATAATTTAAAAAGAAGTGGAAGTGATTTCCTTTTAGGTGGTTTCTTTCAAATTGCAGGTTTAAAGGTGGCTGATGACAAACTAATTGCCCGACGTTAACTAGGCTCACTGCGGTAAGAAGTCTTGAAAATATTTCTTCTCGTGGTGTTTGTATCACCTTGAGCTTCATTTTAATGATGCCTTACTCTTCTTGTATCGAGCCTCATTTCCACAGAAAACGTGAGCTATTTTCACTTTTTGAAAAACAGAATCATGTGTAAAATGTTTAAAGCTGCTAAAAAAGTTTCTCATTAGTTTTAAAAATTCTGCACAGAGAGGTCAGTTTTGCTTATTTTTTTCAAGTTTATAATGCTGTGACTTTAGCCACTCTCTCTAATATCTCTGTGGTATTTGTCATTTTTACTTCAGAAATATAATTACCAATGCCAGTGGAGTGTAATTATATGACTGTTTCGATAGAGAACCATGAGAATCTCAAATTTATGTAATCTGAATTCTAAAATTTAAGGGGATCTGCATAGTTTTATAACTAATTCTTCCATCTAACCAGAATTTAAATTTAGAATGAATGAAATCAATTTAAAATGTTAAACATTTTTTAAAAACAACTGACTTCTAATTTAATCCAACAACCCCTACTGCATGTTTGTTATGTTTATATGACTGACTGAGACATTTTAGGTCTTGCACATGAAAATGACATAGTCTTTGTTTGCAAGTCTTGCACATGAAAATGACATAGTCTTTGTTTTCAAGTAACTTATAATTTATGAAGGAGATAATGGGTATGCAAGTAAATATAACACAAGGGAGAATGGAGTTACAAACAGAAACCTATGCAGATATAAATACATGTACATACTAGATTTGTTCAAGAGACAATAGGGCTTAAATTTGTCTAGGACAGTGGTTCTCAAATGTGCACCGCAGGCTAACCAGCAGCATTAGAATCTTTTGAGAACTTTTCAGGAATGCAGATTCTTGGGCCTCGTCCCAGACTCCAAACTCGAAGACTCTGGAATAGAGTCCAGTAATCTGTTTTCACAAGCCCTCCAGGTGCCTTTGATGCATGATAAAATTTGAGAACCGCTAGAGATGAGCTGTCCCATACAGTAGCCACCAGAAATATGTTGTTACATTATTTAAATCTAAATTAAATAAAATCAGGATTTCAGTTCCTCAGTTGCATCAGACACATTTCAAGTTGGTCAGTAGGCATAGGTGGCCAGTAGCCACCATATTGGACAGGACAGATGTCTAACATTTCCATCACTGCAGAAAGTTTTATTGGACAGCATTGCTCTAGAGCATGGAGATCTCAATGGGAAATTATTGAGAAATGAAAGAAAGTAGATTTAGCTCAAATTACACAGATTCTTAAATGCAATAGTAAGAAATTTGAGCTATATTCTCAGAGGAGAATGATGGTTTTTTTAAAAGGACATGACAAGCCTACACTGTGCTTGTGGAACATCACTCTTGCAATCAGGTGCCTGATGCTTCCTACTGAGTGAGACTGGAGGAAAGCAAGCAACAGGTATATTTGTACTGAGACTGTAATAGTGGGAAGGGAAAGAAGAATGTTTGTTTATAAAACATTGAGAATATAGACCCAGTAGGAACTGATTACTCGTTGAATGAGAGGTGGTCAGAGAGAGAGAAAAATTAAATAAGATTGGATTTTGAGTGAGTAATTGGGAGAAAGTTAACACCATTAGCAGTGAGAAGGAAATAGGAATAGCAGTAGTTTATCAGATTACATGAAAAAAAGATCTTGGGTTTGCCATGCAATTCTGTTATCCAGTAGCTTTTACATTCATCCAGAAATTTTCTTCAATACTCTTAAAACACAGTTTTATCCTGTTACTTTCTTTTCCTATCTGGTAACTTTTTAGATAACTGGTTTTAATGAAGAAAATGAACATTTTCCCAATAATTACTTTGAATGTTTTTCAAAGATGGAAGAAATTTTATTTATCAATGCATCAGGTGGAATATGTCAAAATAATTCCTTCGTTTTTGGCTAGAAAATACTTTTTATGGATGAAAGAGTTGCAAAAAAAAAAAAAACCAGGTTGTAATGTGTTCTATGAAAATTCTGGTTTCCTCAAGTACCATCTGAACATTATAGTTGTATTTCGTGGCAAAATTGAAATGAGTTTCAGTTTCGTGCTAAATAGAATACAGTTGACCCTTGAACAACATGGGTTTGAACTGCATGTGTCCACTTACGTGTGGATTGTTTTCAGTAATAAATACTACAGTATTACATGATCCCGGGTTGGTTGAATCCACAGATGCTGAACCATGGATACAGAGGAACCACGTATATGGAGCGCCGACTATAAGTTATATGTGGATCTTTGACTGTGTGGAAGGTTGGAACCCCTAAACATCAAGTTATTCAAGGAGCAACTGTATTTGTGTTTAAAAATAAACGGAGTGCTTGGAGTGTCAAGCCTTGTTCTAATCCTTTGTTATCTTACAAATTTCACAGCAGTGTATACTTTTACACATTAATATACTTATATCTCTGTGGATAAACTTTATTTTTGGAGATTAAAAAAAAATACTGGTTAACATATTAGAATGGTTCGTGCATGTTAGCTAGTTCTTTACAGAGGTAGCGTGATCAGTATGATTTGAGGCATCATAGTAAGGTAGAAAATAAATCACTGTTAGGTGTCCAGAATTGGGGGTTGTAGTTCTACTATTTTTAGGATGTTAGATAAAGTGTAAAATTCTGTGGGCTAACATTTTTCATTTATGTAATGATGAGCTTGAACTAGATTACCTTGGTATTTCTGGCTCTAAATGGAGCAAAGCATAAAAGCATAATTGCTTGCAAATTATTCATTAGCTGCTGTTGATTAAAGAGCATGCCTCCTAGGTGGCAAGGAGGCACAGGGCAGGCAACTTGCTGAGAAGTTGAGGAAAATAAAATGTGGGACAGAGGATGGAGTTGCTTGTATCAGATTGGACAGTAGCAACTAGAGACGTAACTTGAAGACTCTGAGACCTGGGGTAGTGTTCCCATAGGGGAATTGCTATCCTCATGTAAACGCGATTCTAATTGGTAACAGGTAGTGTGATGGAAAATGAAGAAGAATGTTACTTAAGGTTGTCCAGAAGTGGAGTTAGAGAGGCTTTTACAAAGACTAACTGTTCTTATAACTGTTATACTCGGTCTGCCTCTAGCTTCTGTTTATACTGTTAAATGCATATATTCAAATTTTGTACAGGGTAGAAGTGAATTTGGAAGATACCTTCATGGGTGAATATCTGATGGGGTAGAAAGAACACTGGGTAGGGAATCATGAAGCCTTGTTTGGGTGCTAGCTCCTGTGACTAGTGCTGTAGTGTTGCACAAGTTCCTTACATTGATACCTGCTTCTGTGCCAACTACCCTCTGGGCAGACTTGACACTCTTAGGCATATCTAAGCAGCAGGGAGAGTGATCTAAACAGCAAGTGGCTAAATTGCTCTAATTTCCCACCAGTCTACTTAGTTTACCAGCTCACTGAAATTGGTAGCACCCCAGATCAAAACTCTTTCTGGTAACCAATGCTGACAAGTAGTCCTAGGCAGACCATATGGATTTGTGAACATTCACAATGTTGACCTTGACTGCGTCCAAACCAGAGGAAGAAACAATAGATACGTGCAGCAGTAAGGAGTGATTGATCATTCAGATGAGTTTAATGCCTTTCTTAAAACACTTGAGTTTTTTTTCCTCCCATAGTCTAGTCATTTGTCTGCCGCACCAACACTTATTAAATTTCTCTCCAGACCTTTCCAAATGGGGCTTTCTTTTTTTTTTTTTTTGCGATGTGCGGGCCTCTCACTGTTGTGGCCTCTCCCGTTGCGGAGCACAGGCTCCGGACACGCAGGCTCAGCGACCATGGCTCTCGGGCCTAGCCGCTCCGCGGCATGGGGGATCTTCCCGGACCGGGGCACGAACCCATGTCCCCTGCATCGGCAGGCGGACTCTCAACCACTGAGCCACCAGGGAAGCCCCCAAGTGGGGCTTTCTAATTGCAGTTTCTCAGCCTCCTGAATATCATTAACTTCATTTATGTAGTCATTTCTTGTTGACCCAAGGAGGGATGTCTGTTATCAGGGAAACCAGAGGGTTGGGGGACAAGAAAAGTTAAATCTGTGCTTGAACCTGCTCAGACTCCACCTGTGTTTTCTGCTTTTCCCTCTCCACTGACCACAAATTGTGTAGTGACAATGCATTTATTCTTGTCCTCTGTATTTCACTGACCAGAGATTTCTCAGTGACCAGAAGAAAGTTTTGAGTTTTTATTACCTCACCAGAGAACCGAAAATAGTTTTTCAAAATCCTTTACAAGATTTTCCATAAAGTAGATGTTTTATAATTCTTAAAATTAATTACTACACTGATATATTTGTCTTATATTAAAATGAGAATAATGATTACATTAACATAAGTCCTTTCTTGATCCTCTCTTCTCCCAGAAGCTTAATCTCTGGGCTGTATTTTTTTTGCCCTGCAAATAGAGGAGTTTGGATTTGGTGATCTCTGAGTCTCTTCAAGCTCTGAGACTAAGTCTGAAAGTTAAGGATGATAATAGGAGGATTTTCCTAGTTTCTTGAGATTGAAGTCATGAAAAGTGTCTGCTGTGCTACTTTCTAAAACAGGCTTTAGATTCGCTGAAGTGAGTAAACCATTGCAGTGGTCTGACACTGAATGCTGTGTATCTTCTGATTTTCCTCAGATTGTTGCCTCTCACTCTTCCATGCAATGATTTTGCAGGCATTCAGTCCTTGAAGCAAGTGGCATTTTTCCAATTTTAACTCAGGTCAGTCAGCTGGCTGAGTATTGATGAACCAGCATTTGTTAAAACGATGTCTCAAGTAATGTCAATCTGGATTCAACACGTGCTGTGCCGAAGAGATTTCTTCATTAACCTGCTGACACCGCCAGTGAGAGTTCAATGTTGTTTCAAGAAAGGATCCCAGAAGCATGTGCCCCTTTGCTATTTTTACCATTAGCCTTGGTGTTCCATGAGTATCATGTCTTTTATTTTCCTTATCAAAGCTAAATAATTTGTGAATACCATTTAAATACATAATTTTAATTTTTAAATATGCTGGTGACTGTAACATTTGATTACTGAACCCTGGAGGTACTGAGATATAGGAATATCTAAGTCACAAGCTAGGACTGAATGAGCTACTTCTATGATTTTGATTTGCTTATTTATTTGTTTATTCATTTATTGCTTTTAGAAAGGTCTGTTTTGAAGCCACTTATCTGTAAAGCTTTCCCTGACAATCCTGAGACTCTTTCCCAGGGACAGGATGTTCATCTTGCCATTTTTGAAAGTGTAGTATAGCTGCTGCTGTGGATTTTACTATGGAAAACCTAGTATGTGTCCATTTCATTTTCTGTCAAATTTGCTTAGGTAATAAAAAATATATATTCCACTAAAAATAATATTATGTTTATCATGGATTAATTCAACAGCATCTTCAAAAATTGGATAATTTAAATACAAAAAAATCCATGAGTACACTAACATTAAGGGCTCAGCTTGAAGAATTTTACATATATTTACTACCCAGATTAAGATACAGATTATTTTCAAACTCCATAAGTTTCCTGGTGTCCCCTCCCAGGCTCATCTCCTCCTCTGCCCTGTTGAGGCAACCACTATTCTGATTTCTATCATCATGACTAATTTTGCAAGAATTTTTTATTCAGATCCAAAGAGAAATAAGATAGAAGCTTCCTCTTTCCGTAGCTCACAATATAATGGGGGGAGATAAGAGCCGTGAAGAAATTACCAGACTACCAAAGTGATCCCTAAGTGCCATATGTTTCTAAGATTAATAATGCCATCCCAGATTTTATATTATTTGGTATTTATAAATATGTGTACACTTATAATCATAATTGACCCTCACAACACCTCTGGATAATGAATGCCATTTTCTTCATTTTACACATGAGACAGCTTAAGATCATAATGGTTAACCAACATGCCTGTATTAGTTTTGTATTGCAGTGTAACAAATTAACACATCTTTAGCTGCTTAAAATGACAGTATTTATCATCTCACTTCCTGTGGGTCAGAAACCCAGAAACAGGCTAGGAGATGTAAACCAATGGGCAGGAATCTTTGAGGCCATGTGAGTACCTAAATGTAAGTAGTGTCACATAGCTGATAAAAAATGAACTAAACATGGCTGCGTATCTTTTTTTTTTTTTAAACATCTTTACTGGAGTATAATTGCTTTACAGTGTTGTGTTAGTTTCTGCTGTATAACAAAGTAAATCAGCTATACATATATCCCCATATACCCTCCCTCTTGGGTCTCCCTCCCACCTTCCCTATCACACCACTCTAGGTGGTCACAAAGCACGGAGCTACCCTCTCTGTGCTATGCGGCTGCTTCCCACTAGCTATCTGTTTTACATTTGGTAGTGTATATATGTCCATGCCACTTTCTCACTTTGCCCCAGCTTACCCTACCCCCTCCCCATGTCCTTAAGTCCATTCCCGACGTCTGAGTCTTTATTCCTGTCCTGCCCCTACGTTCTTAAGAACCAATTTTTTCTTTTTTTTTTTTTAGATTCCATATATATGTGTTAGCATACGGTATTTGTTTTCCTCCTTCTAACTTCACTCTGTATGACAGACACTAGGTCCATCCACCACACTACAAATAACTCAGTTTCATTTCGTTTTCTGGCTAATATTCCATTGTATACATAAGCCACATCTTCTTTATCCATTCATCTGTCGACACTTAGGTTGCTTCCATGTCCTGGCTATTGTAAATAGAGCTGCAATGAACATTGTGGTACATGACTCTTTGAATTATAGTTTTCTCAGGGTATTTGCCCAGTAGTGGTAATGCGTTGTCATATGGTAGGTCTATTTTTAGTTTTCTAAGGAACCTCCATACTGTTCTCTACAGTGGCTGTATCAATTTACATTCCCACCAACAGTGCAAGAGGGTTTCCTTTACTCCACACTCTCTCCAGTATTTATTGTTCGTAGATTTTTTAATGATGGCCATTCGGACTGGTATGAGGTGATATCTCATTGTAGTTTTGATTTGCATTTCTCTAATAATTAATGATGTTGAGCATCCTTTCATGTGTTTGTTGGCAATGTGTACATCTTCTTTGGAGAAATATCTATTTAGGTCTTCTGCCCATTTTTGGATTGAGTTGTTTCTTTTTTTGATATTGAGCCGCATGAGCGGCTTGTATATTTTGGAGATTAATTCTCTGTCAGTTGCTTCGTTGGCAAATATTTTCTCCCATTCTGACTGTTATCTTTTTATCTTGTTTATAGTTTCCTTAGCTGTGCAAAAGCTTTTAGGTTTCATTAGGTCCCATTTGTTTATTTTTTATTTTATTTCCGTTTCTCTAGGAGGTGGGTCAAAAAGGATCTTGCTGTGATTTATGTCATAGAGTGTTCTGCCTAAGCTTTTTTCTAAGAGTTTTATAGTGTCTGGCCTTACATTTAGGTCTTTAATCCATTTTGAGTTTATTTTTGTGTATGGTTTTAGGGAGTGTTCTAATTTCAGTCTTTTACATGTAGCTGTCCAGTTTTCCCAGCACCACTTATTGAAGAGGCTGCCTTTTCTCCATTGTATATTCTTGCCTTCTTTGTCAAACATAAGGTGACCATATGTGTGTGGGTTTATCTCTGGGCTTTCTATCCTGTTCCACTGATCTATATGTCTGTTTTTGTGCCAGTACCATACTGTGTTGATTACTGTAGATTTGTAGTTTGGTCTGAAGTCCAGGAGCCTGATTCCTCCAGTTCCATTTTTTGTTCTCAAGATTGCTTTGGCTATTTGGGGTCTTTTGTGTTTCCATACAAATTGTGAAATTTTTTGTTCTAGTTCTGTGACAAATGCCCGTGGTAGTTTGCTAGGGATTGCATTGAATCTGTAGATTACTTTGGGTGGTATAGTCATTTTCACAATGTTGATTCTTCCAATCCAAGAACATGGTATATCTCTCCATCTGTTTGTGTCATCTTTAATTTCTTTCACCAGTGTCTTATAATTTTCTGCATACAGGTCTTTTGTCTCCTTAGGTAGGTTTATTCCTAGATATTTTATTCTTTTTGTTGCAGTGGTAAATGGGAGTGTTTCCTTAATTTCTCTTTCAGATTTTTCATGATTAGTATGTAGGAGTGCAAGAGATTTCTGTGCATTAATTTTGTATCCTGCAACTTTACCAAATTCATTGATTAGCTCTAGTAGTTTTCTGGTAGCAGCTTTAGGATTCTCTATGTATAGTATCATGTCCTCTGCAAACAGTGACAGCTTTACTTCTTCTTTTCTGATTTGGATTCCTTTTACTTCTTTTTCTTCTCTGATTGCTGTGGCTGAAACTTCCAAAACTATGTTGAATAAGAGTGGTGGGAGTGGGCAACCTTGTTTTGTTCCTGATCTTAGTGGAAATGGTTTCAGTTTTTCACCATTGAGGACGATGTTGGCTGTGGGTTTGTCATATATGGCCTTTATTATGTTGAGGAAAGTTCCCTCTATGCCTACTTTCTGCAGGGTTTTTATCATAAATGGGTGTTGAATTTTGTTGAAAGCTTTTTGTGCATCTATTGAGATGATCATATGGTTTTTCTCCTTCAATTTGTTAATATGGTGTATCATGTTGATTGATTTGCGTATATTGAAGAATCCTTGCATTCCTGGGATAAACCCCAGGTGTTCATGGTGTATGATCCTTTTAATGTGCTGTTGGATTCTCTTTGCTATTATTTTGTTGAGGATTTTTGCATCTATATTCATCAGTGATATTGGCCAGTCGTTTTCTTTCTTTGTGGCCTCTTTGTCTGGTTTTGGTATCAGGGTGATGGTGGCCTCATAGAATGAGTTTGGGAGTGTTCCTCCCTCTGCTATATTTTGGAAGAGTTTGAGAAGGATAGGTGTTAGCTCTTCTCTAAATGTTTGATAGAATTCGCCTGTGAAGCCATCTGGTCCTGGGCTTTTGTTTGTTGGAAGATTTTGAATCACAGTTTCAATTTCAGTGCTTGTGATTGGTCTGTTCATATTTTCTATTTCTTCCTGGTTCAGTCTCGGCATGCTGTGCATTTCTAAGAATTTGTCCATTTCTTCCAGGTTGTCCATTTTATTGGCATAGAGTTGCTTGTAGTAATCTCTCATGATCCTTTGTATTTCTGCAGTGTCAGTTGTTACATCTCCTTTTTCATGTCTAATTCTATTGATTTGAGTCTTGATGAGTCTGGCTAATGGTTTATCAATTTTGTTTATTTTCTCAAAGAACCAGCTTTTAGTTTTATTGATCTCTGCTATCATTTCCTTCATTTCTTTTTCATTTATTTCTGATCTGATCTTTATGATTTCTTTCCTTCTGCTAACTTTGGGGTTTTTTGTTCTTCTTTCTCTAATTGCTTTAGGTGCAAGGTTAGATTGTTTATTTGAGGTGTTTCCTGTTTCTTAAGGTAAGATTGTATTGCTATAAACTTCCCTCTTAGAACTGCTTTTGCTGTATCCCATAGGTTTTGGGTCGTCGTGTCTCCATTGTCATTTGTTTCTAGGTATTTTTTGATTTTCTGTTTGATTTCTTCAGTGATCACTTCGTTATTAAGTAGTGTATTGTTTAGCCTCCATCTGCTTGTATTTTTTAGAGATCTTTTCCTGTAATTGATAGCTAGTCTCATAGCATTGTGGTCAGAAAAGATACTTGATACAATTTCAATTTTCTTAAATTTACCAAGGCTTGATTTGTAACCCAAGATATGATCTATCCTGGAGGTGTTCCATGAGCACTTGAGAAAAATGTGTATTCTGTTGTTTTTGGATGGAATGTCCTATAGATATCAATGAAGTCCATCTTGTTTAATGTATCATTTAAAGCTTGTGTTTCCTTATTTATTTTCATTTTGGATGTTCTGTCATTTGTTGAAAGTGGGGTGTTAAAGTCCCCTGCTATGATTGTGTTACTATCAATTTCCCCTTTTATGGCTTTTAGTATTTGCCTTATGTATTGAGGTGCTCCTATGTTGGGTGCATAAATATTTACAATTGTTATATCTTCTTCTTGGATTGATCCCTTGATCATTATGTAGTGTCCTTCTTTGTCTCCTGTAATACTCTTTAAAGTCTATTTTGTCTGATATGAGAATTGCTACTCCAGCTTTTTTTGATTTCCATTTGCATGGAATATCTTTTTCCATCCTTCACTTTCAGTCTGTATGTATCCCTAGGTCTGAAGTGGGTCTCTTGTAGACAGCATATATACGGGTCTTATTTTTGTATCTGTTCAGCCAGCCTGTGTCTTTTGGTGGGAGTATTTAATCCATTTACATTTAAGGTAATTATCGATATTTATGTTCCTATTCCCATTTTCTTGATTGTTTTGGGTTTGTTATTGTAGGTCGTTTCCTTCTCTTGTGTTTTTTGCCTAGAGAAGTTCCTTTAGCATTTGTTGTAAAGCTGGTTTGGTGATGCTGAACTCTGTCAGCTTTTGCTTGTCTGTAAAGATTTTAATTTCTCCATCAAATCTGAATGAGATCCTTGCTGGGTAGAGTAATCCTGGTTGTAGGTTTTTCTCCTTCATCACTTTAAATATGTCCTGCTATTCCCTTCTGGCTTGCAGAGTTTCTGCTGAAAGACCAGCTGTTAACCTTATGGGAATTCCCTTGTGTGTTATTTGGTTTTTTTTCCCTTGCTGCTTTTAATATTTTTTCTTTGTATTTAATTTTTTATAGTTTGATTAATATATGTCTTGGTGTGCTTCTCCTTGGATTTATCCTGTATGGGACTCTCTGTGTTTTCTGGACTTGATAGATATTTTCTTTCCCATATTAGGGAAGTTTTCAACTATAATCTCTTCAAATATTTTCTCAATCCCTTTCTATTTCTCTTCTTCTGGGACCCCTATAGTTCACATGTTGGTGCATTTAATGTTGTCTCTGAGACTGTCCTCAATTATTTTCAATCTTTTTTATTTATGCTGCTCTTGGTAGTTATTTCCACTATTTTATCTTGCATGGCCCTTATCTATTCTTCTTCCTCAGTTATTCTGCTATTGATTCCTTTTAGAGAATTTTTAATTTCATTCATGATGTCGTTTATTGTGGTTTGTTTGCTCTTCAGTTCTTCTAGGTCCTTGTTAAATGTTTCTTGTATCTTCTCCATTTTATTTCCAAGATTTTGGGTCATCTTTACTATCATTACTCTGAATTCTTTTTAGGTAGACTGCCTATTTCCTCTTCATTTGTTTGGTCTGGTGGGTTTTTACTTTGCTTCTTCATCTGCTTCATATTTCTCTGTCTTCTCATTTTGCTTCACTTACTGTGTTTGGGGTCTCGTTTTCCCAGGCTGCACGTTCATAATTCCCGTTGTTTTTGGTGTCTGCCCCCAGTGGGTAAGGTTGGTTCAGTTGGTTGTGTAGTCTTCCTGGTGGAGGGGACTGGTGCCTGTGTTCTGGTGAATGATGCTGGATCTTGTCTTTCTGGTGGGAAGGACCACGTCCAGTGGGGTGTTTTGGGGTGTCTTTGACCTTATTATGATTTTAGGCAGCCTCTCTGCTAATGGGCATGGGGTTGTGTTCCTGCCTTGCTGGTTGTTTGGCATGAGGTGTCCAGCCCTGGAGCTTGCTTGTTGTTGAGTGGAGCCGGGTCTTAGCATTGAGACAGAGAGCTCTGGGAGAGGTTTCACCGATTGATATTACGTGGGGCTGGGAGGTCTCTGGTGGTCCAGTGTCCTGAACTCAGCTCTCCCACCTCAGAGGCTCACGCCTGACACCCAGCCAGAGCACCAAAACCCTGTCAGCCACATGGCCAAGTATGTGGGGAGTTTCTTGCCTTTTGGGAAGGCTGAGGTCTTCTTCCAGCATTCAGTAGGTGTTCTGTAGGTCTTGTTCCTCATGTAGATGTATTTTTGATGTATTTGTGGGGAGGAAGGTGATCGCCGCATCTTAGTCCTCCACCCTCTTGAAGGGCCTCCCAGAGCATGGCTGCATATCTTATGTAACTTTACACTACACCACGCTTCTGTGTGAACACGAAGAGAGAAATGACGTTAAAAAATGCTCTTCTAGCCAGCTAATGTTATCATTTATTGAATTCTCATGTTCCAGTATTAGATTTAAAGCTATTGGTAATTTTATGGGACAGAATTTTAGTTCCGTTGTAAAGATATGGAAGCAGATGCTTGGATAATTTAATTAACTTGCTTAAGTTCACACAGTTTGTACAGAAATGTGCCAGGATTCTAACCTAGCTCTTTCTGACTCCAAATCTTCTGCTCTTATTCACTCTATTACATGCCTGAAGGTCATATCTGAACTAGCCTTTGACAGATCTGTAGCTTTTCAAAAGTTAGAGATATAAAGAGAAATTACCAGTAGTAATGGGAAATGACAGTAAAAACAGAGAGATTTGGGAAAGTGTCAGATATGTTGTTTGGACTGTGGGATTCCCGATAGCATAGCTGAATTGTACAGATCAAATTTTCACCTTCCCTTAGACTAGTGTTTTATTCGCTAATACTTTATTTTGATACCAAGGACTTAAACTTATGAGTACTGTAAATGGCCCTGTGGAAGTTTATGGTGTCACATGTAAGGAGAGTGCTCATCTCCTGTGCAGGATCTTTTTCTTGAGGACCTTTGGGAGAAATTTCTTTGTAGTTTTCAGGTGAAGAAGAGCTGAGTTCACTGAACTGAGTTACAATTATTTTCCCTCTTTGCCTGCTTAGAAATCTTGGTGCTGAAGTTTTGGCCAAGCCTCACATGATCAACGTGCTTCCCCTTTTTTGGTCTTAGCCTCTTTTAATGTATTTTATCTCTATTAGCTGCCTTAAATTCTTGTTTGGAGCTAGTCAGGATATAAATAAGCAAATACATGAATAAAATTCGGGTAGGTGCTTTCCAGGAACCACTTATGAATTTGCAGGTAGGCAGAGTTTCTGATGCTCAGCTGTCAGTCCTGCTAAACTGGGTGAACTGAACACTAAATCATCAGCTTGGCTGTTATGGTCTTGTCAATAGACCCCAGTGGCAAGGCCCAGGCGTTGCATTATAAAGATTATGATTTGGACCTACTGATAAAGATTCCACTCTAGTGTCTCGTTTCTTTATCTTAGACAGTAACTGGATTCAAAGGATGTAAAATGGGCATTTTAAGAAATTAAGGTCCTTCAATAATTACTTCAAAAGCTGTGTCAGCTCAGTTTAGGAAAAAAGTATGCTGGCACAGACTCACAGAATGTGGTACATCAGCAAAAGGATGATTGTTACAAATCAAAGCATCACACCTCTCTCACATTTTCAGAAATGTAAACTGTATTAGAAAAATGATGCTATGCAACTCTGTTGCAAATGGGATATGGGAATTTGTTGTTAACGCTAAGCTCTTTTAAAGAGTTCATAGCAGTAGCTTTAAAAAAACCTGATGAGTAAACATTAGCAAAGGAAGTAAGTTTAAAAATCTCAGAAATTTCAGGAAACCAGAAAGGAGGAGGTGGATGAAGAAGCGGTTAAAGAATCAAATAAGCTAAGAACATGGGGGAAGATGGGAATCACATAGTTAGAGAGTATAGAAGAAGAAGAGGGACATGTCCTAGAAAGCTTTGAGGACAGAAACCGGATGAGAGAGGTGAATGGTTGGTGACGCATAAATCATGCGGAAGGAGGAAGTAAACAAGAGAGTCAAGAAGACAATAATCTAGAGACAAAAGAAGAATTTCAAGGACAGTAGCTGAGAGGTGGCAACTATGTATGCATTTGATGTCTTAAGATGAGTATTGATGCAGCAGGAAAATTGGGTTGAAACGATAGCAACAAGTTGCCTATTTTTTATATTCTTTCTTGTGAAATTGGGGAAATTAAGAGACTCTTCCCTATTGAATGCATAGAAATTGAGATTTACTAGATTCCTTTTCACTCTTTGGACCTTATATAGCAAGAAACTAGGGGGCACCTATGTTCATTTAATCACTAATCAGTCCAGAACTAACATACATTTCAGTTCATGCTTGTATTAGTTTACTGTGGCCACTGTAACAGATTATCACAAACATTGCAGCTTAAAATGGCAGGAGCTTATTTTCTTACAGTCCTAGAGGCCAAAAGTCCAAAATCTGTTTTCCTGGGCCAAAATCAAGGTGTTGGCCGAGCCACGCTCTATCTTAAGGCTGTAGGGGAAAATCTCCTCCTTGCCTCTTTCCAGCCTCTGGTGGCTGCCAGGGTTCCTTGGCTTGTGGCTGCATATAATTCTAGATTTCAAGTCCAGTACCTTCAAATCTCTGCTCCTTCACATCACCTTCTCTGTGTGCATTCTCTCACTGTCTCTCTTGTAAGGTTATACTCGATGGCAATTAGGGCCCACTTGTGTAACCCAAGGCCATCTCCCATCTCAAGTTACTTAATCACATCTGCAAAGACCTTTTTTCCAAACAAGGTGACATTCACATTTTTTCAGAGATTAGAACTTGATATCACTGGAAGCCATTATTTAGCCTATGACAATGCCCAGTTTAAACAAAGAATGGTATCTTGGCATAAAATAAGCACTTTGGTGCAAATTAACTTCTCAACCTCTCTAGGCCTCCGTTTTATTCACCCTTCACATGGATATGGTGTGACTTGCATTACTGTGTCATTGCAAAAAAATAAATTAGATCATGTTTATAAATATGTTTTCTAACTGATAAAGCACTATACAAATATAAGGAAATGTTAATATTTTAATATCAAACATTCTATTCTAATAAAATATTGGTAAGATTTTATTGTGACCAATAACAATGGTACTATGATACTATAATGATACAATTTGAGGGAGCCTGGAAAGACTCATAGAGTCAAAGATAATCTCCTCTTTTGTTCCCTATTTCCTTATTAAATGCAAATAATAATAGCACCCACACCCTAGGGTTGTTTTCAGGATTCAGTTAAATGAGTTAATGTATCTAAAGTACTCAGAAAGTGTTAGGCACATGGTAGAGTTAGGAATAATAACAGTGAAAAACCAAACTAATGAACTAAGAGCTCCAGGTAAATTGGTCTGGAATTTGGTAAAAGGATGTACCACCTAGAAATGGGAAGGAGACTCTGAAAGATGTGAGTTGAGATTGCCAAAGAAATGTTTTGATATAACCCTCACATGGAAAATATCATTTTGGGTTAGCCCTGCCTTTATAAAATTTTTTTCATTTATTATTAAAACATGCATAACCTATTTTTAGCATTCAGTATTTGTATTAGCTAATTATTAAATGACAAAAATATAGCTCTGAGGAGTGCCATAAGCAGAACTCATAGGCTACCACTGGGTCTCCTTGCAGTTTGTAAAATAGGCCATTGAGGGATTAGGATGGGGAAAGTGTTAGGATTTTTGACCCCCATATCACAGGCCTTTGACTTTCCGTATATGGTGGAAAATTGAGTCACTGGAACAAATCCACGTAAATAAATCATTAGAAGACTATCACATAAGTCCTATAAAAAAAGCATTATGGGAGTCCAAATATGGTAGAATGGGCCAGGAAGAGCTTCATGAAATGGATGATATTTGAGCTGAGTCTAGAAAGATGAGCAGGAGTATACTTCTTGGGCAAATGTGTAGGAACATGTTTCAGGCTTAATAAGCAAAATAAGGCACGAAAGAACATAACAGGTTCAGGGAACTATGACTAACTATTAAAAATCAAGTTTAGTGAGCATTTGTAGTATTCTGGGAAATGTCTTTGAAAAGATTGAGACCATGCTATCAAGGAGCTTGCAATTCTAATCATTCTGCCCTTTTTTATAAGTGGCATGGGCAAAGTTTACACACACAAAAAAAATTGTAATAGTAAGTTTCCAGTTTAGAAAGTATGGCCTGGAATTTAAATACACAGATCAAGATGGTATACTGAAGCTATGGATATTTTATATTATATTTCTCTTTATTTCCCAGAACGTATCAATGAATGTATTAAGGGTTAAGGCATTCTAAATAGATAGAAAATAGAGATGTTCCAATCATGTATATGATACTTTCAAGCTTATTGTCAGTCAGTGCTAAATTGAGAAAACTCATCAGATGGAACAGAGGCCCCAGTGAAGTAGGTAAAGTGATTCCTCAATGTTTCCCATGCCAACTTCTCTAGAACCCCAATAACATCTTTTAATTCAAAGTAAACTCTGAACAAAAGGATGAGCTTTGAAACTGTGGCAAGGAGTTGGAGAGATGGATCCCAGGCTTTTCGCTAAGTGCCAGAAGCTTCAAAGTAAAGTAACCCATAGAAGTCACATAAACTTTGCACACAGGCATCCAGGAGCCTGGGCAACCTACCGCACACAGCTAAAAAGCATTGCAGCATTTGGCATCTAACTCACACAAATCAGTTTCTGTGAAATTATGGTTTTCTTTGCCTAAAACTCTATCCCATCTCCCATGGCAGTCATTACTGGATCTTGAAGCTTTAAAAAAAAATAGTAAGTTTTATAATTTTTATATTTTCTTATTTTTGTATGTGTATATTCTATTTTTGTCTGTTTTACTTGGGACTGATAAAAATGAGATGTGACTGCAGTTTCTGACAGCTAATAATTACCAACATTAAATGAGTTAGAATGAGTTAAATCCACCCTGAGGTTTAACAGTGTGGGCCTCTGAGCACTCAAATCAAATAGTTTTAAATACGCAGGCTGAAAACTATTCTGTTTAATAATGAGAGTGACATGTAGAGAGCATAACACAACACTAGAATGTTCCAAATAAGAAGAGAAGTAAAGTTTCCAGAAGTTAAAACAATGATTATTAAAATTACAATGGTTTATTCCATGTAAAATCCAGTATGCAGTGACAGGATATTATTGTATTAAACTTGATGGTTAGAAGATGGGCTTGAGATATGCTAAAGGAATTTAGAATAATAAAGACTTTGAACTTATGAGGGAGGACTAAATCAATTGCTTTCTAAAAACCATAGGATTTTCCTTATTTATTGCTTTTCAGGAGCAATTTTTCCGTATGTCAATAACTCTGGAAGCAGGATGTGTCTAGCAATCTATACTATATTACAATTCCTCTTGCTTTATTTGTTTTGCATTATAATGTCTCTGAAATTGAGTTAAATTTTATTGTAGATGGGATCATAGATTTGCTGAAAATGAGGACTGTTAGTTCCAGAAGTGTTAAAGAACAGCAATATTCAAAGCAGGAGAGTGAGGAGAAACAATGAAAATAACTGAAGAAGAAAACATCTTTACCTAGGAAAAGGCAAGACTTCCCAAACTGAAGGGGCTCTGAAAGTCAGGAAAGATAAAAGAAATAAAGACCCACAGTTAGATATATTTCAGTAAATTTTCTTAATTTCAGTGGGTAAGAGAGAATCATGCAAGGATACAAAGGGACAGTGCACACACACACACAAAGCAAAAGCAAAAATCTAATTTTCATCAGACATCTCATCTCCTCCCCTTCCTGTCCCTCAGTTCTGAGACATCACAGAGGCTGACCCTGTAATCGGACCTTGCCAAAATTTCCCTTTAGGCTCTTTTTCCCTCATGCTAAACTGCATCCTCACTCTTTGCCTCATATGATGTCTCATCAAATGACCTGGAAGAACACTGGCCTGAGAATTAGAAGATTTGGATTCTGATTCTTGCTCTGTCCCATCCAAACTTCCCCATTTTCAAGGTAGTATATTCTGTCAATTGGGACTTCGATTTCCTTGCATGTTGACCAGTTTGAATTAGTTGCTCTATAATGGCTGTTCTAGCTCTAACATTCTCTGGTAATGAGGTGGTCCAAAATATGCTTTATGATTGTACAAAGTTTGAGAAATAACTTTGTAATTGGGAAGCAGAAATCCAATGGCATGGACATGTAAGATTCTTATTATTATTATTTTCAGTGACATAGGCAGTTTCATTCAAAAGTGTAGTGAATTCTGAATAAGGTCTGTATCTAGTTAATAGTATTACACCGATGTCAACTTCCTGGGTTTGGTATTACATGTGTAAGTTATAAAAGATGTCTCCATTGCGGGAGGTGGGTGAAGGGTACACAGGATTTTTAACCTCCTATGAATCTATAATTATTTCAAAATAAAATGCTTTTTAAAAGAAAAAAAAAGTGTATCCCAGTAACCTTCTAATATGTTCTAGACTGGCCAGTAGATATGGAAGCACTTATCATGCTTACCCAGAGTTTTGGCATTATTGCCATAATTTTAACTTGAATAGAAATTTCTGAAAAGTAATCACCGTCTGCAATTTTAAGACTCAAGTCTGCTAGACCAATTAATTAGCAATTTCTGATTAGTAGCATTCTAAGTCAGCAGAAAAAAATGATGAACGATTTAAAAGAAAGCTCAGAAATCAAAAATATTTTAAGCAAAGTTACGCTTATATATTATAAGAAAAGTTTGTAGTATACCTAATCATAATGTTTCAGTACAGTGTTCAGTATCCCTTAGTGAAATCAGGAATTTAATATGAATTAGTACCTTCATAAAGAACAAAGCCCTTTCAATAACTTTTATCAATTTTGAAAAAATGAAAGAATTTAAAAATCATCGTAATCTATCTTAACATATTACAGTGTTTTAATGCTTCCCTTCAAGATCAGTATATTTAACGGTGGATAGTGTCAACTCTAAGATCATATAGCAGTCAAGTTTGGAATATAGCAATCTTTCATCAGTGACTGAATCTGAAATAAAGGCTTCGATCATTAAGTTTACAGATTATTTCAAGGCAGGTAGAGTAAATAGTAGGACCTAAATATCAAGTGATCTTTATAAATTGAAGATATGATCAGGACCAGGCAGAATGAAGTTCATTGAAGTTAAGTGCACCCCAGATGTGTGCAATTGGAGAGCTTATGGTTAAGTGTAATAGTATTTTCTCATGTGCAGTGGATACCGTGTATGTGCCACGTGGATTAGGAGATAAGAGAATAGAGGGCAATTAGCATGCTTCACTCTGATGCTGTGAGAGGCAGTGTAGGGCAAGGACTCTGTCTTAGGGTCATTGATTGTGAGACTTTCAAGTGACCTCAGATTTCATTTTTTATTTTATTTTACTTTTTTGTGGTACGTGGGCCTCTCATTGTTGTGACCTCTCCCGTTGCGGAGCACAGGCTGCGGACGCGCAGGCTCAGCGGCCATGGCTCACGGGCCCAGCCGCTCCGCGGCATGTGGGATCTTCCCGGACTGGGGCACGAACCCGTGTCCCCTGCATCGGCAGGCGGACTCTCACCCACTGTGCCACCAGGGAAGCCCAGATTTCATTTTTTAAATGAAAATACCTGAAACACTTTTGACTGTAATTACAAAGGAAAACATGGAGTAAGAATATGTCATCTATAAAAAATACACCTAGAATTTGAATTATCCCCACATGATTTTGGACTCAAAAGGACAAAGTAAGACTATATAATAGATAGACTAATTTTATCAATAGCCACAGCTGTTAATCAAGGAATTCTTTATGCCTCACATTGGTAGAAGTAAAGTCACTATTTAAATTCTGAGTCATATTTACTGTTGCTTAGCCATTTTAATTGTAGAAGAAAGCGAAATATATGGCATTATATATGTGTTAGATATCATAGTGTTTTATTAGGTTATAGAAGAATATTAATTTATATGCCTGTATCCTCAAAGCAGAGTTTTTAATTAAATATTTATCATAATATTTATGTATTTTAAATACAATCTTGATGATAAATCCATAAAGAATTTAGAGGCTCTTTTATGATGAGTTTACTGATTTTTCAGAGCTCTTCAAAAATAATAATAAAGTACTCTGAATTTGTGATATAAAGCATATAATGAGAATGTCACCCAGCAGCACTTACACATTTTAAGTAGTCATTAAAATGACTTGATATTAGGGTGATATGCAATATGAAAAAAGGAAAACACAATTCTTAAAATCAGGACATCCATCAAAAGTAATAATTTTTATAAGAGCTTGATAACAGACATAAAATATATAGATGCATATTAAAACCAACAGCACTGAAGAGCTGAGGAAAAGACCTGCTACACTCATAAAATATAATAATAGAAGTCAGTTGGATTAGTAACGATTTTATAAAATGAGATTTTGTTATATTTTAATATTATGGACCATATTGAATTGAAACCAAAATAAATCTTTAAGTGCAATTATCCATTACTTCAATTGGTAATAGAATAGTAACAAATACTGGCTTATTTGGGGATAATTCAACTCAGTTTCTTGAAGCCATTGTTAAAGATGAAATCCTTTAGATTTTCAAATATCCTGTAACTGTAGAAAGAACAAAATTAACCACCTTTTCCTCTTCTGAATTCCATACTACAAGTTTTCATAGTATATATGTGTAGGTGATTGTCCTGTGACACCTCTACTCTATTCCCATCTCTGAGATTTGTATATGGCACATAAGAAAGCTCTATTACTGTTGAAGAAGTGAATGATCTGGTTCAACAAGCATTGATCAGTAACATATAAAGTAAGAGCATTCAGTTTGGGGATTTAACTGTGCTCATTTTAGGATTTTACAACTTAATGAGATTGACATTTAGGCCTGAGGGATTTCACAGTCTACTGGGAAAGTCAGGCTTGAAAACAAATCATAACCATATGTTGTGATGGTTAAAGTTTGTATAACGTGCTAAGCCACTTTGGGTGTCCAACTCTTGCTTTGGCAGATTGAAGAAGACTTTCTGTGAAGGCTCTTCTTGAATTTCTGTGTCTTAAATGAAAATTAGTTTGATGAGTTTCTGGTAGATTTTAATTTTATTTGAAGACATAGACCCCTAAGTTAAAGCATTGCCTACCCCTTAACTATTTACATTCATTCATTCATGTCCCAAATATTTTTGACTGTTCATGTATAGATGCTTGAGATACAGTGGTAAATAAGACTACTCCCCAGAAACTAGATATAATAAATTACACTTTTCATGTTCTCTGTGAAGCAGAAGGCAGGGGCATAAGTCAGTATTGTAAGATGTTATAGATGTATTCACAAGTTCCCAAGGGCGAGTTAACTCAGCCTAACTGTGGAGGAGGTAGTATAGAGTGGTTTAAAAAGGGTCAGCAGATGAGATAACAGCGAAATGGAGCTAGAATGATGAGTAGGAGTCAGCAGAATGGATGGACTGTGGGGAGAAGGCAAGGGATGATTCCGTGACAAGGGGACTACTTTATAAAAACATGTAAATGAGCTGTAGTGTGTTAACATATTTGGATAGCAAGTTGGGTTCGTACGTTCTTCTTTGGTTGTATTTATGCTGAAAACAGCTAGCAAATGAGGATTTTAAGTAGATCAAAGGGACACTAAAAGGCACACTGAAAGAAGAGTGGAGAAATACATAGGAGACTAAGTAACTTGGAGGAAGTTAGACGTGTACATGTAGTATTCCTTGTAAGAAATTATGAGCGTTTAAACCAATGTAGTAGCAGTCGGGATGAGGAGAAAAAAATAATCAGCAGGATTTTTTCTTTTGGTTGTTTCTATTCTGCCTTATTTCATGAAAAAATTAGGGCTTCCCTGGTGGCACAGTGGTTGAGAGTCCGCCTGCCGTTGCAGGGGACACGGGTTCATGCCCCAGTCCGGGAAGATCCCATATGCCGCTGAGCCTGCGCGTCCGGAGCCTGTGCTCTGCAACGGGAGAGGCCACACAGTGAGAGGCCCGCATACCGCAAAAAAAAAAAAAAAAAAATTAAAGTAGCTTTTAGGCATATATAAAATGCAGCAGAAAAACATGGTAGCTCATAGGATTATATTACCATCAAAGGGATTAGTGATTGATCAATTAGGTCTAGGAAGAGGGAGAAAGAGAGGATAGTGCCTTGGATTTTTTGCTTGGGAAATAGACACATGCAATTCTTCTTTACTGAAATAGGAAATAACATGGGGAAATTAGCTTACCTAGAGAGAAGGTAAGTTCATTTTTATACATATTAAATTTGAGGTACCCATGAATCTTCCAGATGGGTTACATTAAAATGAGAGTTGGATATTTTTGTTTAAAATTCAGGAGAATGATTTGAGAGACATTAGCAAACAAGTAGCATAGTAGCAAATACTTGTTTAAAAAATTCTAAATAGAAACTATCCCAAAGTTCAGTGGTTTATAACAAGTACTTAATTTTTGATCCTGGGTCTGTGGATTAGATGTGGCTCTGCTGGACTCGATTGCACTGTCTTCAGGCTGCAGTTCGTCTCAGTACTGCTTCATGTGTCTCCTTACCCTGGGTTAGAAATTTCTCAAGAGATGTTCTTTTCATAGTGGATGATGGCAAAACGCTAAAAGAGCTAGCAAAAGCTCAGGGTGCACCCAGCAAATTGCCCTTATGCCCATAATCAATCGACCAAAACAAATCACATGGCTAAGTCCACCATCTAAAGGGTCAGGAAGTATAATGTGCCCTCTGTAGAGGGACCTATAGAAAAGGTAGGAAGCATTCTGAAGAAAAAAATACAGTCTCCCATAGGTAGTGTTTGGATTAGTAGGGTTGGATGACATCACTCAGTGAGAGTAGGTAAAAAGGGGATGATGATAGCACCCTCAGATACACTAATGTTTGAGGAATAACCCCAAAATGACAATGAAGGAAGGATGGAACACAATCAGGAAAATAGAGGGTCCCTAAGGTCAAAGAAGGGGAGCTTCAATGAGGAAAACATTATCTCATCCAATGCAGAATTCAAATCAGGATTGAAAGTGTCTTTTGGATAGCAGTTTAGAGTTCATTAATGAGACCAGTTTCTGGATAATGGAGGCAGAGACAAATTGTAATAAATTGAGAAGTGGATGGAAATGAGGAGGTGGAGATCACTATAAAACTACCCTTTCGAAAACCTCTAAGTGAAGGAAGAAAGGCTTGGGGGTCTGAAGGTGGTAAACTACCAGTGTTTATGAAAGTGATATTCCTCTAAAACCTCTTATAAATTTAGATCAGTTGAAAATGATTCCTTATTTGAAAATGATAAATCAAAAAACCCTACACTTCGATGACTATACCTTGAAATCTACTTAAAATGTTAGCTCTATATAACCCAATTGATTTATTGTGATTATTATAAAATTTAGTCAATAAAAGTTTTATTCCTGTATGCCAGATGTTATTAGATATAGATGCACTAAAACCTAGTTCTGAAATTCAAGAAAATTTCCAGATGAAAGACCTCCGTGTCTAGAGTTACGGTTGCAAAAGCTGTGTGTATGCCCATCGGTTCACCTGAGAAATTCTTAATGTACATATGAAACTTAAAAATCATTTGATTTACTCCAAATACTCATTTTCCAGATTGATTCCAAGGAATGAAAATTTGATTGAATGGATCAATTTTGTGGATTTTCATTGCTATAAGTTTATTATTTCACATCTGATGTTTGTGGCTTTAAAATGTAGAAGTATCAACAAAGATTGCTGCTCTCTCTGGTAGAAAGCCATCAAGATAAGCAGAGAAATGTGTGGAAAAGGACAGAGGAAAAAGTTTTTGTATTTCAAATAAGATCTGAAAGGATGTGTTGAGAAAAATTATGCATACACATATTTAAAAGTCAAGGCAATTGGAACCATTGCTTAGCTAGAAAGCCTCCCAGGTGGTGATATTTATATAAATTACTCTGTTTTTATACCTCGCGCAGCACTCTCATTCATCACTCCTCAGAAGCATCTAAATAGGCCTTTTCCCTTCTAAACCTCTGATACCCTATTTTATCCATTGTTACCTACATCTGCCCATTCATCAAATTCTTACAGAATGATAGGTAGTTGAAGATTATATATCCTTAGGGTAGCTTCAGTTCGGTTTCTAACATTATCTCTTCTTTACCAAAGGGCATCAGACTATCACCAAACAGTTTTTAATACTGAAATAGCTAACAAGTTGTCCTGATTTTTATGCTGTATCTTTATAATTTACCTGCACATTGACACAGAATAAAAGCTTTGGTTTAGGGCCTCTCTGTTTTGTACTCCCATTGCATCTTTATATGCATATCTATTTTAACATTTATTGAATATCATTTATTTTCATGTCTTTTTTTACTCTGAGAGTGATTGGGTTATTCATCCATGACCCTAATATTGTTATATGGCTTAGTGGGTAATTAATAATTTTTGAATAAATGGACAAGTGAACAGATGTAAGTATACTAATGATGAAACAACAGTAGGATCAATATAATTTTCCTTTCATTTTTACCTTTTGGTTTTCATAGAATTGCACGTTAATAGGGAAAGTTGGATTAAGAACATGTGATTATTTTTCTCTTGCAAGAAGAAATGGCAAGAAAATATATGTAACCTTGTTGTAATTGACAGGGGCATAAATCTATGAATGTTTTGTAAGCTCAATGGAACTGTCTGTTATTGAATATCAGTTTTTGCATTGTTCCAGTATGAGGATGTCAGTAAAATTGAAGCTCCTCTTTTCATAATTCGTTGTAACTAGCAGAGAAGGACCTCTTATGGAATGGAGTAAAAAGGGAAGGGAAGGTCTATACAGAGGACACCATGACTGTAAATCTTAGGGAAAAGTAGTCGTACAGAGTTCTTCATAGTAAATAAAGTGGTACCATGTAGGCCAAAACTTAAAAATGCTCTTTTTAATTATTTTAAATTATTTTAAATTTTATGAAAGAGAAATGGGTGTATTGACTTTTGTCTAGAACTCTGTTCAACCCCCTTGACAATCGGAGGTGAGGCTGATGAGGAAACACACAGCGATGCCTTTTGGTGAGCTGGAGAAAAAAATTCTGAAGGGGGAAAGCCAGAATGCATCTACTGAGTTTTGTCACTGAAGGAGAAGTAAAGATGGAAAAACAAACAAAAAAACACCACCTCACTAAGGCTTTCACTACAGATGCAAGAGAGAAGTGTCCTTGTATTTTCTGTCTGATTATGGCAGCCAGGATTGAGTGGAGGAAGTGCAAAAACATGGAGAGAGGAAGGGAAATAACTTTTGCAGTTTAGAAATAACCTTGTAAAGAGCACAGATCTGGTTTCATTCCAAAAAAGGAATCTAAAATTTGAGTTTTTAAAAAACCTCAGTCATAGCATAAACTATCTCATACGATACTTACATGAACCTAAGAGAAACCCTGCTAGCCTGAAGCAGTGTCCCGTTCTACTCAATATGAACTGCCTACAATTAACTGTGCCAGAAAGAACTTTATTAAAAAAGATGAATAGTAAACAAAAAGGAATCTGCTTAAGAGGAATAACAGAAACAATTAACAGATGAAGAACACTCATAAAAAAAGTTTTCATGAACCAGATGAAAATTGTGTTCAAATATACAGCTGTGGATTAGAGAAACTTAAGCTTTCATCCTTTGAATAAGGGATCAAAGACAAGTGAGAGGTTAATGGAGAAATAGGTGACAATAGAACATGAAATGAGCATCAAACCTTCAACTGAAGGACCGAGCAATTACAGTTTGAGAATAAAAAATAAATATTGAAAATCATGAAAAAGTAAAAGTGATAGTACCAATATACTCTGCGAATAGAACCGGAAAGAAAGGTGACAGAAGAGATGTTAGTATGCAGATTGACTTACCCGTTTAAAACTATGGGTCAAAAGTTATCACTGTAAACTTGAAAAAATCAGCAATAAGATATAAGTATATTTAAATGCATAAGGGGAAACACTGGAAATACTAAGAAAAATAAGCAAAGGAGATAAAATCTAGTCGTAGAGGGAAAGAAAGTCTTGTGGAGAGAAAAGAGTAGAAATATGTATAAGGGTAATCACAAGACAACTCCTCAGTCGTCTGCCTGATTACTTTCATATCCACTACTGTCCTGTTCTTCTCTGTATCACAGGAACTGACCTCTGAAAAATATGTTTTCTAGGCTTCTGCCTTTGGCAGCGTGTCCTCTGGCTTCTACCATTGCCAAGTTCCCAACTTGCCAATAGCAGAATCCAAAACATTGTTCCAAGAGATGAGTGGCAGCCAGCTACCTTGTAGAAGATTGGATATTCTTTCTTCATTAAGATGAAGGATTTGTTCTCATTGGAATATATACCTATTTGATATGCACTTACTTGTATTGGTGTTAGAAGCCTGCAGTGCTTCTCCCATCACCACCACTACTGGATTTACAGAATGTCTTAGAAGCGATCAGTCTCCCACATGCTTCTGCCCATGTGAATTATTGGTCTTATCACAGACCTCCGATCTAGAAGCATGTGCCTTACAGAAGTGTGGAATCGCTCACTGAAGCTTATGTTACAGTTTGGGCTGGGAGACAACTTCCTGAAGAGTTGGGTGCTGTCCTATATAGAAAATATGAACTTTAACCTATTGACCAAAATGCACATATCCAGGAACTGAGGGGTAGAAGTGGAAGTGGCCATCTCTTGTGTCACCTAATTACCCAGTTACAGAATTTTTGTCTTCTGTACTCTAACTCTGCGCTTTGCTGCTTTCCCAATCATGATTTTCAAAGAAGAATGCTTGTATCGGGGGACATATCAATGGCTTTGTTGAATTTGGAAGTTGAAAATGCCATCTGGACTATGTTTTGACCTCAAGAAATTCGGCAGTGTGTCTCTTGTTTGCATATTGAATAGCTGAAAGTAGACTTCAGCAACCTAATAAAAGCAGGGCCATTAAGGAATCAGACACTTCAGGAAGATGTAATAGAAGAAAGAGACTTACTTACAAAAAAAATTTGTTTAAAAGATACAAGAATAAATCTAACAATAAACTGACAAGTTCTCTATGAAGGATTCTGAAATGCTGTTGAAGAACACAAAAGGTGACTTGGAAAAAATGCTTTGGATAAGATAGACTCATTATCATCATAATAAATATTGTCTAAATTAATATATAAATTATCAAAATTGCAACATCCCAATAAAAGTAACAGAATTTCTGAAGAGCTAGAGAAGCTGATTATAAAATTTATATATTAAAAGAGAAGTAAGAATGCCAGAAAATTGGGGTCAGGCAGGGGAAGTAATTAATTAGTCTACTCATAACAGTCATTAAAATATAAAGCCAGGGCTTCCCTGGTGGCGCAGTGGTTGAGAGTCCGCCTGCCGATGCAGGGGACACGGGTTCGTGCCCCGGTCGGGGAAGATCCCACCTGCCGCGGAGCAGCTGGGCCCGTGAGCCATGCCCGCTGAGCCTGCGCGTCCGGAGCCTGTGCTCCGCAACGGGAGAGGCCACAACAGTGAGAGGCCCGCATACCGCAAAAAAAAAAGTAAAAATAAAAATAAAATAAAGCCACAGTAACTAAAATGAGGTAATTGTACACAAATAGAAAGTAAAAATCAATAGAGTGCAAAAATATGGCCACATACATACACAAATTTAGTAAATAATGAAGATTTCATATTTCATATTCCTCCTTGGCCTGCTCCGGATCCTGCTGCAGTTTCTTGGGAGGCCGCAGCCACTAGGACCGAGGTGGTCCGGCCTTCCCCGATGCAGCCGGGATGCTTGGTGCAAGTGCCCGTGGCCCCGCAGCACCCGCAGATCCCTGTGGACCCAGAGGCGGACAGACGGGAGGGGAGGCTGGGCTGGGAGAACCCCGTTCCCCCCCCCCCCCCCCCCCCCCGCGTTTTCAGCAGGGCAGAAAGTCCTGTGCTTGTGCCCACAACGGCTTTAGAAAATTGCCTCATTTAACCTTTCCAAAGATGTTATGCAAGCTGCAAAGTCTTGGCTGTTGGAAGACCTTTTAAGTCACGATACCAAAGAGCTTTAGTCTGGATTAAATGTCCAGACTAAATAAAATGCCAAAATTTCACTTTTAAAAGCAAGCACAAGGGCTAAGTGCAACCTAAGCATGTTTGTAAAAAAAAAAAGGAATATAGTTTTATTTAAGTTAATAAAATAAATTACCAAAAAACCTAGTTAAATTATATTTAATGTTGAAATAGTGAATACTTTCCCTCCAAAATCAGGAAAAAGGTACAGGTACAGATGTTGCCTCTTACTATTACTACTATTACTACTCAGCATTGTACTTATGATCCTAGCCCGTGCAATATGTCATGCAAAGGAAATAAAAGTCATATATATTAGAAAGAAGTAAAACTGTATTTATTTGGAAACTACATGTGGAGGTATATAGGTAACTTGAAGGAATCCACAGTGACCTATGAAAACCAAGGTGACTTTAGCAACTCTATTTCTATATGCTATCAGCATATAACTGGAAAAGAAAAATTTTAAATACCAGTTGTAATAGCATCCAAACACAAGAAATACTTGAGATAAATGCAACAAAGACTGTACAAGACCTATTAATGGAAAACCACAAAATACAGAAGATATTAACTTTAAGAGATTTTAATAAATATATAAACATACCATGGTTATGGATTGGCAATACCAATATTAAGATGTCTATTCTCAAATTGATATACAGCATCAATGTAATTTTACCCCAAATCTTTACAGTGTTGTTTTTTTTTTTAAAGAAAATGGCAAGCTATTCTAAAACATGTATTTTAGAATATACTGGAATAGCCAGAACATATTTGAAAAAGGAAAACAATAGGAAGACTTTGGCTGTTTCAAGGCTTAGTATAAAGCTATAGTAATCAAGATAGCATAGCACTTGTGAAAGGATTGATATATAGGTCAATGGAATTGAACAGAGTCTAGCAATAGGCCCACAAATGCATGGAAAATGTATTTTTAATAAAGGTGCCCCGGTAATTCAAGGTGCCCCGGTAATTCAATGGGGAAAATAGTCTGCAAGAAATGGTGCTGGAACAATTAGGTATTTATGGGCAAAAGACAACATCTTCCCCTAACTCAAAACATGGGTATTATTTAAAAAGAGATTGTAGACCTAAATGTAAAACCTAAAATTATAAAGCAAAGCATAGAAGAATTTCGGGAATTTGGAGATGCAGATCTTTTTTGGATATGACACAAAGAACAGAACACAAAAGAAAAATATTGGTTAATCAGATTTCATTAATATTGAAAACTTAACATTTGGTCTTTAAAGTGTTAGGGAAATAAAAAGACAAGTCAGACTGGGTGAAAGTTGTGTGTGTGTGTGTGCTGACAAAAAGCTTGCATTCAAAATATATAAAGAATTCTTAAACCTCAATAAAATAAAGACAACCCAATAGAAAATTTTGAGCAACATCCCCATAAAATATATTACTGGAAAATAAGCATATTAAAAGATATTCAACATATTTATTTATTGAGCATCTCAAAGTAAAACCACAATGAGATGCCACTACAGATCACCTTGAACAGCTAAAGGTAAAAGACTGACATAACATCAGGCAACCAGAACTCATATATTGCTGGATGGAGAGTAAAGTTTTCCAGCCACTTTGGAAATCAGTTTGGTATTTTTTTTAAAGGTTAAACAGTGTCATATAAAGAAATGAAAGCATAAAAACAATGGTCACATGAAGGCTTGTAAATAAATTTATTTATATTAGCCAAAAACTGGAAGCAACCCAAATCAAGTGTCCATCAATTGATGAAATGATGAACAAATTTTGTATATTCACACAGTATACTACTACTCAGGAATAAAGAAGACTACACTATAGATATAATATAGACAAACTCTAAAACGTGATGCTAAGCAAAAGAAGCCAGGTAATGAGTATATACTATGCATTAATATAGAGCGTTTTAGAACAAGAAAACTAATCTGTAGTTATAAAAATCAGATCATGGTTACTTGGGAAGGTGAAGAGGAGAGGAATGATGAAAAGGGAATGAGAATACTATTTAGGTATTTAGTTGACAGAAACATTCTATATCACATGGTACAACACAACTGTACACTTAAAATGGGTGAATTTTATTGCATGTAAATTATGCTTCAGTGCAGCTGAAATAAACAATATAATAGTCAAAAGGCGAATGACAGCATGGAAAATTTGTATTGTGTGTTTCAGATCTAATTCTCAATTGTTTATAATGTAAGAAAATTAATAATACAATTTTAAGAATTTTAATAACCTATAGAAAAATAGGCAAAGACTAGACACAAAAACAAAGATAACATAAAAGACATTTTCAAGACGCTTTTAAGGAGAGTGTAAATTAAAATAAGGCGACAGCATTTTCACCTAAATACTTTCTGGACATCAAAACATTTGATTATACCGCTGGTGAAGTTTAAGGAAATGTCTTTCCATATATTTTCTTGTTGGATGGCATTTTGATGAATTCTATCAAAAGAGCCATGACCCTTGAATTAGAAATTCTGCATCTAGGACTATTGTTACTAATAAAGTCACATATGTCCAAGTTGATTTACATACAGGAATATTCATTGCAGTGTCGTTTGTAATCTCATAATAATGGGAATAACAATGTCTACAATACATAGCAGGCTAAATAAATTATGTAAAATTCATGCTGTGGACTGCTGCAGAGCCATTACACAGAATGAAACAACTTTTCATGAACTAGTGGGAAGGAGCTTCCAGATCTTGAATAAATGGTTAAGGGACAAAACAAGGTGCAGGATTATATACACACACAAATGTGCACATAACTACCTAACTGTATATGCTAGGGGGCAATTTTAGATAGAAAAGCTGAATGCTGCTTTTATTTTGACATTGACATGATTTGCTCAAATCATAATGACAAACTGACTTTTTCCAAGTGTTTTAAGTTAGGGGGAAAATCCCATTTTCTAGAAGAATTATACTTGCAACCTTAATTAATTTTTAACTTTCAGTAATTGATCCTGTTCACCCTTCAGTATGCTTGACTATCAGAACAAGACATAAATAAATACTGTATCATTAGCCATCACACATCACCATTATACCATACTCAGGGGCATTTTTCCTGGATTCAGTGAGCCTTTTGATTGTTTGAGAGTCCAGTCTTGTTAAATCCCTGCTGCTTCTTGCAATGCCTTTCAATTAATAAGGTCATTTTGTGGCCTGATATGGTAGTCCAATCAACTGATATCTGTTGTGTGAGCCAAGCATTGTAATTTATCTCTGAAAAGAGATTTTGATTGTGCCAAAGAAGGAAATGAACTGAAAAATTGTGACTTTTTAGACTACTATCCAGATTTTAGGTGCTGGATTTTCTTAAATGATTTGCTGAAAGTATAAATGTGCAAAATGCTTGAATAACTTTTTAGTGAATGCTGTTGAAGTGATGTGTTTGTATTAAGAGCAAAGGGAAAGTCAGATTAGTGGGAAAAGAAAAATAAATTTTAGAGATGTAATACACTATCAGTTACAGCTATTTTTTCTATTTCTGTGACTCCAAAGATTAGATCAAAATTTCATAGATAAATTATACAGAAATATATTTAAAACTGGCAAAGGTTCTGGGTCCTCATTGTTGCCATAAGATTTAATTATGCCAAAATATATTTTTGGTGAGGATACATCATAGTGGCATAACTTTTTCTATTCCAGTTCCCTAAGCTATATAGTGGTAGTTGAATAAAAGTGAAAGGCAAATTAATTTAGTTAGAAATTCTTAAAAGAAACAGAGGCAATATTTTATTCATCTGAGTTTTACAGTAAAAAGAAAATGAAGTGTTATTCTAAAAGGTACGATCAATATTTTTTTTTTGCGGTACGCGGGCCTCTCACTGTTGTGGCCTCTCCCGTTGAGGTAGCACAGGCTCCGGACGCGCAGGCTCAGTGGCCATGGCTCACGGGCCCGGCCGCTCCGCGGCATGTGGGATCTTCCCGGACCAGGGCACGAACCCGTGTTCCCTGCATCGGCAGGCGGACTCTCAACCACTGCGCCACCAGGGAAGCCCAGTACAATCAATATTTAATCTTCTCCTTGAGTTTCACAATGCAGTTCCTTAAGAAGCAGGTTATAGGCCTAGTAAGGAAGAGAGAAAAGGAAAGAAAATAAAAATGTGGCGTTAATGTGTGTGTGTGTGTGTGTGGTGGTGAGGTGCTCAAATTGTAGAGACAGACTCAGACAAATTAAGAAGTCAGGAAGCAAGACTGTGGAAGCACATTCCCAGAATTAAAGAGAATGGCTGAAGAGGGAGTGGATAAATGAAGAGAAGGCAAGTCAGGCAGATAATTATGAGATAGAGACTGCAGAGGTTCCAAAGTGTTAGGTAAATTACTCTCGTCAACTGTCTCCCTGGGACTGTGACTTCAGGCTGTCATTACTTCTTACATCTTACTACTACTGCTATTAAACACTCTCAGATTTCATTTGCTCTTCAGCTCAAGGAGTTCCCCAGGTGAAACGTTTTTCTGTGACCTCTGGGGGTGTGACCACAGCAATTTTAACAGAATGACAGCCCGGTCTGACCTTCAGACCGGAAATTCCTGCACCTGCTCTCATTTTGCATGTTTCTTTTCCACTAGCTGAAAATTAAGGTATTTTCCCCCCTTTACATTATAAAAGGAGGCGTGTGTAGAAGGGGTGTTATGGGTTGTGAAAGGAAAAAGCTCAGCTTGTTACTGCCCAAGATCTTTGAAGCACAGTAAAACGTATTTTTTCTCTTTTATAGATTTATCTCTTTAAAACCACTTTCACGGGGAATACATTTTAGTGAAAAAAATTAAGCTATGCCTGTTAAAAGGCAGTTATAACATTGTCTTATTATGTTTTAAACTTTAAAAATGATTTCTATTATTGATTATATAAATACAACATAGTAAGATATAACTTTAAAAGTGATTTCTATTCCTTATGTAAATATGACATAGTAAGATTCAACAATTGGAGGATTGTGACATTTTGAGTTGAGTAGGAAAGGTTTATTTTGCATATGTACTGTCTACTTTTTTATTAATTAAAAATTATTTTTAGAAAATGCTTTGCTTGTATATTTCACAGTATAGTATATTTCACAATAATATAGTATATTTCACAGTATAGTATATTTCACAATAATATTGTAGTCTAGACTGTAGACAAATCAAACTTCCAGACCAATTCACTCCTGCTGTTGAACTACTTTCTGAAAACCTAAAAAAACTTTCTCTTTGAACATTCATTCTGATATAATCATTCCTATGAAAACTAGAGTATTTCTTGAGATAGCTTAAGTCTAATCTTCCACTACTTGGTATAATTTAATTTTATGGTTTGCATTTAGAAGTATTTTCTGTTAAAAAAAAATAATAGATTGAATCCTATGAAACTGACATTTCTGAAAAATAAAAACTTTTTAAAAATGTCAGTATCGTATGGTCCATTTGTCTATAAAATTATGTTTTGGGCTACATTCAGACATTCTAGAGGACAATAGTTATTCTTAAGTACTATCATAAAAAATTACAATAGATTTTCTGTAGACTAATATTTGTATTATTATTTCATACCTCACCCAACTACCCGTGAATAATTTGCTACCATCTAGTTGTGAAATACTTGATTTTAGAACATTTCTCAAGGATAGCATTTAAAATTTGGAGAAAGGCACAGAAATTTTGTTTTGTATCTGAGAACTATTTCTTGATTCTTGCTCTTTTCCTTTCCACATTTTTCTATTTCTTGATATATTCAGCAATTTAAATACTTCAAAATCAAATCATTAGAACTTATAAAATGCACAGATTGATTTCAGGCTTCTATCTATTATATACCTTCCCTTACACCATTAGTGTTTGTATAGGCAGGCAGACTGATAGCTTTATGCTAAGATAAATCCAAATGAATTATTGTTCTATAGAACACTCTTTATGACTTTTTAAACCTTGCTAATATACACCTGAGAGGCATTACGATTTTTCTGAGATGTGATTCAAACCAAACCAAATGAAAGCAACTTGTTTATCAAATGTCTTTTTTAAAATGCTGCTTTAGATAATTAGCTATAAAGTTGGGACAGATGAATCAAATGCTTATCAAATTACATCTAAAGACAATCATCAACATGCATCACAATTGCTAAAACATTTTTGTAGCGTCACAAAAGCCAGAGTTGGAAGACAGAGAATTTAATTTCTCATAATTTTCTCTACCCAAATAGTAGATAGTGGTCTTCAAATGTAAAATCACAAAAGACAACAAAATGGATTTTGATAGTCTGTCTGGCTGCTTTACTTGAAACCTCAGATTTTCTAGTTTCCCACATTCCGTTTGTCATGTGATTGACAACCATGTGTACACTACTCAACTGATTGATAGCCAACCATCAGGAAGACAGTAGGTGCAACTGAGCTTTAGTAAGAGGAACGAAGGGCACAGATTATTCTAGTTGGTTTCCATTAATTTTAGCACCATTTTCTCTTTCATTTGAACTGTTAAATGTATATGAATTGTTAACAAATGCACCTTAAGTAAAGGCATTTAATCCTTTTTTCCAGTTTGTTCCCATTGTTTAACAACATATTTCCATAATTTAAAAGATAAAGATAGATGATAAAAATAAGCAAGAGAGTATATCAAGTGAAAATTAATTTACTTTTTTAACATATTCTAAATCGGCTATACCAACACATTCTAGTCAGACCTCACTGAAAAGAAAATATATTCATTTCTTTTTTGATTCTAACCCCAAATAACTATTTACACTATGCATCTGATACTACATGATTATGAGAAATAATGTGTATATGTGATATAATTGATGCTATAAGCTTAGAATTTTCTTCATCATTCTGACATGGCCCATTCTTTTGGAATGCTCTCATATGACTTTGGGTAGATGGAGATAGTGAATACGAAAAAGTGCTTCTTTTTCTAACGTGGACAGTGAATAAGGATTCAGTTCAGTAAAACCCACTGTGATCATGCGTGTATGCACTCATACGCGCATTTACTCTATTTTCAAATGAATTTTCAAAAGATAAATGACGGCATCACATCTACAATCCTGTGACCCTGTATCATTTACTATAGTTGCTATTTTGTTTTAGAGAATGGCAGGTAATCTTAGTGCCTTCGAGTCTGGATAGCACAAGTAGGTCCAATTCCTCTGCCAGTTTTGGTCAACTGCTAGTGGCTATTGGTTGTGTTGAGAAGAATTCTCAAAACCAGGCTGGTGCCTCAGGATTCTGTGTGGCAGGTGCTTGGAAATGTGTGCTATATGTGTGAGATTGGTGGTACCCTTACTGTCTTATTTGATATTTCTGAGCTAACACAATTTTTTATTTTACATCTGAGAAAACAGGGTGGGAAAGAGGAATGACATTTATTGACCATGTATTATGTTCCAGGTCAGACACTCTGCTAAGCATGTTATAGCTTTTATTTTATTTACTCCTGATAGAAACTTCATGGTGGCATAATCTCCACTTTACAGATGAGGCAACTGAATCTCATAGAGGTTAAGTTATGTGCTTAGGACACAAAAGTAAAGTCAGGACTTACGTTCAACAAGGATAACTCCATATCTGCCACTCAGAACCATTTCACTGTGCTATCATTACTTTTTTCCAGGTCAATAGTATCAGATTTAGAACCCTATTTTTGGATTAGGATTTAGTGGGTTTTTTTCCATATTAATTTTTAGTGATCACAAAGGATTTGTAAATAAAATATGAAGGGATACTTCTTCTTATTATTATTTTTTCATTATAAGTACAGTTCTCTGCAAAAATAGAGCCATGGACTTTTCCTGATGAAAGGGACTTCAACTACCCCAACCATCCTTTTTATGCTCAAGCCCTCCCTCCACTATCACTATTAAGAAGCCATGTAGCCTGTGATTAAACAACTGTACTAACTCCAAACCCACCAAAATTCAAAGAAATGATATTTTACACACCTATTCATTATATTATTTTGAATAATTTGCTATATTAGTTCTGCCAATTCCTTCTAATTCCTAGGGATATGTAAACATGGCAAAAAACATTCAGAGATGCTATTTCATGGAAAGAACTCTACTTGGGCTATCAGGTAACTTCTAGTCCAGATTTTACTACTTGTCAATTTTGAACCTTATAAATAGATTGCACACTTAACCTAAAATTCTAATTTCTAAAAGATATTTAATATATACAACCACTACTCCAGTCTGTTCAATTCAGTAAATATTATTGGAGGTCTTTTGTGTGATGGGTATTGTAGAGGGTTGTGATACCAAGAAGAATAAACTAGAATCTTTGTTGGTATGGGAAACAAATATTTATCTATCTATTTATCTATCTAGTGGTTCATAGTTATTTAGATAACAGTGTTGATAAAGTTTTATTTTTATATAATGTGATAAAGATGTTTACAGTGATAAGGGGACATGGAGGAGAAACAAAACCTTTAGTATGCTTCTGAGCGTCGTCTAAGAATAAGTGCTTATGTGCTTTAAGAACAAAACTGCAAAAATGTAAGTAAAATGTTATAATTATTATCATTACCCTGTATATGCTTCTTAGTCTCTTGGCCCCAGAAAACAGCAGAAATTCAAGAGGTCTTAAAAACAAGAGATTAATTATTTTAAGAACTTGGAGGTTATTTTAGTAAGAGTCACAATTAACATAATTACCTTTTAAAAATACTCTAAAAAGGTTACTTGTGCCTGATAAAATTATGGGGCTTTGACTGGTGACTGCAATGGAGCCATCACTCTAGACTAGAGAATTCACACCTTCCGGAAGGTAGAACCTTTAACATATTGATACAATACCATAGAATTGTTTCTCTATAATATGAAACAAACAACACATAAATAAAACAGAAAGCAAATTGTGAAGTAAGAAACTTGTACAAATTCTATTATTCCCTGAAAACACATTTAAGTGCAAGGTAGGAACCAGTAGTAATACTCTGAATCTCTGGCTGAAAGGGACTGTCTAAGTTCAGAAGTAATATTTACCGTTGGGGCAAACGGCAATCTAGTGTCAAATGTATTTCATTTTATTTTCTTCAACAAAAACTTTGATGTTTGTATAAAATGTTTGCATTTTATTTCTTTCCTGAGTGTAATTCCTATTTAAATAAGCACCTGTTTATCATGATATATAGCAAGTGTTTCTGCAAACTCGAATTAGAATGGACAGATCTGAACATGTATTACAAACAAAGTGGTAGATTCATCAATTTGTGTTTACTTAACTGATTCTCTGTGACAAAACATATGGCAAAGTATCCATCTCTGGTTAGGAAACTTTGGCCATGAGATCACATATGTGTTTTTCATGGATGTATCATTCATTTAGTCAACCATACAACAAATATTTTTTGAGCAGTGACATTGTGTATGGCCCTTGTAAGGTATAGGGATACAGTAGTGGGGAGGAAAGCTGACATGGCCTCTGTCTTTGTAGAACTTAATTCCAGTGGGAGGGATCTAAATTTAGCTAGTAAATAGGCATATGACTACAAGTTTTGATATATAGGAAAAGGATATGAGCCATGAGAGAGTATAATAATAGGGGATCTGCTTTAAATTGGGTGGTCACAGAAGGCCTTTATGAAAATTGGTATTTAATGTGAGATCTGTTGGATAGAGAGAAGCTAACAATGCGGAAAGGAAGGTGAAAATGGATTGGTCAATGTACATTGTATAATGGGCAGAGGCATTTGCAAAATTCCTAAGACAAGGAAAAGAATATTGATTTTGAGTAATTGGAAGATGGTTAGCATGGTTGGGAACCAGTGCAAGGAAGCAGGAACGAGACAGACGTGTCTGGAGCCAAGTGACCCAGGGCCCTGTTAGCTATGGCCAGGAGTTGGCATTGTGTTGCCACAGAACATGTTGAAATCTCCAGGCCCCCTGTAGATTGATTGAACTACATTAATTGAACTCATTCAATCATTTGTGTGCCTTATACCATACTTTAAAAACGTGCACTCTTTCATTTATTCGTTCATTCATTTTCTGAGTGCCAAACTTAAATATCAAGAATCAAAGAATTCATAAGATAGGTCTCTCCGCATCCTTCATAAGACCATTAGCAAATAGGGTAGGCAGATTTTTAAAAAGACAAATTATATCATACTATAAATCGCATTAATAATAAAACTGAAAGTGCAATGTCTTGTTAAACAAAGTATTTAGGCCTTCAGGGACGGAATCCAGAGAGTTAGGAAAGGTTTTTTAGAAAAGAGGTTGTGTACCCTGGATGCCCTGAAGAGCTGGTAGACATATACCAAGTAAGTCAGGCATTCTAATCAGAGGGCCCGGCACTGGGGAGTTTGTTTCAGGGATGCATCTGGCATGTGCTGTGCAAGGAGGAAATGAGGCCCAAGAGATAGACTGGACACAACATATCAACATGTTTTAATACCACATTCAATGTTTTAACAAGTAATCTATTAGACCAAAGACTTTTCAAGTGGGAACATGACTCAATAAGGGGGTGGATTTTAGGATGACATTTTTAGGTTTTTCGGAGAATTGCTCTGGCCTCTATCCCAGGCCACCATTTAGCTCCTACCAGTCTCTGGGATGTTCCTTTCTTGTGTCTTTGGAGATTTTAGTGGCACTCATTCTTTGTCATGAATATCATCCTTATGAGATCCCTAAGCAGTCACAAACCTAAATTCATTATAGACACTTGATATATGTTAATTGCTTCCTGTGTTAGTGTCCTATGGCTGCTGTAGTAAATTACCACAAACTTAGTGACATTAAGAAAATTATGTTCTTACAGTTCTAAAGTTCATAAGTCTAAAATCAAGGAGTTGGCCAGGCTGTATTCCTTCTAGAAGCTTTGGGGGAGTATCAGTTTCCTTGCCTTTACCAGCTTCTAGGGGCCACCAGCATACATTTGCTTGTGGCCCCATCTTCCATCTTCAAAGCTCAGCACTCCAACATCTTCCATGGTAACATCTCCTTTTTACGACTTTGATCACTTTAAATTACTTTGGCCCAAGTGAATAATCCAGGATAACCCCTTCATCTCAAGGTCTTTAACTTAAGCACATCTACAAAGTAGCCTTTACCATGTAAGGTAGCATATCCACAGGTTCCAGAAATGAGGATGTGGACATCTTCGGGGGCATTATTCAGCTGACCACAGTTCTGCAAATGTCATTGTCAAATTGTGGGTTCTGAACTCTTTGGATACCCAAAACTTGATTGAACATTTTTATCTTCTCAACAAAGTGGGGGATGTGATAGAGCTTTAGAGGTGCTGAGTAGGTGACAGAAAGCTGCATGATTTCACTTTACTTTTCTACCTAGTCGCATTTTACTGAAGTGACATTGTCCCGCAGAAGGGAATAAGGGAGACTTTGAAATGCTGCCATGTGCAGAACCCTGTGATGCTGAGCTCCAGTAGAGCTTTCAATCCCATCTTTCTTCCTCGGAAGGGAGTCTGTCACTCTGCAGGAAGCCTCTTTGAAGCAGCCTCAGCTTTGGGGTTGCTGAGTGCAGGGACTTCTCAAAGAAAACACTGCTCTGTTCATTTCCTGTCAACGAGGAGTTCAAGTTCAAAAGACTGTGCTCTCTTTTCTTGATTTTTCATATGTCTATTAATAGGACAGTGCCAAGGCTCTGACCAGGAGTTTATAGTAAATTCATGGAACTAATGAGAATGGAATTAGGTTACTATATTTTTCATCTCTGTGCAGTTATGAAGCAACACAGTGGAGACATAATGACCCCTTGCCTATTAGTGAGGTCTTATTCTTGAGGACACCAAAAAGCTTTTAAAAACAGTAAGCCACTAATCTTCACACTTTAATTAGCAAGAATGTAGGAAAACTATTGCCTTATTTCAAAAAATGAAGGCTACGTCTATACAAGTGACCAAATCAAGCAGCCTGAGAATTTAGTCCTTTTTTTATGTTCATATGGGTGATCACTTAGTATCATGTCTGGAAAATGTTTGGAACAAAGAGAGAGTCAATGAGGAGGTTCAGCCTAGTTATCAAGTCACTGTAGCATGACCTGTGGGAGCCCAGGTACCTGGGCAAAGCAGTTGATACATTTGGAATAAATGAAGACTGCCACACTTGCTGAGTGTCTAAAGAAAGAGTTAACGTCCAGAATCTAGGTGATTGAGTAGATAGCAAATATTTAGGAACAGTGAAGTGCCTTAGACCTTAGAGCATAGACATTTACCTCTTTCTAAATATACCTGTTAAATATAGGTGGTTTTGAAAAAGTATATAAGGTGGTTCTGGATTTCCTAGTTAATGATTGAGAAAGGGCCAGAAGCTGAAGTGAATTTCTCAGGTTTACTGGGAGGTGAGTCAATTTATTTCCAAGTCTATAGTCATCTCGACTCACTGCCTTTTCCTAGTTAGTTTAATTTTAATTTTTACTACCAGCTTGTTAAAATTTGATCTGTTGTCTGTACAAGTACAATTCAGTGGACTGTTATTATTAATTTAAAGTGATGTCTATTGATTTAAGCCAGATCAACAGTCAGGAATTTCAGATTTTCAGTGTTTGTGGCAAATGTCTTTCAATTCTCAGAATTTAATCATGCTCCTCACTGAGGAAATAAAGTTTAATACTTTATTAGTTTAAAAAAAAGTTTTCTTTTTTTTTTTTAACACTACAATATGTTTGGAAATCAGAATGCTTTTTTCCAGGAAGACAGTAAATGATGGTTAAGGTGACTGATCTGCTTTTTAAACTCACACTTGGCTTAGCTGTAAGCCTTTTGAGTTCCTTTGAGGTTTTGAATGAATGAAGAGATGAGATGTGACGAGGTTCTGGTTTCCGGTATAAGTGAAAGTAGAGAGGGCACTGGGGTGTGGTGGGTTTACAAGTCAAGAGGGACCTAGAAATAATTTTCCATTCAATACTACTTTTCTTTCTTTAAGTAATAACCTCTAAGGGTCCAACACAAGCTGTGATAAGTGGGTTTACTCACCTTTGGTAGATGTTTTGTAGGCTATGGGGAAGCTGTTGGGCAATCTTAGTGCATTCCTTTTTCTTTTTCTCTTTCTATAAACCATGATTATTATAAGGTAATGGGACTTAGGCATTCTACACTTTCGTAGAAGTATACTTTTATGACGTCCTTTCTGGAGGGTTATTTTGAAACAATATATCAAGGTCTCAAAAATGTATATAATTTTCCTCTTCTAGCAGTTTTGTCTAAGGAAATAATCACAGACACATGCAAAGGTTTATGATCAAAGATGTTCTTTGTTGTTTTCTTAATGATAGTGAAAAATTATGAACAGTAAATAGGTTCACAATATGAATTGGTTAATTGCATTGTATCCATCTGGATCCAATTAGGAGATAGATACACACGGGAGGTTTAAAATAGAATCATTAAACTCTACAAAGAGAGTAACATATATATATATATGAAAGCATATATACACACATATATCTGACTGATGTAACAAATATATTTGGAGAAGGTATGGTTGAGCTCACTTCAAGCTCAACCATAGTAGAGAGAAGCTGGAGATTATCTGCCATCATTGGGCAAGCAGGAGGCAACCGTCTAGATCGCAGGCAAGGAGTAGGCATTCAGCAGCTGGTAGCAGAAGTTTAGAGAGGTGGGAACACTTTGGGCTGCAGGAGAGCTGTGAGTGTTAGTAGAGGCTCAGCAGGCATTCCCTGAGGCATGGGTGGGCCGTACAAAGGACTGCAGAGAAAACAGGAGGGCATGGGATTCCTCAGGCTGCAGGCATGCTGCTCAGGGAACGGCAGAGGAAATCATGGTGCTGATGTGGATGAGATACCGTTAGGGCAACGGTTGTTTCAGTCAGGTGAGCCATAGAAAGCTTATTTCCAGGCCAGGGCTGTAAGGCTGCCGAAGACTCTTGCATTCCGGGCCAGTGGCTACAGCAGAGTTTTACCTGATATCCTCACATCCATATTTCTGACACTTCCACCCTGTGCTACAGCTGGAAGATACTGGAGGGCCCCTTCCATGTGCAATTTCCCTCCAGCACTCTGTACGGAGAGAGCTTAAAGTCATGCTCACATTAAAGGAGAAATACTTAAAGGAATTCCACCTGTTATCACAGAATGTATATTAAATGGTGAATTCAAAGGTGAGAGGTGATAAATTAATAAGTAGCATACACATGATGGTGAAAACATAAGATAGTATTTTGTAAAGGGAACACCCTTGGAATATATAGAATATATGTAGTGTATTCCTTTGCAGCAGAGGTTTGCTTAAATCCAGTATAAAAGTTTTGAGTTTCCTAGGCTCAGAATTTCTCTCCTATAACACAACTCACTCTGCGTTCACATTTTACCTGACTCTTTGAGTCACCCTAACAGATGGGTAAACAAATGCTACTGCTGTGAGTACTAATGTACTTTGCCTTTAACCCAGCAGTCTCTTGTCTTTTGCAAGCAACCATAAAGATATGACAGACTAACTTGTTAAGTTGCAGGTAAAGTAAAATTTCAGACCACCTCTGTTCTTGACTCACATGAACTAACTAGCTAACTAACTAAATTAACTAGGATATTTTCTAGAGCTGGCAGGTGCTATTAAACAGATAAAATGGAAGAATAGCGTTAGGGGTACTGCTTTAGTGATGTGGGTAAAGCAGACTGCTTTGAAGAGCCACCTCAAAATTGAGACATGAATAACGAGAAAGAAAATGTTGGAGTAAAATTTCAGTGAAGAGAATTATTTAACAGGAGGAGCATGTGCAAAGCCGCTGAGGTGCTATCAGCGTTGGCCTGTTTGAAGGACAGCTAGAAGGCCAGTGTGATGGAGAGCAGTGAATGAGGAGTGAAAAGAGTTAGGGAGGTAAACAGCAGGACCAAATCCTGTAGTATCTGTAGGCCTTGATAACAAAACGGAAGCCAGGGGAGCGATGATCTGATTGTTTTACAAAGATTACTCTGCCTCTATAAACAGGTTGGAACAGAAGGATTAATGGTAGAGACAGGAAACCATTAGGAGAGGACCAACATAAGAACAGTTTGGTGATTGTGGCTTGGATCAGCATTCTATTATAACTAAGAAAACAAACAAAAATCCAGTAAAAAAAAAAATCAGCATTTAAACATAAATAATGGATGACTTTCTAACATGCTCTGAAATATGTCATCCAAGGAGAAACAAAAATTTTTTTCATTCAGTGTTGAAAGGTGTTTGACTCCATGCTCAGATCAGAAGTGCTTCTGTGAAAGATGATGAATGAGAAATTCCAGTGAAGTCTTAATATGTTCATCCAGCATGGAAAATAGGTATGAAATATCTTGAAGAGCCTACGTATCTGTAGAAAATCTCAAAGGGACTTACTGCCTTAGGACCAGACGAAGAAAAATTGTTACAACTGATAGCACAGAAACGAAAGATCGTAAGAAACTACTATGAACACCTACATGCCAACAAACAGGATAGCCTAGAAGAAGTGTATAATATCCTGGGAATATATAACCTACAAAGACTGAATCCGGAAGAAACAGAAAATCTAAACAGGTCACTGATGAGTAAGGAGATTAAATCAAATAAAAAACCTTCAAACAAAGAAAAGCCTAGGACCTGGTGGCTTCACTGGTGAATTTTACCAAACATTTGAAGAAGAATTATACCAATCCCTCTCAAACTCTTCCAAAAATAGAACAGGAGGGAACCCTCCTAAACTCATTTTTTGATGCTAGTATTACGCTGATCCCAAAGCCAGATAAGGACACTACAAGAGAATAAAGCTATAGGGCAATATCCTTGATAAATACAGATACAAAAATCCTCAACAGAATGTTAGCAAACTCAGTTCAGCAGCACATTAAAAGAATCATGCCCATGATCAAGAGGAATTCGTCTTTGCAATGCAAGGATAGTTCAACATACACAAATCAATGAATATGAAACATCCAGTGAATAGAATAAAAGGTAAAAATCATATTATCTTAATGGATGCAGAAGAAGCAGCTGAAAAAATGCAACATCTGTTCATGACTAAAAACTAAATTAAATTAAGCAAGTGGGACTATATCAAACTGAAAAGTTTCTCCATAGAAAAGGAAAGTTAACAAAATGAGAAGGCAACCTATGGAATGAGAGATAATATTTGCAAACCAAATATATGATAAGGGGTTAATATCTAAAATGTATAAGGAGCTCGTACAAATCAACAGCACAAAAACCAAACAACCAAATTTAAAAATGGGCAAATGTAGACATTTTTCCAAAGAAGACATGCAGATGGCCAAGAGGTATATGAAAAGATGCTCAACATCACTCATCATCAGGGAAATGCAAATCAAAACCACAATTAGATATTATGGCACATCTGTTAGGATGGCTATCACCAAAAAGTCAGAAGATAACAAGCGTTAACAAGGTTGTGGAGGAAAGAGAACCCTTGTACATTGTTGATTGTAATGAAAATTAATACAGCCATTTTGGAAGCTCCTCAAACTACCATATGATCCAGCAATCCTACTTGATTATATATCTGAAGGAAACAAAATCAGTATCTCAAAGAAATATCTGTACTTCCATTTTCACTGGAGCATTATTCACCATAGAAACAACCTAAGTGTCCATTAACAATTGAATAAAGAAAATGTGATTGTCTGTCTATCCATCCATCCATCCATGCATCTATGCATCTATCCATCTACCTACGTACCTACCTACCTACCTACCTATCCATACATTTATATACAATGGGACATTGTCCAGCCTCAAAAAAGAATCAAATATTGCCACTTATAACAATATGAATGAACCTGGAGGGCATTGTGTTAAGTGTAATAAGCCAGGTACAGAAAGACAAATACTGTGTGATCTTATTTATATGGGAAATCTAAGAAAAAAACTTGAACTCATAGTAATGAGTAGAATGGTGGTTACCAGAGGCTAGGAGGTGGGAAGAAGGGAGATATTGATCAAAGGGTAAAAACATTTAGTTATAAGATGAATAAGTTCTGGCGACCTAATGTATAGCACGGTGACTACAGTTAGTAATAACATACTGTATCTTGAAATTTTCTAACAGAATCGATCTCAAGTGTTTTCACCACACACACACAAATCTAACTGTGTGAGGTACTGGATATATTAATTAGCTTGATTTGTGGTATACACAAAAGTGTATGCATTTTATCAGAACACCTCAAAATATACAATTTTATTTATAAGTCGTACCTCAATAAGTCTGGGAAAAAATGAAAAAGAGTTATACATTAATTGTAAACTTTATCTAACCTACTACTCTCTTACAATCTATACCTTTGGCAGTTATTTAAATTTCAGTCCTAGGTGTGATATTCTGCTTCAGAGATGGAGAACCAAACATTTTTAATAGCTCTTGCCATTTTTGTTTCAGTTCTTAACTGTGATTGCATGAATGGATGCCAGGTGTGTGCTTTAGGGTATGTAGTCCTCTGGAAGCAATGCTATTCAGAAGTTCATTTTCTCTGTTCTGTTCTCTGTGGCTCAAGGTGCTGGGGTGAAACGTTTAGTCCTCGATATAAGATAATAAAATGACTTTTCTGTCTAAAGGATTCATTGCCAGGCCATAAAAGCATTTTTAATTTATAGTTTTTCTCTATATCTCATTACAGATGTTTTCACTGCAGAGTTAATCACCTTGACCTATGAGGAAGGTTAGACCAGATGAATGAGAATTTGTCATTTAAATCTTTCAGAGTCATTGTATGTAGCATTGCCCATTTTTTGAAAGAAAAAAGCAAAATAATAAGTTTTATATTCATTAAAAGTAACTTTTTTGATAAAGGGAGATGAAATGAACTGTTGCACTTAATTTAACTTTTAAACCTTTTTTAACAATGATATTAAAGTTAGTATCTTATCTGCCCTCACATTTTAGTTTGTACATGAATCTTTTCTCCAACTATCTGGTACCCTTTGATTTATAAACTTTAAAAAAGATTATAAATCAGGAAAGGGTCAAATCACAAGGGCTGTAGAGGGAAGAACAGTTCTGAAATATTTTCATGAATACCAAAAAAAAAAACTTAAAAACATATTTGTAATTTACAGCTTCCCTGAGGCAGCAATAGCTAATACACTGAAAATTTACCCATTTTATGCATCTGTTTTGCTTGTTTTACTACTTTGCTTTTCATAAAAAACACATTTATTTCAGCGACTTCTTTTGGCATTTATGTGATCTATGAGCTATGTGTGAAACTACACGTTTTGACTTTACAATTTTTATTGAAAAATTATTTACAAATTTATATCAATGCTTTTTTGTTCCACGCTAGAATTATTTTCATTGTTCTTTTTTTTTCTATCAGTCACTTCAGAAAATCAGCCTTACAGCTTATTTAAACATCTGCTTTAAATCTTTTTTTCAATTGCTGCTTGAATGACATTTTATCATTAACTATAAAGAGGAACAAGTGGAAATTTTCAGAGCACAGGTCACCAAAAATTATTCAATAAGAATAACACTGTAAATTACGCTTAAATGACACTGCCCTCATAAATACTCGATGCCATTCACAGCTATTACCTAATGAGTTTTCATATTGTTCCTGGGAGTCGGTGGAATGGTGTGAACAAATTATTATTTTCATATGTATGGGAGTAATATACACTTGAGCAGAGTAAACAGAAGCAGGTGGCGCCTCAGTACCTGCTTCCCAAAAGAATAGCCATGAAGAAGCCAAGTCTTGGATTTCATATTTTATTGAATAAAACTTTATATAAATAAGGCAAGGGAATGGTAGTGGGTATCTCCTGCTTTTGCCCGCTTAGCATTAATTCCAACATCTTCTAGTAAGAACATCCATATTTTTTTCGTTCTTGTATAATGTATTTCAGATGTGGCTGTCTGCATCCCATTTCAGAGATGGTGCCTTGATGCAGGCCTAGTCCTTTAGGACCTTCCTTCCTCTTGAATGCAGTAATTGATTCAGTAATTTACAAGTAACCAATCTATTTATTGTTCTGTCTACCAGATCCCTCTCAGTCTTCCTTTGTGGCATATTCCCTGTTGTAACACCTTGAGAACTAAGGAGGTTAGAAGGAGTCTCTGAAGAGATCTAGCTTTGGACTAAGGGAGAGAATGTAACTGCCCATTCTAGGCTACTCTGCTTTGCACTTTCTTAGAAACCAAGACTGAAGACATTAAGCTGAGTTCTTGATTGGGGATTTGGGTAGGATGGTGAGTTGGCAAGAACACCAAAGCCTGCTGCTAACAAAAACAATCTCCAGAGTAAGCTATAGATATAGGAATCCTGATTCAATAATGCCTCTGGAGTGGACCAAATGCAAATTGCCCCAAATTCTACTCAACTTTGAAGAGAGTGGTATTGACAAGAAATTAACATGTAAAAAAGGGCTATGATTGTTCGTGCCCTACAGCAATCCCTGCAAAGTAACCTTCCATCCTTAACCCACACCAGTCAAGGAATTATCTGGTATTCACAATGGGTGATTTGATTCCAGAAGTTGTGTTTTTAAAACACTTTGCAGATTGTGTCATCACCCAGACTGGGAAGCTCTGATTCATCCAGAGTTTGCCACACGCAAAGAAGTAGGCTCCAAAATACCGGTATCTAACTGGGGTGTGACATTAGATTGTCTGTCTTTGTAAATACATTTTTAGTTATGTAGAACCATTGTAAAAGTTTGAGAAATACGTACTTGTTGATCCATGCATTTTTTTTAAACAAACTTATTTCAGAATAGTTGTGGATTTATAGAAAAGTTGTAAAGATAACAGAGTCCTATCATCCAGTTTCCCCTATCATTAACATGTTGTGGCACATTTGTGTCAATTCATGAAACAATATTTTTACATTATCATAAACTAAAGTGCATATCTTATTCAGATTTCCTTAGTTCTCACCTAGTTCTGTTCCCATATGATCCCATCCAGGATGTTACATTACATTTAGTTGTGTCTCCTTGGGCTCCACTTGGTTCTGACAGTTTCTCAGACTTTCCTTGGTTTCAATGCCCTTGACCGTTTTGATGAGTAGTGGTCAGATATTTTGTAGAATGTCTCTCAATTGGGATTTGTCTGATGTGTTTCTCATGATTAGACTTGGGTTATGGGTTTTTGGAAGTAAGACCATAGAGGTTAAATACCATTTTTGTCACATCACATCAAAGATAAATACTATCAACATGATTTATGACTCTTGTTGACCTTTATCAACAAGGCTGAAGTAGTGCTTGTCAGGTTTCTGTACTGTAAAGTTACTCTCTTTTTCCCCTTGTGCTCTTTGGAAGAATTCACTATTGTGCAACACAAACACGTACTAGAGAGTTACGTTCCACCTTGAAAGTAGATTATCTACATAAATTATGTAGTATTCTTCTGCAAGGGAGATTTGTCTATTCTCTATTTATGTATTCAATCACTTATCCGTATCAGTATATACTTATAAATATTTATTTTAAACTTCGAGGTGAGTTATAATCCAATGTCACTTTTTGCTTATCAGATTGTTCTAGCTTTTGCAACTGTAAGCTCTTCAAATTGGTTCCTGTGTCTCTTGACATACCCCCTCACTGTGGGGTTTTTCCAGAGTACTTCTCTACTTTCTGGCATTATAAGGTGCCCCATGCTCATCTTGCAAGTTTCCTGCCCCAGCCCAAGAGTCAGCCATTTTTCCAAGGAGCCTTAGTTCATTTTATTAGAGAATGGTATTAGAAACAAAGAAAGATCTGGGTGCTAGGTATGTTTGTTGCTACTCTGGTGCCACTGTTTCTAGGCCCTCTCAGCAGACAGATAAAAGAAATATATCTGCGTATATTAACTGGTGTATATACACATACCTATAAATATTTCTAGATATCTGTATCTATATTAAGCTAAACATGATTCTAAACTGGTGTTTCCATTACCACATGGATCATTCTAGTCTTCTCCCCTTGCTTTGCTGTAACCTTGAATGTCAACAGTGTAAAACTCAGCTCCTATCATGCATCATTCATTTTCTTAATTGTTTAATTCTAGTATAAATATGTAGTGATTTCAGAATTATTTACTCACACCTCCTTTGGAAACAACTTTATCAATTATAGCACAATGCTTATGTGTAGTTCCTTTTGCCTTTATTCTTACAGAAACCACACATTTCCGAAGTTATTTAGCTTAGCACCTTTTCCTCCCTGCCTCTTTAGATGTTTCATATATTTGTACTATAGTTAGACTTTTGTGTCACAGCCTGTATCCCATCCTGGGGTCCTCAGCTTCCTAAACATTTTCATATTTAAGGCTCATTCTTTGTGCTGTAAAGTTTTAATAGTTTTGACAAAAAGCATAGTTGTATATATCCACCATTTAAGTATCACATAAAATAACCACCCTAAAAAATTCCCTGTACCTTGTCTGTCTAACCCTCCAGATCCCTCCTAACCCTAAACCTTTGGCAACCACTGATCTGTTTACTGTCTCTATAATTACTTTTTACAAATGCCATATAAATGGAATCATATAGAATGTAGCCTTACTTATTTCACTTTTCAATAAATAAGATTCATTCATGTCTTTGTGTGGCTTGATAGCTCATGCCTTCTCATTGCTGAATAGTATTACTTTTTTTTTTTTTTTTTGGCGGTACGCGGGCCTCTCACTGTTGTGGCCTCTCCCGTTGCAGAGCACAGGCTCCGGACGTGCAGGCTCAGCGGCCATGGTTCATGGGCCCAGCCGCTCCGCGGCATGTGGGATCTTCCCGGACCAGGGCATGAACCCGTGTCCCCAGCATCGGCAGGCGGACTCTCAACCACTGCGCCACCAGGGAAGCCCTGGTTGAATAATATTTTACATATGTATCTATCATGCAGTTAAGTATTCATTCATTGATGGACACTTAGGTTGTTTCCATATCTTGGCTATTGTAAATAATGTTGCAAAAGCACAGGGATGCAAGTAACTTCTCAGGTTTGTGTTTTCATTTTCTTCAGATAAATACAAGTGGAATTGATGGATCGTATGATAGTTCCTTTTTTTATTTTTTGAGAAACCTCCATACTGTTTTCCATAGTGACTACACCAATTTACATTCCCTTCAACAAGGCATGAGGGTTCCTCTTTCTTCACATGCTCTCAAATACATGTTATATCTAATCTTTTTGATAATAGCCATTCTAACAGGTGTGAGGTGATATCTCATTCTCGTTTGATTTTCATTTCCCTGATGATTAATGGTGTCAAGCATCTTTTCATGTACCTGTTGGCCATCTGTATGTCTTCTTTGGAAAAAATTTCTATTCAGATCTTCTATGCAGTTTTTAATCAGATTTTTTTTAGTTGTACGAGCTCTGTATATATTTTGGGTATTTGCCCCCTTATCAGATATATGACTTGCAAATATTTTCTTCCATTCCACAGGTTGCCTTTCCATTTTGTTAATGATTTCCTTTGCTGTGTAGAAGCTTTTTAGAAGCAAATGTAGTCCCATTTGCTTATTTTCGCTTTTCTTGCTTTGCTTTTGGTGTCAGGTTTAAAAAGTAATCATAAAGACCAAAGTCAAGGGCTTCCCTGGTGGCGCAGTGGTTGCGAGTCCGCCTGCCGATGCAGGGGACATGGGTTCGTGCTCCGGCCCGGGAGGATCCCACAAGCCACGGAGCGGCTGGGCCCGTGAGCCATGGCCGCTGAGCCTGCGCGTCCGGAGCCTGTGCTCCTCAACGGGAGAGGCCACAGCAGGGAGAGGCCCGCATACTGCAAAAAAAAAAAAAAAAGACCAAAGTCAAGGAGCTTACGGACTAGCTTTACTTCCTTTCTTTCTTTCTTTCTTTTTCTTTCTTTCTTTCTTCCTTTCTTTCTATCTTTCCTTCCTTCCTTCCTTTCTCTCTTTCTCTTTCTCTCTCTCTCTCTGTTTTACATTTTTATTGGAGTATAATTGCTTTACAACGTATACATATATCCCCATAACTCTTCCCTCTTACATCATCCTCTCACCCTCCCTATCCCACCCCTCTAGTAGGACACAAAGCACTGAGATGATCTCCCTGTGCTATGTGGCTACTTCCCACTAGCTATCTATTTTACATTTGGTAGTGTTTATATGTCTGTGCCACTCTCTCACTTCATCCCAGCTTACCCTGCCCCTCCCTGTGTTCTCAAGTCCATGCTCTACATCTGCATTCCTGTCCTGCCCCTAGGTTCTTCAGAACCTTTTTTTTTTTTTTTTTTTTTTTTTAACATTCCATATGTATGTGATAGCATATGTTATTTGTTTGACTCTCTTCACTCTGTATGACACTCTCTAGGCCCATCCACCTCATTACAAATAACTCAATTTCGTTTCTTTTTATGGCTGAGTAATATTCCATTGTATATATGTGCCACATTTTTTCTATCCATTCATCCATCAATGGACACTTAGGTTCATTCCATGTCCTGGCAATTATAAATAGAGCAGCAGTGAGCATTGTGGTACATGTCTCTTTTAGAATTATGGTTTTCTCAGGGTATATGCCCAGTAGTGGGATTACTAGGTCCTATGGTAGTTTTATTTTTAGTTTTATAAAGAACCTCCATACTGTTCCCCATAGTGGCTATATCAATTTACATTTCCACCAGCAGTGTCGGAGGGTTCCTTTTTTCCACACCCTCTCCAGCATTTATTGTTAGTAGATTTTTTGATGATGGCCATTCTGACTGATGTGAGATGATACCTCATTGCAGATTTGATTTGCATTTCTCTAATGGTTAGTGATGTTGAGCCCCTTTCATGTGTTTGTTGGCAATCTGTATATCTTCTTTGGAGAAATGTCTATTTAGGTCTTCTGTCCATTTTTGGATTGGGTCGTTTGTTTTATTGATATTGAGCTGTATGAGCTGCTTGTATATTTTGGTGATCGATGCTTTGTCAGTTGCTTTGTCTGCAAATTTTCTCCCATTCTGAGGGTTGACTTTTCGTCTTGTTTATGGTTTCCTTTGCTGAGAAAAGCTTTTAAGTTTCATTGGGTCCCATTTGTTTATTTTTCTTTTTATTTCCATTTCTCTAGGAGGTGGGTCAAAAAGGATCTTGCTGTGATTTATGTCAAAAAGTGTTCTGCCTATGCTTTCCTCTAAGAGTTTTATAGTGTCCGGTCTTACATATAGGTCTCTAATCCATTTTGAGTTTATTTTTGTGTATGGTATTAGGGAGTGTTCTAATTTCATTCTTTTACATGTAGCAGTCCAGTTTTCCCAGCACCACTTATTGAAGAGGCCGTCTTTTCTCCATTGTATATTCTTGCCTCCTTTGTCAAAGATAAACCCACGCACATATAGTCACCTTATCTCAGGGCTTTCTATCCTATTATGTTGATCTATATTTCTGTTTTTGTGCAAGTACCATACTGCCTTGATTACTCTAGCTTTGTAGTATAGTCTGAAGACAGGGAGCCTGATTCCTCCACTTCCATTTCTCCTTTTCAAGATTGCTTTGGCTATTCGGGGTCTTTTGTGTTTCCATACAAATTGTGAAATTTTTTGTTCTAGTTCTGTGAAAAATGCCATTGGTAGTTTGGTACGGATTGCATTGAATCTCTTGATTGCTTTGGGTAGTATACTCATTTTCACCATGTTGATTCTTCCAGTCCGAGGACATGGTATATCTCTCCATCCGTTTGTATCATCTTTAATTCCTTTGAGCAGTGTCTTATAGTATTCTGCATACAGGTCTTTTTTCTCCATAGGTAGATTTATTCCAAAGTATTGTATTCTTTTTGTTGCAATGGAAAATGGGAGTGTTTCCTTAACTTCTCTTTCAGATGTTTCATCATTAGTGTATAGGAATACAAGAGATTTCTGTGCATTAATTTTGTATCCTGCAACCTTACCAAATTCATTGATTAGGTCTAGTACTTTTCTGTTAGCATCTTTAGGATTCTCTATGTATGGTATCATGTCATCTGCAAACAGTGACAGTTTTACTTCTTCTTTTCTGACTTGGATTCATTTTATTTTTTTTTTTCTTCTCTGATCACTGTGGCTAAAACCTCCAAAACTATGTTGAATAATAGTGGTGAGAGTGGGAAACCTTGTCTTGTTCCTGATCTTAGTGGAAATGTTTTCAGCTTTTCACCATTGAGGACGATATTGGCTGTGGGTTTGGCATATATGGCCTTTATTATGTTGAGGTAAGTTCCCTCTATGCCTATATTCTGGAAGGTTTTTATCATAATTGGGTGTTGAATTTTGTTGAAAGCTTTTTCTGCATCTATTGAGATGATCATATGGTTTTTCTCCTTCAGTTAATATGGTGTATCACATTATTTGATTTGCATAGATTGAAGAATCCTTGCATCCTGGGATAAACCCCATTTGATCATGGTGTATTATCCTTTTAATGTGCTGTTTGATTCTGTTTCTTTGCTAGTATTTTGTTGAGGATTTTTGCATCTATGTTCATCATTGTTATTGGCCTGTAGTTTTCTTTTTTTGTGGCATCTTTGATGATGGTATCAGGGTGATGGTGGCCTCTTAGAATCAATTTGGGAGTGTTCCTCCCTCTGCTATATTTTGGAAGAGTTTGAGAAGGATAGGTGTTAGCTCTTCTCTAAGTGTTTGATAGAATTCACCTGTGAAGCCATCTGGTCCTTGGATTTTGTTTGTTGGAAGATTTTTAATCACAGTCTCAATTTCAGTGCTTGTGATTGGTCTGTTTATATTTTCTGTTTCTTCCTGGTTCAGTCTTGGAAGGTTGTGGTTTTCTAAGAATCTGTCCATTTTTTCCAGGTTGTCCATTTTATTGGCATATAATTGCTTGAAGTAATCTCTCATGATCTTTTGTATTTCTGCAGTTTCAGTTGTTACTTCTCCTTTTTCATTTCTAATTGTGTTGATTTCAGTCTTCTCCCTTTTTTTCTTGATGAGTCTGGCTAATGCTTTATCAAATTTGTTAATCTTCTCAAAGAACCAGCTTTAGTTTTATTGGTCTTTGCTGTCGTTTCCTTCATTTCTTTTTAATTTATTTCTGATCTGATGTCTATGATTTCTTTCCTTCTGCTAACTTTGGGGTTTTTTTTTGTTCTTCTTTCTCTAATTGCTTTAGGTGTAAGGTTTGGCTGTTTATTTCAGATGTTTCTTGTTTCTTGAGGTAGGATTGTATCCCTATAAACTTCCCTGTTATAACTGCTTTTGCTGCATCCCGTAGCTTTTGGGTTGTTGTCTTTTCATTGTTATTTGTTTCTAGGTATTTTTTGATTTCCTCTTTGGTTTCTTCAGTGATCTCAGTTATTTAGTAGTGTATTGTTTAGCCTCCATGTGTTTGTATTCTTTACAGATTTTTTTCCTGTACTTGATACCTAGTCTCATAGCGTTGTGGTCAGGAAAGATACTTGATACGATGTCAATTTTCTTAAATTTATGAAGGCTTGATTTGTGACCCAAGATATGATCTATCCTGGAGAATGTTCCATGAGTGCTTGAGAAGAAAGTGTATTCTTTGGTTTTTTGATGGAATATCCTATAAATATCAGTAAATTCCATTTTTTTCAATGTATCATTTAAAGCTTGTGTTTCCTTATTTATTTTCATTTTGGAGGATCTGTCCATTGCTGAAATTGGGATGTTAAAGTCTCTTACTGTGATTGTGTTACTGTCAATTTCACCTTTTATGGCTGTTAGCATTTGCCTTATATTTTGAGGTGCTCCTATGTTGGGTGTATGAATATTTACAATTGTTATATCTTCTTCTTGGATTGATCCCTTGATCATTATGTAGTGTCCTTCTTTGTCTCTTGTAATAGTCTTTAAGTCTATTTTGTCTGATATGAGAATTGCTACTCCAGCTTTCTTTTGATTTCTATTTTCATGAAATTTCTTTTTCCATCCCCTCACTTTCAGTCTGTATGTGTCCCTAGGTCTGAAGTGGGTCTCTTGTAGACAGCATATATACGGGTCTTGTTTTTAGATCCATTCAGCCAGTCTGTGTCTTTTGGTGGGAGCATTTAATCCATTTACACTTAAGGTAGTTATCGATATGTTTGTTCCTATTACCATTTTTTAAATTGTTTTGGGTTTGTTATACTATGCCTTTTCCTTCTCTTGTGTTTCCTGCCTAGAGAAGAAGTTCCTTTAGCATTTGTTGTAAAGCTGGTTTGGTGGTGCTGAATTCTCTTAGCTTTTGCTTGTCTGTACAGGTTTTAATTTCTCCGTCGAATATGAATGAGATCCTTGCTGGGTAGAGTAATCTTGGTTGTAGGTTTATCCCTTTCATCACTTTAAATATGTCCTGCCACTCCCTTCTGGCTTGCAGAGTTTCTGCTGAAAGGTCAGCTGTTTAACCTTATGGGGATTCCCTTGTATGTTTTTTGGGTTTTTTTCCCCTTGCTACTTTTAATATTTTATCTTTGTATTGAATTTTTGATAGTTTGTTTAATATGTGTTTTGGCGTGTTTCTTCTTGGGTTTATCCTGTATAGGGCTCTCTGCACTTCCTGGACTTGATTAACTATTTCCTTTCCCATATTAGGGAAGTTATCAACTGTAATCTCTTCAGATATTTTCTCAGTCCCTTTCTTTTTCTCTTCTTCTTCTGGGACGCATATAGTTTGAATGTTGGTGCATTTACTGTCCCAGAAGTCTCTGAGACTGTCCTCAATTATTTTCATTCTTTTTTCTTTATTCTGCTCTGCAGTAGTTATTTCCACTATTTTATCTTCCAGGTTGCTTATCAGTTCTTCTGCCTCAGTTATTCTGCTATTGTTTCCTTTTAGAGAATTTTCAACTTCATTTATTGTGTTGTTCATCATTGTTTGTTTGCTCTTTAGTTCTTCTAGGTCCTTGTTAAACGTTCCTTGTATTTTCTCCATTCTGTTTCCAAGATTTTGCATCATATTTACTCTCATTACTCTGAATTCTTTTTCAGGTAGACTGCCTATTTCCTCTTCATTTGCTTGGTCTGGTAGGTTTTTACCTTGCTCCTTCATCTGCTGTGTATTTCTCTGTCTTCTCATTTTGCTTCACTTAGTGTGTTTGGGGCAGTCTGCAGGTTCTTAGTTCCTGTTTTTTTTTTGGTGTCTGTCCCCAGTGGGTAAGGTTGGTTCAGAGGGTTGTGTAGGCTTTCTGGTGGAGGGGACTGGTGCCTGGGTTCTGGTGGGTAAGGCTGTATCCTGTCTTTGTGATGGGCAGGACCATGCCCAGTGGTGTGTTTTGGGGTGTCTGTGAACTTATTATGATTTTAGGCAGCCTCTCTGCTAATGGGTGGGGTTGTGTTCCTTTCTTGTTAGTTGTTGGTATGCGGTGTCCAGCACTGTAGCTTGCTGGTCGTTGAGTGGACCTGGGTCTTAGCATTGAGATGGAGATTTCTGGGAGAGCTTTCGTGATTTGCTATTACATGGGGTCTCTGGTGGTCCAATGTCTTGAACTCAGCTCTCCCATCTAAGAGGCTCAGGCCTGACACCCAGCTGGAGTATCAAGACCAGGTCATCCACACAGCTCAGAAGAAAAGGGGGAAAAAAAGAAATAAAAAATAAAGTTATTAAAATAAGAATGTATATATTATTAAAGGTCAAAAAATAAAAAAGTAATTTAAAAAGGAAGAGCAACCAAACCAATAAATCCACCAATGATAATAAGCTCTAAATACTAAACTAAGATAAACGTAAAACCAGAAACAAATTAGATGCAGAAAGCCAACCCCAAGTCTACAGTTGCTCCCAAAGTCCACTGCCTCAATTTTGGGATGATTCTTTGTCTATTCAGGCATTCCACAGTTGCAGCATATATCAAGTTGACTGTGGAGGTTTAACCCACTGCTCCTGAGGCTGGTGGGAGAGATTTCCCTTTCTCTTCTTTGTTCGCCCAGCTCCTGGGGTTCAGCTTTGGATTTGGCCCTGCCTCTGCATGTAGGTTGTCTGAGGGCATCTGTTTCCTGCCCAGACAGGACGGGGTTAAAGAAGCTGCTGACTAGGTGGCTCTGGCTAACTCACGCTGGGGTTGGGGGAGGGAGGGAGTGGTACGGAATGTGGTGCAAGCCTGTGCAGCAGGGGCTGGTGTGACGTTGCGACAGCCTGAGGCGTGGTGGGGAAGTTGTCCCTGGATCACGGCACCCTGGCAGTGGTGGGCTGCACAGGCTCCCAGGGGGAGTGTGGATAGTGACCTGTGCTTGCACAGAGGCTTCTTGGTGGCTGCAGTAGCAGCCATAGCATTTCATGCCCATCTCTGGTGTCTGCTGGTGATAGCTGCGGCTCGTGCCCATCTCTGTAGCTCGTTTAGGTGCTGCTCTGAATCCCCTCTCCTCACACACCCCAAAACAGTGGTCTCTTGCCTCTTAGTTCCAGAGTTTTTCCTTGACTCCCTCCCGGTTAGCTGTGGTGCACTAGCCCCCTTCAGGCTTTGTTCATGCAGCCAACCCCAGTCCTCTCCCTGGGATCTGACCTCCAAAGCCTGAGCCTCAGCTCCCAGCTCCCACCCACCCTGGCAGGTGAGCAGACAAGCCTCTCGGGCTGATGAGTGTTGGTCCGCAGCATTCCTCTGTGTGGGATTCTCTCCGCTTTGCCCTCTCTACCCCTGTTGCTGTGCTCTCCTCCGTGGCCCCGAAGCTCCGCCCCCGACCACCTCCAGTCTCCACCAGTGTAGGGGCTTCTTAATGTATGGAAAGTTTTCCTCCTTCACAGCTCCCTCCTCGAGGTGCAGGTCCCATCCCTAGTCTTTTGCCTCTGTTTTTTCTTTTTTCTTTTGCCCTACTCAGGTACGTGGGGAGCTTCTTGCCTTTTGGGAAGTCTGAGGTCTTATGCCAGTGTTCAGTAGGTATTCTGTAGGAGTTGTTCCACATGTAGATGTATTTTTGATGCATTTGTGCGGAGGAAGGTGATCTCCACGTCTTACTTCTCTGACATCTTGAAGGTCCTCCTGCATAGCTTTTCTTCTAGGAGTTTTATGGTTTCAGGTCTTAAAGTCTTTAATGCGTTTTGAGTTATTTTTTGGGTATGGGTGTAAGATAGTGGTCCAGTTTGATTCTTTTCCATATGGCTGTACAGTTTTCCCAACACCATTTATTGAAGAGACTGTCTTTCCCTTTTGTATATTCTTGCCTTCCTTCTTTTTTAATCTCTATTTTTTTTAGATTCTGCATATAAGTGATATCATGTGATATTTCTCTTTCTCTGTCTGACTTACTTCACTCAGTAAGACAATCTCTAGGTCCTTCCGTGTTGCTGCAAATGGCATTATTTCATTCTTTTTAATGGCTGAGTCATATTCCATTGTATATACGTACCACATCTTCTTTATCCATTCTTCTGTCGATGGACATTTAGGTTACTGCCATGTCTTGGCTATTGTAAATTGCACTGCAGTGAACATTGGGATGCATGTATCCTCTTGGACCATGTTTTTCTCTGGTTATATTCCCAGGAGTGGGATTGCAGGATCATATGGTAGCTGTATTCTTGGCTTCTTTGTTGTAAATCAGTTGATTATATGTGTGTGGGGTTATTTCTGTTCCATTTATCTATGTGCCTGTTTTCATGCCAATACCAGACTGTTTTTATTAGTGTAACTTTGTAATATAATTTGAATTCATGGAGTATGATGCCTCCAGCTTTGTTGTTCTTTCTCAAGATTATGGTTCCATCCAAATTTTAGGATTGTTTGTTCTATTTATGTAAAAAATGCCATTGGGATTTTGATAGAGATTGCGCTGAATCTGTATATTGCTTTGGGTAGTATGGACATTTTAACAAATATTCTTCCAATTCATGAGCCCCGAATATCTTTCTTTACTTGTGTCTTATTCTATTTCTTTAATCAATGTCTTATACTTTTCAGTGTACAGGTCTTTCACTCCTTGGTTAAGCTTCTTCCTAGGTATTTTACTGTTTTTGATGTGATTATAAATGGGATTGTTGTCTTAATTTCTCTTTCTGATGGCTTATAATTAGTGTATAGAAATGCAACAGATTTTTACATACTGATTTTATATCCTGTAACTTTACTGAATTTGTTTATTAGTTCTAACAGTTTTTTTGATATGGTCTTTAGGATTTTCTACACATAATAGCATGTCACCTACAAAGAGTGACAGTTTTCCTTCTTCCTTTCCAGGTTGCATACCTTTTATTTCTTTTTCTTGCTCAACTGCTCTGGCTAAGAATTCTAATGCTGTGTTGAATAAAAGTGGCAAGAGTGGACATCCTTGTCTTGTTCCTGATCTTAGAGGAAAAGCTTTCAACTTTTAATTATTTAGTATTATGCTAGCTGTGGGCTTGTCATATACAGCCTTTATTATGTTGAGGTACATTCCTTCTCTACCATCTTTGTTCAGTGCTTTTATCATAAATGGATGCTGAATTTTGTCAAATGGGATTTCTGCATCTATTGATGTGATCATATAATTTTTATCCTTCATTTTGTTAATGTGGTGTATCACACTGACTGATTTGCAGATTTTTGAACCATCCTTGCATCCCTGCAATAAATTCCACTTGATCAATGTCTATGATTTTTTTAATGTCTTGTTGGATTCAGTTTGCTAATGTTTTGTTGAAGATTTTTGCATCTGTGTTCATCACGGATTTTGTCCTGTTTTCTCTTCTTGTGGCATCCTTGTCTGGTTTTGGTCTCAGGGTAATGCTAGCCTCGTACAATGAGTTCAGAAACATTCCCCCCTCTTCTGTATTTTTTAAGAGTTTGAGAAGGACTGGTGTTAATTCTTTTTCACATATCTGGTAGAATTCACCAGTGAAGTCATCAGGTTCTGGACTTTTGTTTGGAGGTTTTTTAAATTACTAATTCATTCCCTTACTGGGAATCACTATGTTCAGATTTTTGATTCCTTCATGATTTGTTCTTGGTAGGTTGTATGTTTCTAGGAGTTTATGCATTTCTTCTAGACTGTCTAATTTGTTGACATATAATTGTTTATAGTAGTCTCTTATGATCCTTTGTATTTCTGTGGTATCAACTGTAACATCTCCTCTTTCATTCTGATTTATTTGAGTCCTGTTTTTTTTCTTGGTGGGGCTAACTGAAGGTTTGTCAATTTGTTTATCTTTTCAAAGAACCAGCTCTTATTTTCCTTTGATCTTTTCTATCGTCTTTTTAGTCTCTGTTTCATTTATTTCCACTCTAATCTTTATTTCCTTCCTTCTACTAACTTTAGGCTTCATTTGTTCTTTTTCTAGTTTCTTGAGGTGTAAAATTAAGGGGCTTATTTGACATTTTTGGTTTTTTTCGTTTGTTTCCTGAGGTGGGCATTTATTGCTATGTACTTCCTCTTAGAACTGCTTTGACTACATCCCATAAATTTTGATATGTTAAATTTCCACTACATTTTTATCAAGGTGTTTTTTTTTATTGAAGTACAGTTGACTTACAATATTATATTAATTTTAGGTGTACAGTGTCTCATATTTTTTCATTTCTCTTTCGAGTTATTCTTTGACCCATTGTTTGTTCAGTAGTATGTTGTTTAATTTCCACATAATTGTGAGTTTTCCTGTTTTCTTCATGTAATTGTGGTTTTTTTTTTACCTGTTTTATGGCCTAACAGATCATCTATCTTGGAAAATGTTCATGTGTAATTGAGAAGAATGTGTATTTCATTGATTTTGGATGGAATGTTTTATAAATATATGTTATGTCCATCTGGTCTAAGGTGTCATTTAAGGCCAATTTTTTTTTTTTTATTGATTTCCTCCTGGCTAATCTGTTCATTTATTTAAGTGGGATATTAAAAAGTCCCCTACTATTATTGTATTGTTCTCTATTTCTCCCTTTAGCTCTGTTAATATTTGCATTATATACTTAGGTGCTCCCATGTCATGTGCATAAATATTATAAATGTTATACCTTCTTGTTGGATTGACACCTTTATCATTATGTAATATCCTTCTTTGTCTCATCATAATCTTTGTTTTAAAGTCACTTTGTCTCATATAAGTTTAGCTATTCTTTCTTTTGGTTTCTATTTTCATGGAATATCTTTTTCCATCCTTTTACTTTCATTCTGTGTGTGTGTCTACATCTAAAGTGAGTCTCTTGTAGGCAGCATATAGATAAGTCATTTTGTTTTTTTTTTTTAATCCATTCAGCTACTCTGACTTTTGATTGGATAATTTAGTCCATTTACATTTAAAGTAATTATTGATAGGTATGTGCTTATTGCCATTATGTTTACTGTTTTCTGCCTGTTTTTGCAGTTCCTGTCTATTTCTTCCTCTCTTGTTCTCATCCTTTGTGATTTGATGACTCTTCTTAGTTGTATGCTTAGATTCCTTTCTCTTTATCTGTTGTGTATTTACTGCAGGTTTTTTGTTTTGTGGTTACCATAAGTCTTATATATAACAACTTATATCTATTACAGTCTATTTATATTAATAACAACTTAAGTTTGATTCCATTATAAAACTCAACATTATTACTCTCACCCACATTTGATATTTTTGATGTCATATTTTACATCTCTTTATCTTGTGTATTCCTTAGCTAAGTATTGTAATCATAGTTATTTTTACTACTTTTATCTTTTACCCTTTATACTAGCTTTATAAGTAATTAATGCACTATCTTTACCACATATTTATCTTATTGCCAGTGAGATTTATTCTTTCATGTGTGTTCTTGTTACTAATTAGCACTCTTTTCAGCTTAAAGAAAGACCCTTAACATTTCTTGTAAGGCTAGTTTACTGGTGATGAATTCCTTTAGCTTTTGCTTGCCTGGGAAACACTTTATCTCTCCTTCACTTCTGAATGATATCTTTGTCAGGCAAGGTATTCTTGCTGGAAGATTTTTCTTTCAGCACGTTGAATATATCATGCCACTTCCTTCTGACTTGCAAGGTTTGTGCTGAAAAATTTACTGATAGTCTTAGGGGTTTCCCTTATATATAACAAGTTGTTATTCTGTTGTTTTTAATATTCACTCCTTGTCCTTAACTTTACCACCATTTTTTTTTTTTTTTTTTTTTTTTTTGCGGTACGCAGGCCTCTCACTGTTGTGGTCTCTCCCATTGCGGAGCACAGGCTCTGGACGCACAGGCTCAGCGGCCATGGCTCACGGGCCTAGCCGCTCCGCGGCATGTGGGATCTTCCTGGACCGGGGCACGAACCTGTGTCCCCTGCATCAGCAGGCAGACTCTCGACCACTGCGCCACCAGGGAAGCCCTGTCCTTAACTTTTGACATTTTAATTATAATGTGTCTTGGTGTGGGTCTCTTTGGTTTCCTCTTATTTGGGATTCTCTGGGGTTCCTGGATCTGGATGTCTGTTTCTTTCCCTAGGTTATGGAAGGTTTCAGCAATTATTTCTTCAAATAATATTTATGCCTGTTTTTCTTTCTGCCTGCCCCTCGTGCTGAAGCACAAGAAAAGGGGCCTCTTTCATAGAAAGCCTGGAGAGATGTGCCTTAGTCCATACATCCCTGCAGTGTCCTGTGGGTGGTTGCCTGTCAAGAACCATCTCTCACACTGCCACAGTCCCATGGGATTCAGGAATGCAAATCGCCCTGGCCACCAGAGCCAGGTTATCAAGGGGTGTCTCCTGGGCACCAGACATAAAAACCAGGGCACAAGATGCATGTACATCACGCCTCCAAGAACTCATGCTCTGGGACATGCTAGTGGGTGAACACAAATATAGTGCCTACCCTCCAAGGTCCCTGGAAAGGATTACAATCAGTTCTAAATGTGTGTTTAATTAGAAGCCTGCCCTTCAGGCCTCAGTCATAACAATTAGATAATAGGCCTCCTTCACAGATCAAGCTCCTGGGTCTCTTGTCTCTTGCTATGCTTTGGGGGTGGTAGTTGTTTAAGAACCTTTTCTTCATTGGTTACAGTCCTGTGGGACCCAAAAATGTAAGCCCCACTGGCCACCAGAGTCAGGAAATGTACAGGTGTCCCCCAGCAGCAGCTGTAAAAATTGGAGCACCAGACACATGTATTTTCTGTGGATGAGTTTAGGTAGTTTGTTTTTTGAGGCAATGTCATATAATTTATCAAATTTGTTCACATAGAGTTCTTTGCAGTTTTCTTTATTGTTCTTTTAATTTCCATGGTAGCAGTAGTGATGATACCCCTTTCATTTCTGATAGTGGAAACCTTTGTTTTACATCTTTTTTTTTTTTAATTAGTTTGGTTAGATGTTTATAATTGTATTCTCCCCTGCACTTCTCCAGGAACCATCTTTTTGTTTAGTTGATATTCTCTATTGTTTTCACTGGTTTCTGTTCTATTTTTCATTTAATTTTTCTTGTGTATGCTTCAGGATTATTTGCTCTTCTCTAGTTTTATATGGTGAGAGCTTATGTTATTAATGTTAGATTGTTCTTTCCTTTTAATGTGTGCATTTAGTGTTATACACTTTCTCTAAGCATTGCTTTAGTTACAGGCCACAAATTCTGAAAAGTAGTGTTTTTATTTTTACTTAGTTCAAAAATTTTTTTATCCATAACTTACCACAGTTTTTGTATTCATCATTTTACCAGTTAAAGTGTAGGAAAAGTCCTTCAAATTAACTTCCTTTATCCTCCTGCATTTATAGTAAATTGTCATAACTTTTCTTCTAAATACATTCAGAACGACTTCAGAGTGTGAGATAATTTTGCTTCAACTGTAAACAATTTAGAAAATAAAGAGGAGTGTCTGTTGTATTTACCCATATTTTTATTTGCCATCTTGTTTCTTCTTTTATGATATTCTAAAGTCCCTTCTTTTATCATTTTCTTTTTGTTTACATAATTTCCTTTAGCTATTATTTTAGGTCTGCTAGTGACAAATCTCTTAGTGTTCTTTAATTCTAGAATGTCTTAATTTCTTTCATTCCTGTAGGATATTTTTACTGGATCTAGGATTCTGGGTTATAACAGATGTTTTCTTGCAGTATTTGAAAAATATAGTGCCATTTCCTTTTGGCTTCCATAGTTTTTGATGCAAAATCCACTGTCATTTGAAGTTTCTTTTCCCCACAGGTATGGTTTCATTTCTCTCTGGTGCCTTTTAACATTTTATCTTTGTATTTAGTTTCCAGAATTTTAATTTTTATGTGGCTTTGCATTGATTTATCTCATTTAGGACTTGATTAGCTCTTTTAGGCTGTATTTTTGTTTTTTGCCATATTTGAAAAGTTTTTAGCCATTTTTTTTTCAAGAGCTTTTTCATTCCTCCCCTCTTTGTCCTCTTCTTCAGGGCCTTCAGTGACATAAATGTTAGATCTTTTATTATAACCCTCCATGTCACTGTGCTCATTTTTTTCAATCTAATTCTCTGTGTTTACATTGAGGAACTTCTATTTTTTAATCTTTCAATTTCAGATTTTTCCTCTGTCTCCTCCACTTTGCTTCTGAGTCTATTCACTGAGCCTCTTATGTAGTATTACACTTTCCAGTTCTAAATTTCCATTTGTTTCTACTTCTTTTTCTTTCCTAAAACTTTGTATTTCTTTGTTGAGGCTTTTAATTTTTTCATTATTCTCAAGCATGTGTGTAATTGCTTGTTGAGCTTCTTTATGATAGCTGCCTTAAAAACTTTGTCAGGTAATTCTAACAAATGGTTGTAAGTGTTAGTATTGAAATCTTTATTTTCCTGTGGCTGCTATAGCAAATTACCACAACTGTAGTGGCCTAAGACAGTATAAATTTATCGTACAGTTTTAGTGGTCTCACTGGTTGAAAGTCATTGTATTGGAAAGGCTGTATTCCTTTTTAGATGCTCTAGGGGAAACTTGTTCTTCTTACCTTTTCAAGCTTCTAGACACTTTCTGCATTCCTTGAATTGTAGCTCCCTTCCATTTTCAAAGCCAGTAATGACTGGTCAAATCTTTCTTAGATGTATCTCTCTGACACCAATGCTTTTGCATTCCTCGTACACATTTAAAGAACCTTGTGATCACATTGGGCCCACCTAGCTTAAAGTCAGGTAATTAGCAACCTCAATTCTATCTGCCACCTTAATTAATTTTTTCCATTTAACGAAACATATTCACAAGTTCTGGGTGTGGGCGTCTTTGGCAGGAGGCATTAGTCTGCCTACTACATGATAGCCCCCAAAGATTTACCACCCTACTACACACAAAATGCATTCACCCCATTCAAACATTCCCCCAAATCTCAACTTACTGCAGCATCAACTCAAATCCAAAATCTCATCTAAATCATAGAATCTCAAGAGTCCCAAATATTATTATCTAAATAATAAATACAAGACAGGGATGAGGCTCTGGGTATAATCCATCCTGAAGCACAATTTATCTTTGTTTGTGGACCTTTGAAACTCAGAAATCAAGTTATCTGTTCAAAAATATAATGAGAGAGGCATAGGGTAGTAGTTACAGATATTCACATTCAAAAGGAGAAAAGGTGAAGGAAAAACAAAGTCACTGGTCCTGAGCAATTTTCAGATGTAGTTGGGCAAACTCCTTTTGTTTTCTGGGCCTGGGAATAATTTTACCAGGCTCACAGATCCACTCTTTGGAATCATAACTGTGATGGGCTCTTGACTTCACCTTCTGAATCACTCATCCTTTTTCATGAATAGTAGAATGTGTCTACAGTTGAATAGTGTTATCAACCTGTTATCCTGCTTGAAAAATATTGCAGGTCCAACAGCCATCTTTCATTTTTTCCCTCTTTCTCTTTCAAGCCAAACTGGTAGCGTTTCTACTCTTATAACATTCTGAAGCATGCTGTAGATCTCCCATGTATGCCAAAGGGATTTACTCCATTAATCATGAGACTTGTGCACAGATCTTTCTTGAGGTAATCTCTATTTTTTGTTTTTACTGACATAGTAGAGGGGATGAATGAGTTAACCTCTAATTTCATTTTTTTTCTTTTTTTATTGAAGTATAGTTGATTTACAATATTGTGTTAGTTTCTGGTGTACAGTAAAGTTATTCAGTTATACATATGTATATTTTTCCAATTTTTTCCCATTATAAATTATTACAAGATATTGAATTTAGTTCCCTGTGCTATATAGTAAATCCTTGTTTAATCTCTAATTTCTTTAAAGAGACTTATGTAACTGCATACTGTGAACTTTTCATCTTTCAAAAGTATTAGCAAAAAGTTATGAAGCCTCAGTCTCAGATTTTTCTCTATAGGATACTTTGACAGTAAATCCCTTAATTTCAGCATTTTTTGCCAGGTGAGGATTTCTACAGTCATCATGCCCTGGTTCCTTTATGTTTAAAATTTTGTCTCTTAATTTATGTCTTTCCTCTTGCATTTTACTAAAAGCAGCAAGAAGAAATCAGGCCATAGTACGCTTCAACACTTTGCTTGGAAATCTCCTTAGTTAAATATCTAAGTTTTTTTTCAATCCTAAAATTTCTGTTTGGTTCTTCTTTATATCCTTTCTCTGCTTAGACTTTCTATATTTTTGTTGAGTCATTATATTTTGCTCTTTGATTCAAGCATGTGAACAAGTACTTGTTGAGCACTTATATAATGTCTGCTTTAAAATTTTTGTCAGAAAATTCTAACATCTCTGTCACCTGTGTTCTCTTCTATTGATTCTCTTTTTTCATTCTTTGAGATCTTTGTGGCTCTTGATATAATGACTGATTTTTTTTTTATTGGAACCTGGACATTTGTAGTACTTTTTTAAGAGACTCTGAATCTTATTTAATCCTATTTAGTTGTTTTTGTCTGATACTGTTCCTGCTAGGGATGAGAGGTGTTATCTCATCACTGGCAGGTGAATGTAGAGTATGCTTTCACCATTTGGCTTTCATTGAAACCCAAGGGAAAGTTCTCATTACTGCTGGATGGGAGTGGGAGGTCCAATTATTCATATGGTTGTCACTGACACCACAAATAGGGACACCTGATTATTGGATGGAAAAATGAAAGATCTGGTTCTCTACTTGGCTCTGATAGATCAAAGTATTATTCCCAGTGTATATCAACTGGAGACAGGAAGAAGTGATCAGAGATTTTGGAGATAACACAATACTTTTGATGAGAAGATCAAGTATTTCCTCATGACAGAAGATGACTGAGATGAGGTCGAATAACCTGATGTAGGCAGTAAGGAGGTCAAGGAAGTGAAGGCTGAGGTACTATAACAAATAGTATATGTGGGTATTGAAATTTCCAAGAATTTCGGTGCAGTTTTGGTGAGGAAGGCTAAAATAGTCAACAATAAGTACAGATGATAGCACAGTCTAAAAGAAAGTTTCAGTAGAAGAGTATTTTCGAGGAAATATAAACTGGAAGTATCAAAGAGGCACCTAATCCACTCAGAGTCTCTGAGTTCTGTCAAGAATAGAGAAGAATGCTTTTGAGAGTGTTTTAAGAGAAACAGTGTCTTTGGGTTACAGCAAGGTTTTGATTAGAGCAAGTAGTATGAGGAGTTTTCAGAGAAGAGGTAGATGACTAGATTGTACTGATAATCAGAACTTGAATTACAATGGAAATGGTGGATGGGAAATAACAGCCAGGTGGAAAATGGTGTTGATGAGTAGATGTACAGAGGTATGCTCTGTTTTATATCTAGGTCATGATGGCCTTTCTGGGAGGCTTGAGTTTTTGGCAGTGACGGAGGTGTGCAGCAATGTAAGATATAATGAGGTTAGTTTAATTGGTCTTTCAGGAAATGGACAAATCTTACAGTATCCCCTTGGGATTTCTTTTAGGCAGTTAGCAAGGTGTTTGATGTCATGACTAGGGAAGGGCCACTTTACATGGACCATGGAGATCAGTAGGCTTTCTTTAAAAACTTCAGCAGGTTGTGTCCCATTTGGAGAAGGGCATTTTATTCAAAAACCAGGTGAGCTCAGCCTTTAACAAGTGTGAAAGGAAGCCAGCAATGTTTCAGCCAAGATTTGCATAGGATTTATTAAAAGCATGTTGACCTTTAGGGATTTCATTTAAATCCCTCCAATAATTTAAAATCTAATAAGAGAAAATGTAGCTAATGCAAGATTTGTGGAAACTGTGATACAAGAGTTACAAAAGTGAGTTATCACTGACTTCATTGAGAAGCGTGCATTGAAATGATAACCTTCTGTATCCAGCTCTAATACCAACACATTAAGCAGAAGGCCATTCTTGACAGAAGTTTCATGAGCAAAGTTGGGAAAGCATTACTAGAGACTTATTGAGGAAATATCATCTAAAGATGTAATGAAAAAAGAGCAAAAATACATCACATAAAGAAAGTGATGAAGAGATCCAAGAAAACAGAGGTGAGAAAGGGAAAGAAAATCAAATAATGTAAAAAAGGTTTAAATTTATAAATAAAATTTGATAAGCAACTTTATTTATGAATCACCTGGGGAAATTTGTTAAAATGCAGAATTTAATTTAATATCTGAAGAGGGACTCAGGATTTTGAATTTCTAACAAGCTCCCAAGGTGATGTCAGTGCTGCTGGTTTTTGGACCAAAACTCTCAGTACCAAGGTGGGGAGAGGGAAGATAGAAATAGAGAACAGAAGAAAGGAAAATGATGAAGTGAGGCAAAGAAAAAATACGGTTGAGGTCATGGCTAGAGATGGGCCACTTTACATGAACCATGGAGATCAGTAGGCTTTCTTTAAAAACTATACCTATTCTGCTATATCTTGGTTAGTTCTTAGACGGCAAAAAATTTCTGCTTCATTTACAGTCTTGTTAGTGTTAATTTTTCAGAGGGAGCTTGAAGTTGCTACTGGTAGAAAAAAGAGTAGGGAAAGTCAGACATGTACAACGCTTTCAAGGACCAAATGTTATTCTTCCATTTGCAGTCCCAGGTAGCTCCCACGATCCGAGCATACCCCTAGCTTGGTTATCCAGCCTGGCACATACTTTCCTCCTTCTTAGGTAGTAGATATAATCTTCTTGTATGTTTGATGGAAACTCATTTGGCCTTAGGGAAAGCATTTAGTTCACTGAATTCACATGAATTTTTAATAACTATTAATCATGCGCTTAATCCTATTGGGGCACTTGGCACTTTAGATAGAAAGGACTGCTTATTCAAGAATAATAAATCTTAAATAGTGCATCATGTTCGGGTGAGGCTAACTTTCCTAATCCTCATAAATAATCTCATGGACCTTCTAGGAATGGGAGATGTAACACTTACTCTCCTGGTGCTCTTACATGCAGTCTTCTCAAAGGGTTGTAAAAAATCATTCTGAAGTTTTACTTTTTTATAACAATAGTACAAAGAGGTTAAGATTTTGTTGACTCTCCCTCTTAACATATATATTATGTATAGATTCAGTTCAACCTAGGTTTTAAGAAAGCAAGCCATGGCCATTTTCCTTTTGAAATATTTATATACTGTTGCATTTTATTCTGGGTTTCCTATTTATTATTTTCTTTAACATCTTTATTGGAGTATAATTGCTTTACAATGGTGTGTTAGTTTCTGCTTTATAACAAAGTGAATCAGTTATACATATACATATGTTCCCATATCTCTTCCCTCTTGCATCTCCCTCCCTCCCACCCTCCATATCCCACCCCTCTAGATGGTCACAAAGCACCGAGCTGATCTCCCTGTGCTATGTGGCTGCTTCCCACTAGCTATCTGTTTTACGTTTGGTAGCGTATATATGTCCATGCCACTCTCTCACTTTGTCACAGCTTACCCTTCCCCCTCCCCGTATCCTCAAGTCCATTCTCTAGTAGGTCTGTGTCTTTATTCCTGTCTTGCCCCTAGGTTCTTCATGACCTTTTTTTTCCCCTTAGATTCCATATATATGTGTTTGTTAGCATACGGTATTTGTTTTTCTCTTTCTGACTTACTTCACTCTGTATGACAGACTCTAGGTCCATCCACCTCACTACAAATAACTCAATTTCATTTCTTTTTATGGCTGAGTAATATTCCATTGTATATATGTGCCACATCTTCTTTATCCATTCATCTGTCCATGGAGACTTAGATTGCTTCCATGTCCTGCCTCTTGTAAATAGAGCTGCAAATGAACATTTTGGTACATGTTTTTTTTGCTGTACACGGGGCTCTCACTGTTGTGGCCTCTCCCATTGTGGAGCACAAGCTCCACGGCCATGGCTCACGGGCCTAGCCACTCTGTGGCATGTGGGATCTTCCCGGACCGGGGCACGAACCCGTGTCCCCTGCATCGGCAGGCTGACTCTCAATGACTGCACCACCAGGGAAGCCCTACATGACTCTTTTTGAATGATGGTTTTCTCAGGGTATTTGCCCAGTAGTGGGATTGCTGGGTCATATGGTAGTTCTATTTTTAGTTTTTTAAGGAACCTCCATACTCTTCTCCATAGTGACTCTATCAATTTACATTCCCACCAACAGTGCAAGAGGGTTCCCTCTTCTCCACACGCTCTCCAGCATTTGTCGTTTGTAGATTTTTAGATGATGGCCGTTCTGACTGGTGTGAGGTGATACCTCATTGCAGTTTTGATTTGCACTTCTCTAATGATTAGTGATGTTGAGCATCCTTTCATGTGTTTGTTGGCAGTCTGTATATCTTCTTTGGAGAATGTCTGTTTAGGTCTTCTGCCCATTTTTGGATTGGGTTGTTTTTTTGATATTGAGCTGCATGAGCTGCTTGTAAATTTTGGAGCTTAACCCTTTGTCAGTTGGCTTCATTTGCAAATATTTTCTCCCCTTCTGAGGGTTGTCTTTTCGTCTTGTTTGTGGTTTCCTAGTTTAGTAATGTGAATGAGGTTTGCTGTCACCCCCGACTTCTGATAATATTAGTGACTTCCATACTGCACCTTTTATAGTTCTCAGTTTTTGTTGTACTTCTGCCACAGCTCCACGGTGAGAGGAGCAGATGATTTCTAGCTATTGTGTGGCTACTTCTTCCCCTGGACCATTTGGGTGTGCTCAGTTACAGCACTGGGTCAGATGTCTTCCAACTAAACAGTGATTCCATTGCTTTTTTCTTTATTCTGTGGATATCTTAGTCACTGGCCTGCAGCAAAGCTGGAATGAAGTCTCAGAGGTACATTTCAACTTGCAGAGCAATCATGAAGGTTGGCCTTGCATTTGCATAAGGCAGTTTGTGTTTTCTTAAGGAGTTCTTATCCTCTGCCTAAATGGCTTTACTTGCCTCATGGGAATCAGCTGACTCTCTGTGTGTGATTTCACCCAACCTTTTAAGACACTATTTCTCGTTATTTTCAACTTTGGCATTTTCGGTCAAAAATTAGCATAGATTTTTGCGTAGAAAATATGAGTCTGCTTCCAAGCCTCCTAGTCAGGGACTCTGTATCAAAAGTGAAAAGGAAAGAAAAGCTAAAATCCTTATACATGGCTACTTGGGTGTAGCTAAGAAGCAATCTAGACATCCTGGTTTGCTTGTAAGCATATCATGGGTATATAGTGCCAATCTTAAATTTGAAGAAGTTAGCAGTAGCTTTTAAAATCACCACACCCATATAACCCCAACCAATATTGTTACATCATTGAGCAGCGTTATCTGAAAGAATTCAGATAATTCTTTCAATTACTTCTTTTAAAGTTTGTTTTCTCATTAATTTTCTCAAGTTCATGCAACATAATTGAAAGTCATCACCAGATCTTACTTACTTGAGTTAATGACTCTCAAAATGTATACAATACACAAAAGTCCTAGAAAGCTGGACCACCTTTATAAAAAATCTTGGTGAATTCACTTTAAAGTTTGCCAACTTATGCTACCAAGCTGTGGTCCAAAGCAAAGCAACTTAGCTAATATATTTATTCTTGCCTCAACTGTTGAGTTTTATGACTGAGTGGAGTGTTTTTATTGTTCATTTTCTTTCTTTTCCTGTTTGCATAGTTGCTTACTTGTTCTATTTTGCAATTTCCTTTCATTCGTACATAGTTAAGAGAAATAGCTGCAAAAAACAGCCACTATTTTTCCTAATAACCCCCTTTTCAATTATTCAGATTTCCTAGAAGAAGAGCATGAGGTAAGACACACACACTACTTTTATTCAATGAGTGTGTGTGGTGCAATATTATAGAAACAAATGTGAGGATAAAAGGCAAGCAGGGCAGAGAAGGAGAGAAAGTGGTGCATTGCAGAGTTGACAGTTTTACTGGAAAGTTACAGCTGGTTACAAGGGTGATGTATCTACTAGGGGAGAAGAGGAGAAAGGCGTTTATTTGGCTTCTTTCTGTTTCCCATCCATTATTGGTTAAAATTCATCCCAAATGGCATTAACATTTTCATGTGATGTCATCTGGCCCTTCCAAACAGCTTTCAGGGAAGCCAGATTCCATACGAATACAGCAACCATGGCTGGCTAGCAAACCGGTATGAGCGAGCAGATCTCTGTCTGCCAGTACCTTGTGTGTGAAGAGGGTTCTGCATGTCTCATAATCAGAGACAGTAGGAAAGCTCCAGAGTGGGAAGCCAGCAGTGTGCAATATTAGCATTGAGACAAGGCTGAGCTGCCGAATGGTCCAACATCATCACTTGTGATGGACAAGTCAGAGCTCTATGTGCTTTTCTCTATTGAAGACTGAAGCAACCTGCCTCTATGTGGGGTCTAAGAATGTCTTCCTTTTTTTTTTTATTAGTTTTTATCTACTCGAAACACTTTCCTGAGGGTTAGTTTTATATTCTGGAGTAGTTCAAAGCATCCCATCGTGATGCCACTTTTCACCCCTTTTACAGGCACCTCACGTTCAGATTTTCCTGTCTAATCATTTATCTAAATTCTTCAGTGTACCTTTCTCCCCTCATGTGTTCACAACCACGTTTTTACCTTGCAGAGTCCAAGCAAGAAGTGTCTGGATAGGGTCAAATTGTGTCTTAGTTAGTTTGGCTGGTTTAACAAAATACCAGACTTGGGGGTCTTATAAACAGAAATTACTTCTTAAAGTTCTGAGACTGGAACTCAGATCACGTTGTCAACATGGCCGGGTTATAGCGAGGGTCCTCTTCATAGTTGCAGACTGTTGAGTTCACCTTGTGTTTTCATGTGGCAGAAAGAGATTGATCTATATCTCTGACCTCTTCTTAAAAGAGCACCTACAAATAACATCATAATGGGAATTAGATTTTAACATATGAAGTTTAGGGAGACACAAACATTGTAACAAATACTCAGTTCGAACTAATTGATCTTTTCAGTTATCCCCTCATAGTATGTATTTCCAGTTAAAATCACTTTTGCTTTTATCGAAGAACTGACTAAAAAGAATTCATTATTATAGAAAACATGAATACTAGAATATTTCCCTATCCTTCTTTTACCTCAACCCCCCCCCCCAACCTAGAGTCAAAGTCTAAGCAAGTCTACACCTTGCTGTATCAAGGAGAATGGAATTTGTTTCCAGTTTTACCTGTAGCAGACTGAGGAAGCTATTGATATACTAAGCACTGGTCCTTTTGGCCTTTCAAAGCAAATCAAATCATCTTTTTAAGATGTCTTTTTGCAGCCAGTTAGGTTAGCTTGTTTCTTGACTGACTCCCGTGCATCACATTCTGCTTCTTTGGTGTGTTCTGATGATTGCTAGGAGGAGAGTTGATCGGAGCGGCAATCACAGGCACTCTCAATGTGTCCCTTTCAGAGAATGCTGTTCGTCCTTTTACTGAGCAAATCGTCCTTTTACTGAGCAAATCCTCTTATGTCTTTGAAGAAAGAAGGCGGTTCTCTCTGCCTGTTGAGCAAGTTCAATTTAAAACCTTGTGGGGAGATTTCACAGCATGCAAGCAGAAACAGTTTTATTGCCTCTATTTTCAGAATCTCTTTCCAAATTACAATAATATGCCTGAGAAGAATATGAGAAAAAGCAGTCTTTGGGGGCTAAAACAGAGCTTTTACCTTTTAAACCCAAAATATAAGTAAAGGAATCACTTGGCTTATAAGAGTTTATTTTCCAATTTTAAATTCCACACTTCAGGAAATGTTATACTCTTGTGGAAGCAGAGAAAGAAATGCTTATATAAAACAACTCTTTTCTATAAATGTTACACTCATCCAGATTGAAAATCCTCTCATAACTTACCCCCTGTGGAAGTAGATGAATTTTCCCCCTGTGGAAGTAGATGAATTTTCATTTCCCAAAAAAAGATTTTTAAAAGATACTGGAAAACTAAGTTATTGTATTCCTGTGCACTTAAAATATATTACTTATTATTCATCATGCTTAGGAAAAGCTTTATTTAGTTTCATAATCCCCTAAGAAGTTTTCCTTCACATTCCTGGGGGAAATTAAAGCATTTATATTTTGACTGACATGATTGGAGATTATTGTAAGCCAAGTGAGGATGTGATGCACCATATTGTTTTTTACATAGCATAACTTATTTTTAGTTACGTTTCTTACTGTACAATTAAATTTTGTTGCTTTTAATATTTACCATGAAAAAAATATATTTACCATGAGAGGTGGACCTGGAAATTAAAGTTGGATAAATCTTTGTAGAACTCAAAAATTATTATAGAAAATTTACAGCTGAAATAGGCAACATCGTAGATAACTACCTTTGGCTATTTTGCAATTGCTGCATTGATGTAATACATCAGCTTATTTTATGCATAATCTGTTCCTTGAGCAGAGTTCTTTGAGGATTCTGAAAAATGTTTACATATAAATTTAGGCAGGGGGAAATCAGGTACTAATGTATCTGGCTGTGAGAGCAGTTGCTAAGTAGATATTTCTTTTGTCAGTACAGTCTATAGTACTTGCTAGGGTTGCAAGACTGTGGCATGAGGATAAAAATCTGTATTTAGAGCTCTGGCCAATTCTCTGCTATTTTACTACTAAGACTTCAGTGACTCACTCTTCTCTTTCATGTATAGTAGATGAAACGAAATTTTTGCCTGATTAAGTACTTGCCCTTACTTTTCAGAAAAATAAAAATAGGCATATTACCAATGCCAAAAGAAAAACCATTGATACCTTAGCAAGAATGTGAAAGTAGATAGTATTTTTTTAAGTTTTCCTTTTTTCTTCAAAAAGGTGAAAACTATTATAATTGTGTTTTATCAGACATGAAAACATTTTTTTAAATGCATTAGTTTTTAAGCACTTATCCAGAGCTGAATCACTAACAACTTCAGATCTCTGGGACGTATTTTAAATTCTGAAGTAAGGTGGGAAAACCATCTCTAGGCAACTAAAACAGTCATCATAGCCAGAAACTTTATTAGAAGGAGGAGGCCTAATAACTCAGAGCCGAATATCTACATACATACATCCATATTTTAAAGTAAGGAGATGGGGTTTTTTGTTCCTCAGATCACTGCCTATTAGAAACACCACTACGAGGGAGCTGGCACCACTAGAGGCAAGTGCAACGATACAAGGAGAGGGAGAAACCTGAGCAAATGCTATCAAGAGAGGAGGAAAAAACTGTTTCAGTCAGGTAAGATGAGACCATGTAGCACAGGCACCCTGAGTGCAGCATTGAATTGTGTCACAGAAAGAGGAAAGTGCATAATAGTAAAAACTTTTTTTAAAAAAAATTATTTTGGAAAATTCACTTTTTAAGTACGCTATTCTGACAATACTCACCAATTTTTCCAGTAGTAAACAATATCTTTTAAATTCTTTTAGCATATAAAATCTTGTCAGTCAATTAATTAGGTAGATATCGTCAATCTATGAGATCCTATTTCAAACCCTCCAGGTTAGCAAAAAGTTTGAAAATACCAAGTGTTTTGGCAATGTAGTGTAATGCCAAGTCATAAATGCTGATGGGAGTCCTGAAAAACAAGAATAAGCTAGTAAACTCGAGTGTATGTATATAGTAGCAATTACAGCTTCCTGTAGAGGAAAAAATCACTGGTATGTACTAGGGCCTATGGAAAATAATATTCTTAGCAACACAGCTGTAATTGAAAAAAAGTGGAGAAAAATAAATGGCTATCAAAATGAATGATTATTAATAAATTATAGTACATTCACTCAATAGCATAATTTAAAGCAGTGAAAATAAACTAGAGCTATATGTAAAAAACATGTATATATCTTAAATAATATTGAACAGAAAAATAAGCTTGTAGAAGATTAACCACACTATGGTTACATTTTTATAAAGTTCAATGCAAGCTGAACAAAATAATATGATGGGGTTAGTGTTTTGGCAAAACATATCCACTTTTCCCTTGAACAATGTGGCTCTGCTTATATGCAGCTTTTTTTCAGTGGTAACTACTGCAGTGCTACACATTCAGCAGATACAGACCACAGCTACAGAGGGTGGGCACCCCTAACCCGCGCACTGTTCAAGGGTCAACTATAGCTGCAACATACTCTGTGAGAAGAGACCTGATTTCACTATATGGGAAGTTTACTCCAAGTGAAATCTCAGACATGGTTTTCAGGTGAGTTTTTGTTTTGTATATGAAAACGCTTTGTTTCACTCAAACATTTTTAGTGATGGGAGTTTCTCTATTCTACTGTTAGTTGATAATGAAGGGTTGGCTATCGTATTCAATACTTTATATGTTCGAGAACCTTATATAGCTAATATGTTTGTAAATGAATGGAGTTTGAAGATATTGGACAGATTCATAGAAGAGTCAGTAGCAGGTTAGGCAGATACTTTGAACAATTACTTAAGATGCAGTAAATCCAGTTTCTTATAAGATGTACCTGACCTTCTAGTATAATAGATTCCCGAATCATACTCATAGCTCTGGTATTGGACTTACAGTCTCCATCTGGGGGTGCATCGACCAGTGGAATTAGTAGACACTAAGAGAGAGGGAGGCAAATTGTATTTAAAAATAAAGTTAAATACTAAAATCTTTTAGGTTTCATATATAGGTTAACAATGATGTCTTCCCTTAATCTATAGATGAGATTTTCCTTTGCCTAATGTAGCTCGAGGTGATTCATATAAATTGGAGAATAGTCTCTTTCTTGGGTAGACGATGAGGTTAAAGTAATAAATGTAACAAGAAACCTGTTTCAAACTTCAAAATTAAGTAAGTCATCGTGGTTAGGGAAATTTCCCTAAGTTCAGCCCCAAGGATATAAGGAAAAACTTTACTCTTTATTTTGTTTCATTTGGGACATCTGAAATTCAGCACAACAATGTGTGCTTTAGAATGTTTTCACTAAATTTGATAAATGTTCGTCAGGTGACTCTGAAGTTTCTGCTTAGTAGCAAAAGTTAAAACATCAAATACCTAACTAGTCACATACCTTGGTCAGCATCTAGTGTTGGAAAACAGAAATTCCTAAAATAAAAAGTGCATTGAATATATTTGAGAACAATGTATTTAAAACAATGTATTCGGTTTGCTATACAGTGGCTTAAAAATAGATTTTTCAAAACTCGTCTTAGATTGTTTGCCACAGACTGTTTTTAGTAAAGAAACTTACCATTTCTGGTACTTTAGCATCCTGCGAAAAAAAATAAGTTATTGACAATAAATGTTTTCCATAACAAAATATTTTAAGGTAAAAACTTGCAAATGTCATTATCAATGTTGGAACTGTTTTATCTGTGATTTTTAAAAGAATTTAATGTAAGTTTCCAGCTATAACTATATACCTGAAATGCAGTCCTTACATCATTCAGAGAAACATTTCAGAAAGAGACATGGAAGCCCCCAGTGAACAAAATACTATCATCAATGTGGTTAGTTTTATAAAAACAGGACCTTCAATAGGAAAAATCTTTATTATGTAATGACATGGGTAATGGCTTTGAGACTTTTGTTACGTTAAAAAGGTTACCTGGGTATTAGGGTAAAGAATGTAAAAATAATTGGCAGAGTTAAATTGAACGTTTTCTTTTCACCAAGCCAGGGGTCTTACAGGAGTTGACATTTTCTATGATGTAGTTGTCAGTCATGTGTTACCTAGCAGATTGTTCTAAATTTAAAAGCATAACAATTTGCCCCTTTAAAATATAGCTGTCTTTTTTTGAAGAGGAAATACATTTATGTGGTTCAAAATGCAAGAATAAAAAGTAGTATAGAGTGAGTGAATAGCCTCCTTTCTCTAGCCAGTCTCTTGCATATTCTTCCAGACTTTATATAAGAAAATGCATTTTTATCTCCCCCTCTCTCTTTTCACACAGAATTTAGCATGTTATACATACAAGTCAAAACTTAAATAACACTAGTCTTGGAGGTCTTTCTATATCATTACATACCATACATCATCATTCTTATTTTTAAAATAGCTGTTTGAGATTTTTTATATGGATTTCCCACAATTAATTTACAAGTCCCATGTGTGGTAGGCTGTGTTCAGCAATATCCATTTCCTGACCTTTGAGATCACACTTCTCTATCACTTTCCAGCCACATGTCTTGTTTTGACCAATGAAACATGAGTGGCAGTGACATGTCTCTTACAGTACAAACTTTAAGGGACAGTGAATATTTTGTCATGTTCTCTCTTTTCTTACCCTTCCCTCTCCTTCTTCTTAACCAGACAATGAAACCAGTACAATTCCTGTTTCAACCTGGAAAAGGGGACTCTTTCCATGTGTACTCCAGAAGGAGTACAGTAATTAGGACCCGTGCTAATTAGTTAAACACCTTGTGTGAATGAGAAACACTGCGACAATCCACAAGGCATATGTTTTCATTTGTTACCATATCATGATTGATATGAAAAATGATACCAGAATTAGTGTGGTTAGGAAAAAAGTGTGGTTAGGAAATAAGTTGCAAGAAAAAAATTTTTAAGTAAGTTGGAAGGATGGAGGTCTACATTAAGCTTTGGAGAACCAGTGATAAAACTGTAGTCTGCAATAACTTGCAAGTTAGTAACATCCTTTATAGTTTGGTGGAAAGGTTGGGAAACAGAATACTAGTAGTGTGGGTTGTCTACTGTTAACTATACTTGAAGAAGAAATAAATAAGCCCAGAGCAGAAATTGGCAGTTTGAAAGGAAAAATGAAAAGGAAGAAGACAGTCCTGAAAGTTAGGACTTGAGGCTTGTAAGAGGAAATTGTGTCTTGATTTCTAACTGTAAAAGGTAAAATTAAGAGAAAAAGCCTGTGAAATCAGCCTTGTAGCAAAGATCCTATAAAACATATGGACCATAAAATAAGAGCTAAAACATCTGAACAGGTTAAGTGGCCGGCAATACATTTTTTTGTTGGAAAGATGGTTTAGTGAAAAAAGACTAAGGATGTGATTTTCTTTAAAATATAACTCACTCTGATAGCTCAAGGTATCTGCAATTAAGTATACATAGAGGGGAATATCCTGGGAAGAATTTGACTGTGGCTATTTGTATGTACCTAATGAAAATCAAATAAATAAGAGGTCAATAAATTATTTCAGAGTTATACTATGAAGAGAAACACTAACCTGGACTGACGTAGACTGTTGTGCTTCTCTTTGTGGGCTGAGAAAGCTTTGCACCACTTAAAAAGTTATGTTGTCACATGTCTTCTTCTTCAGTTGTAGCCTAGGAAGATAATGGAAAAAGCATTACCTCCCAGAGGGTGGACTCAAGGACCGTGGATCGCTGTGGACTGGGAATTACTCTTAGGTTAGGAAGACAAATCAGAGGCTTATTCTCCACTTTCTTCTGCATTTGGCCAGCGTGAATTGGCCTTGCTCAATGTGAGTAACTGCTATATGTTTCTCAGTATTCCTCCGCCTGAATAGAGGTGTTCATAGCAGGTATGCTGTCCTTGTTTCACTACTCTGTGTCTTGCAGAGGGTGTGCCAGAATGACTGTCTGAGACCTAGGGCTTGAAGATCAAAGCAGTAAATGGACGGGGTGTTTGGGTAGTTTCCCTTGGGAGGAGGTGAGTGTGTAAGTGAGAGAGGGAGGAAACCAAAGATTTGCTGATCTGAAGATTGTGGTCAGTCCTTTTCACTAATATTCAGTTTCCTACCATAGAAGAGAATTATGTTCAAATTACTACTCTCATTGGCCAAAATTGGCCATGTGCCTTGCTTTTACCAAAATAAATAAATAAATAGAATTGATACGGTCAGCATTTTTATAGCATAGCATAGGGCAGACTTTGACATTTTCTTTTCCATCACTGCAGCCCTCAGTGTATCCGGACAGTTCCTGTTCCATAAGCTTCTAGTAGGTGAATAAATTCTCTAAGCAGAACCCATGTAAAGACCCTCACGGAGCATGGAGGATGAAATAAATAAATAAAAGTTTACTGTTTTAAACCATTACAATTGTGGTGTTGTCTGTTGAACCTAACATCGCCTATTCTGATACATAAGTTTTCTCCTGTTGCTCTAACAAATACAATTGCAGTGACTTACACATCCTTTTGAAAATGTGTAAGGGGACCTGAAGTTGAAAATGAGCAAAAAGTGTATGTGAGAGAAACATCCTTTGGAGAAAGCATTTTTTAAAATGATATTTAAAATGTTTTTATCTGTATTGGCTTCAGAATCACATACATATTATCAAAAATCTTTTCTATAAAATTATAAGTGTAGACACTTAGAATTTTTCTAACAGATTAAAATCTTCCATGCAGAGTTTCAGTGGGTTTTGAATCTAATTTAAAAATCTAACATCTGATTGAAAAAACTACTAACTTATGTAAGGAAAGGTATACATTTACAAAGGAAATTACGGTACTAAATGAGGAGCATCATATGATCATACTGCTAGATGTATACATAGTATTTGATAAAGTTCAGCACTCAGTAGTAGAAAAAACAACTAGGACCATAAGGTAGTTTTCTTAATCTGAGAGATGGTATCTATAAAAAATATTTGGCAGACTTTATTCTTAAGTGTGAAATACTAAAAACTTTCTACTTGAGATTAGGAATAAGAGGATGTCAGCTTAGCTTACGACATTTCTATTAAACATTGTATTAAAGGTCTTATCCAGTGCTGTAAGTCATGAAAAAGAAGAGTTAGAGACAGATCTGCCTTTTTTTTTGCGGTACGTGAGCCTCTCACTGTTGTGGCCTCTCCCATTGCGGAGCACAGGCTGCACACGCGCAGGCTCAGCATCCACGGCTCACGGGACCAGCGGCATGTGGGATCTTCCCGGACCGGGGCACGAACCCGTGTCCCCTGCATCGGCAGGCGGACTCTCAACCACTGTGCCACCAGGGAAGCCCCTGCCATTTTTAATAGTTGACATGACTGTGATTAGAGAAAATCCAAAAGAATGAATAAATGACCTAATAGGCAAATTTAGCATGATCACTGGATATAAGATCAGTATATAAAATCAATTGCATGTCTATATATCAGCAACAGACGACTAGACATGACATTTTAAAAAGTTTTCAACTAAGTAGGGAAAATGTTACCATTTTATAAACCAGCAAACGTCTAGGAATAAATCTAATTTTTCAACAGCTGCCACTACAAAACTGCCACAAGTGTTAATACTCTATACGAAAAAGAGTGGCATACCATTGACAAAAAAAATTAAAGTAGGCCTAAATATAGAAATTTATGATGTTTACTGATTGAAAGATTCAGTACTATAAAGATGGCAGTCCTACATAAATTGATATATAGCTTTACTGTCATCCCAATAAAATGTCTACCTATTTTGCGTTTTTGGAAATTAACAGGTTCATTTAAAAATTTATATGAAATGCAAAGGAGAATCATTTAAGTAACAGAAGATGAATTTGGTCTGTGCTGTTATTCTCACACTCACTAGAAAGCGCTTTTCCTCCTCTGACAAAATGAGGTAAAATCCAATTTCCCTTGGCACCACAGTTTGTCAAAATACTTTTACCTCCCCCCTGCCGCCTGCCCCCCCACCCCGTCCCCGGTTCTCTGTTGACAGTCTCTGCAGTTACCTTCATGTAATGCTAAGAAACCACTTTTTTTTTTTTTTTGGCCTAGGGACCTTTAGTTGCTTCAAAACTTAGTCTAGGGAGCATAGGTAGCTGAATTATAGCTTGCTTAAAGTTTCGCCACATCATTAAAGACTACGTATTAAATAAAGACCCAACAGACAAAAGAACCTGCTTAGAGTTGTACCTTTAACAAAATTATTTTTAATAAAACTAATACATCTCAGCAAGACTAATTGCTATCTCTGCTTCCAGAATCCAAATGGCAATAAACAAAATTCACAAAAAGCCTGGCCTTCAATATTATATTCATATCCAGATGACTCTTTCTTACTGTGAGGAGTGCCTTTCCCAGTAATTTTCTATCTCATCAAACTCCTGGTCTCAGCTTAAGGTAAATTTCTGGGAGCTTTCACAGCCTTCTCATTCTGAGTTAGGTGCTTCTCCTCTGTGTAATCTTGGGACCCTGCTCATTTATGTCTCGTGGATCATTGTAACCATTGTGTTATAGAAATTTTAAACTCAATACATTTGTATTCAGTTCAGCTAAGCTTCAGAATAAAACAGACCCCAATGTCTCCAAACCAATACAATGTCTCAAAAACAATAGAGGTTTACTGATCACTCAAGTTAACAGTTCAAGGAAAGTATGTCTAGTTCTCAGGTATCTCTCATCCATGAACTGAGGCACCATCTACTTTCTCTAGGACAGCACAGTCACTTGCATTCAGTGGCAGGAGAAGATAAAACAAGAAGTATGCACAGGGGAATTTTTTATCCAGGTCTGGAAGTGGTACACATCACTGCAGTTATATTCTCTTGCATAGAGCTCAGTTACGTGGTTCATTTAACTACTGGGGACTCTGGGAAATGTAGACAACGGTATGTGGCTAGCCCATATTAGAAACCTCTGACAAAAGGTTCAAACCAAATTCATTGTTTCCTGACACCTCTTCCCTTTACTATCCTCCTGATGTGTTTGATTATATCTCCCTCCATTCATTCTCTAAATGTATAAAATGTAGAATCTTCATTTTACTCTATTTGATTATGGAGTCAAAGGAAGACCATTCGGCTCTTTGAGGGTGCTGTCTCAACAATACACAAATGGACCTCTCTACACTCAAGTGCATTGTTTTAAACCATTACCCTAGTGTAGATAACAGTATCTTTTACATAATCGATTCTGAAAGTCAAACTTGTCTTACCACCACTAGTGCTTCTTTATTAAGCAAACTTTCCAGAATCTAAGCAAGGAGTTTTCAAAATTTACAAATCTGCTGATATTCTCTTAACTGAGTCTCAATTATGAGTTCTGTTTTTAGGGGTTCCCATTTCCTAGGGATTGAAATTAAACCCCAATATGGTGTTCAATGCCTTTCATAATCAGAATCTCCTATCTCCAACAGCGTTCCCCCTTCTCCTTACCCGCTTACTTCAGACACAGGTTACTATTTCCTGCCCTTGAATAAAACATGCAATTTTCGGTCTCTGAATCTTTCCTTCCTCTGCCAAAAATAGCCTTTTCCCTTACCCCTTCTCTCATTTTCCTTCTCTGCCTTGATATAGCTAACCTTAACGTATAACTCAAATGTTACATATTTTGCAAGGCTTCTCTTTCTTAATATCCATAATCTCAATCCCTTTTTCCTTTTTGCTCCCACAGGAAATGTTTACAGTTGTTTTACACCATTTATCACTGTGGACTTGCATTGTAGTTACTTGTGAATGTGTGTCTCTTTACCTTCACCCAGGATTGACTGAGATTCTTGATATAGACTGAGATTCTTGATAGTAGTTATAGCATCTTATCCACCTCTGTGTCTCTAGTGTATGTACACAAATTAAATACTTGTGGGATTGAATTGTAATAATCCAGGTACTTGTTTATCAATGTTTTAAGAAAAAAGAAAAAGCCGAAAATTCCTTATGTGTTTTTTCTTGATTCTTAACGAAGAGAGCTTCGAAATAGTTCTTAGGAATTAAAAGAACATTTTGTGAACAAATATAAAAATCCAGGTATGAAAACAGAAAATTTATTGACTATTTAAATGAATCTTTTCAAATAGCATTAATCAAGTGTTGTAAATGGATATTGCTTATATACTGCTATAAAGCCATATGACCAAGCCACACGGGCTTCACTAAGAATACACAATGAGTATTTTAAAATTCTATGTTAGATATACTTCAGGCTGTGAGTGATCTATATACCAAGAATACATTTTCTATGGTTATGGAAGGAGGGAGAAGAACCTACTAGAAAATATATGGATGAATACAAATTTGCCTTTGATGGGCTTATGCAAGAAAAACAGCTAAGGCAGTTTATCAGTGACTGACAAGTACTTTGCAAGTCAGAAGACTATTTTTTGATGCCAGAGTTAGAGATCAGAACCACCTTTGTTCAATGGAGAATGCCACCTTTTGCCTTTTTCCAGATCCTCTCAGTTGCTGTACACAGACTGACCTAACTAATCTCTACCTTAATCAAGGAGTATATACAAAGAGCTCCAGCTTTACCAGATGGTTAAGTATAGAATACATCTACTGCCAAAGATCTGTTGTCCCGTATATAATAGTGTGAGCTTTGAATAACCACGTGACCCCTGGGGATCAAACTTGTACCACCCTCTGCCCCACTGCCTTGGCCTGGGGTTCTTCCTCCATGACTCTGCCTGGTACTACAGTTGTCTGCTGTAGCTGAAGCCTTACCTAGAACTTCAGCTCTATTGTTTGCAGCTGACACTTTAACGCTGTCTGAAACCCTGTCTTCTGGGTGACGAATTATTTTCTACATCCTCAAAACTAACTAGGATCTTACAGTGATGAGCTTTCCAACTCAAACCTGTTTTTCCCTGTTACCTGCTTTCTGGGCTCTTTGCCTATGATCCAGATTTTGGCTTGGACTTCACCTTCTGACTTGATCAAATCAGAGAAGGCTTTGTCTCCTAAGTCACTAACAATTGGATAGAATGACTCTCCCTTCCCATCCTGTTTTCTGAAGAGCTAATCCTACAAATGGGTCCATTTCCCCAGCTTGCTCTTTTATCTTCTCTGCCTGCTTCTGCCCAAGTTGAGAAGATCTCCGTCTGTTTTTGATCCAGTTTTGGCCTATGAAAATGGTTACTACAGAACATTGCGATTTTTGTTTACAGCAGCTACTGTTCTATCTGCAAATGGACATAATTTGTCCCTTGATTCCTCTGAGGCCAGTGACCCAAGGGTTTGTGCATAATCACACTGCATTTTGCAAGTCTCTACACAGCATATGTAGACATACGTATTAGCTTTCATTCCTGTTTCTATAGCAGAGGTGAGCTTGTCTGTTATTCTCGGACATGTTTCATGTCTTATTAAGCTTGTAGCTACTATCTTTTCTCCCCCTTCCTCATTCCTTCTCCACACAGTCAGGGTAAGGGTACTAAGGCAGCTGGCACAAAGGAAATATCACAGTAGTTAAGAGGGCAGACTATGACGTTTTGTCATTGAATTTTTTAAAAACTAGCTGTGTTTCCTTAGGCAAATCATCTACCCTCTCAACCTCAGTTATTTCCCTTATCTGTAAATTGGAAAGAATAATGTATTTTATTCTGTTGTGAAAATTTTAAAACAGACTCAATGTAAAGAGCCTGTTATAATACTCAGCATATTAAGGCTTAGTGGATGTTAGCTATGATTATGATAAGCATTTAAAATGTTTGTTAAATAAATGAGACTAAATAAGAAATCATTAGACTAGGAAAACAATTAAAGGGAAATTATTGTCTATGGAATACAAATTAAGAGTAAGACTACTTGTGCAAATAAAATCCAGGAGGATATTTTGATGTAACGATACTTGAAGGGGGAAGAAAATTATCAGGAAAACATTTTATTATTTATTTGTTTCTGTTAGCAAGACATTAGAAACATAACTAAAACAAAAATGTACAGGAGAAAGTTTCAGTAGTGTGAGATATAGTCTAGTTGGTCAATTAAAGGTAATTACAGAAGTGATGTCAGCATCATGGTTCCTCTTTTTAGTTCCCCCTTTTCAATAAAAAGTTAGACATCTATTCATGAACAAAAGTGCCTTTGTGGGAGCTGTGGCATCCAGCACCATATGCCAAGGGACGTAAGAGGAGTCTCACCCATCTGTGTATCCAGCAAGAGGTAGACAGACTTTGGTATGGACTGTGGAACCAGAAGAGAAGCAAACTTGCCCCAGCACCTTTTGCCACAGTTGGGAAAAAGCCTGAAGAGTGCTGACCTGAGCAGATATCCACAGACACAAGAGACATTTCAGAAGTCCAGTCTTCCTGACTTCCTGAAGGGGTATTCTAGCATGCCATTGGTGCAGTGAAGTTGGTAAAAACAACTTCAACAGTGCTGCCCCCACCCAAGGCAAGCCTGCACAATGCTGAACTGTCAGGTGGTGGTGACCTCTCCCTCAGGGGAAAGGGAGAGCAGTGAGCGAGTGTCCAACTACCCCAGTGATACAGAACCCAGCTGGAGAAAACTTTCTCTCCAGCAGCACTCAGAGTCCTGAGGACAGGACCTTCATGACTGAGAAGAGGGAGGAAATCAGGAAACAGGGAAATAAGAATAACAAAGGGCATTAAAGGAAAACAGACCATGATGCGTGTGCTCAGCAGGAAGTCCACCCATGAGTATTGGGGAGTACCACACACGTACACACAGCAGGAGCACTCCCTACGGGAGGCAGCAATCACCCCCAGTACCCTATCCACACCTCCTCCCACTCTGCAGCCAGCTCCTGAGTGCAGTAATGAGATGAGATCAAGCTCCAGTAGACACAATATGCTCAGATAAAGTAAGAAAAAAGAGAGAAGACTCAAATTATGTCACAAATGAAAGAGGAGACATTATAACTGATACTACAGAATTACAAAAGATCATGAGAGACTACTATAAACCATATTATGTCAACAAATTGAATAACTTAAAAAGGAATAGATTCCTAGAAACACACAACCTACCAATATTGGGAAGAAACAGAAAATGTGAGTAGACCAATAATGAGTAAGGGGATTGAATCAGTAATCAAAATGCTCCCAACACAGACGAGCCCCAGACCAGATGGTTTCAATGGTGAATTCTATCAAACTTTTAAAGAATAATTATAGCCAATCCTTCTCAAACTCATCTACACTTCCAAACTTATTTTACAAGGCCAGGATTACTCTTTTACTAAAGCCAGATAAGGACACTACAAAAAAAGAAAACTATAGACCAATATCCCTGATGAACATAGATGTAAAAATTCTCAGCAAAATATTAGCAAACCAAATTCAACAGCACATTACAAAGGGTCATTCACCAGGATCAAGTGGGATTTATCCCAAGGATGGCTCATCACATACAAATCAATAAATGTGACACACCACAATAATAAAAACTTTCAACAAACTGGGCATAAGGAGAACATAACTCATCATAATGAACGCCATATATGACCTACCCAAAGCTAAAATAGTTCTCAGTGGTGAAAAACTGAAAGCTTTTTCTTTAAGATGAGGAACAAGACAGGGTCCCATTCTCACACTCATATTCATCACAATACTGGTAGTCCTAACTATAGCAATTAAGCAAGGCAAAGAAAATAAAGGGCATTCAAACTGGAATGAAAGAAGTAGAATTCTCTTTATTTGCAGATAATATGATCTGCAATGATCTGAACTCCCCAAAGACTCCACCAAATAACTGTTGGAACTAATCAATGAATTTAGCAATGTTGCAAGATACAATGTCAACATACAGAAATCACCTGCATTTCCATATGCTAAAAGAGAACTTCTGAAAAAGAATGAGAAAACTACCCCATTCACTATAGCATCAAAAGCAATAAAATAACTAGGAGTAAATGTAACCAAGAAAGTGAAAGAGCTATACACTGAAAACTATGAGACTTTGATGAAGAAATTAAAGAAGACACAAATGAAAAGATATCCTTTGTTCACGGGTTGGAAGAATATTGTTAAAATGTACATACTATCCAAAGCCATCTATGGATCTAGTGCAATCCCTCTCAAATTTCCAACAGCATTGCAAGGATCACAATTTTTAAAAAAAGGAATCCTGTAATATTTAAGGAACCACAAAAGACACTGAATACCCAAAGAAATCCTTAAAAAGAAGAACACAGCAGGAGGTATCACACTTCCTGATTTCAAAATATACTACAAAGCTACAGTGATCAAAACAGTATGGTACTGACATAAAAATAGACACATGAACCAGTGGAACAGAATTGAGAGCCCAAAAATAACCCCCACACACATTTACAGTCAACTAATATTTGACAAGAAAGCCAACAACACTCAATTGGGAAAATAATACTCTCTTTAAAAAATGGTGCTGGGAAAACTGGACAGCTACATGCAGAAAAATGAAATTGGACTGGATCTTACACTCTCACAAAAATGAAGTCAAAATATATTGAAGGTTTTAACATAATACCTGTTACCATAAATGTACCAGAAGAACTCATAGGGAAAAATCTCCTTGATATTGATCTTGGCAATGATTTTTTAGATATGACCCCAAAACTATAAGCAGCAAAAGCAAAAATCAACAAGTAGGAATACATCAAACTAAAAAGCTTCTGCACAGCAAAATAAACAACCAAAAAGGCAACCTAAGCAATGGGAGAAAATATTTGCAAACTATATATTGGATAAGGGGCTAATACCTAAAATATACAAGGAATCTATACAACTGAATTTTAAAAAGCCAAACAATTGAATTGAAAAAGGGCAGAGGAGTTAGGCATTTTTCCATTGATGACATCCAAATGGTTAACAGCTACATGAAGAGATGCTCAATGTTACTAATAATTGGGGAAATATAAATCAAAACCACAGTGAGATATTACAGTGAGGTATCACCACACACCTTTTAGAATGGCTATCAAGAAGACAAGAGATAACCAGTGTTGGTGAGGATGTGGGGAAAAGGGAAGACTTGTACACTCTTGGTAGGAATGTAATTTGGTTCAAGCACTATGGAAAAAATAGAACCACCATATGATCCAGCAATTGTACTTCACGGTATATACTGAAAGGAAATGAAAACAGATATCGAAGAGATATATGCACTCCCATGTTTATTGCAGCATTATTCACAATAGCTAAGATATGGAAACAACCTGAGTGTCCATCAATGGATGAATGGATAAAGAAAATGTGGTATACACACACACACAATTAAATATTAGTCAGCCATGAGAAAGAATAACATCCTGCCATTTGCACCATGAATGGAACTTGAATACATTATGCCAAGTGAGATAAGTCAGACACACAAAACCAAAAACTCATGTATGGAATCTGAAAAAGCCAAACTCATAAAAAAAAAAAAAGAGTAGAAATGTGGTTACCAGGTGCTGGTGGGTGGGAGAATTGAGATATTGTTTAAGGTACAAATTTGCAACCAATGGATATATAAGTCCTGGAGACCTAATGCGCAGCATAGTTATTACAGATAATAAGATTGTATTGCAAGTTGCTAAGAGACTAGATCTTAATTACTCCCACCACAACAAAGAAATGACAATTATGTGATGTGATAGAGGTGTTAACTAACACTAAGGTGGTAATCATCTTGCAATATATAAATGTATCAAATCAACACATTGTACACCTTAAACTTACAGGATGTAATACATCAATTTTGTCTCAATTTAAAAAACACAAAACGTTAAAAAAAAAAAAGTAACAAATGATACAAGCACGATGTATTCTAGACCAGCCTGCTTAATATAAATTTCTGTGCTGACAAAAATGTTCTTGGTCTGCAAGACCTGCAATGGTAGCCAAGAAGTACACCCCAATGTTCATAGCAGCATTATTTACAAGAGCCAAGATATGGAAGCAATCTAAGTGTCCAACAATACATGAATGGATAAAGAAGACGTGGTGTACATATATATATATATATATGTGTGTGTGTGTGTGTGTGTGTGTATATAATGAAATATTCCTCGGTCATAAAAAACAATCAAATTCTGCCACTTGTAACAACATGTATCCCTGACCTTCACCATTAGCAATTACAAATTCTATCCTGTCTGTAAATGCTGAATTATTTGTGTTTCCGCCAGCTAGCCTTAGACCTATTTCTTTTTTATTTCCTCCTCTACTGCTTTATTTCTACCATGACATTTGGAACTTCTTACCATGCTCTTCACCTAAGTAATTGATATCTATATTCTGTTAATCTGTAGGAATTAAAGCTACTCTTAGAATATTCTTAGAATGATCTATTAATACACAATTATTTTATTACATTCTTAATCATATTAGTGTAGTAAAAGGGTTCTTTATCTCCAAAGACTTTATTTCTTTAGTGCATCAATAGTTTATAAAACAGATTCTAACAGAAGGATTTTCTTAAATTTGTCAAAATTGGGAGTTAACAAAGTACTTCAATTCTGTGTTGTAGCACAGAGCCTTTACGCTTGTCATTGAAAATTCCATTTGATTTCTCACAAGAGCATTGTGTTGATACTTAGATTGTATCAACAGGATTGAAAATGTTTGATCTATAATGCATATTTGGTTTATGACATTTCTCTAATTCATTTATTTTTCCATTAAATATTTTTTTTCCTCTAGCCTTCTTCCTTTTTTTCAGAGGAATGTGTTCTTTTGACTTTTCAATCATTTATAAACTTTTCATATCTCTTGGTTCAGAATGTTAGAGTTCATTTTTATTTCACAACTCTGTATAGTTCTAATTCTTCTGAAAACAACTAAAAGTAAAATCTAATTAGATAAAAAGAAATTGGCAGTTGCAATAAAGTATCTGTTCAGATTTGCTGTAACTCTTTTTAATATCAAGTTCATGAACTGAGTTTTCAGTGAGTTCATCATGAATATAAAAAATTTACTCTTTTTGACTTCCGGTTAAAAAATCAAACTATATGCATTCCTATGTCTTTTCAATTTTTTAAAAGACAGAACATGGTTTTCTTAATGTATTATGTCTGGAGAGCTGCATATATTTTTCTTTTTTCTTCCAGTTTTATTGAGATATAATTGACATACAGCACTGTATAAGTTTAAGGTGTACAGCATAATGATTTGACTTATTACATCATAAAATGATTACCACAATAAGTTTAGCGAAATCCATCATTTCAAAATAGATACAAAATTAAAGAAATAGAAAAAATTTTTTCTTGTGATGAGAACTCTCAGGATTTACTCTCAACAACTTTCATATGTAACTCACAGCAGTGTTAATTGTATTTATCATGTTGTGCATTACATCCCTAGTACTTATTTATCTTACAATTGGGAGTTTGTACCTTTGTACTGCCTTCATCCAGTTCGCCCTCTCCCCACCCGCCAACTCTAGTAGCCACAAATCTGATCTTTTTCTATGACTTTGTTTTTAAAGTATAATTGAAATACAACACTATGTCAGTTCCTGGTACACTACATAGTGATTCTATATTTCTATACATTTCAAAATGATTATCATGTTAAGTCTAGTCACCATGGCATACATTTCTCTCTTAAATACTGACCCAATCCAGAGAGAGGCAGATTTATTCAGCCTGTACTGCATAACCCTGTCTATTTAGTCTGATCTATGGTTTTTAAAATAGTATTTTAGCAAAACATATTAGCAGATCACATTTTGCCACATTCAATATTTTCTTAATAGCTCTGAAATGATTGGTTGTTTCAAGTTTATTCATTGATTAGTGTACCCATATGATTATGCATACATCCATCCTTGCTTCTCTCCAAACTCACATGCACTTGGATAGTAGTGTATCCCAGGAAAGCCTGTCTTTCTGGGAAGTTATCATGCTCATCTAATTATACAGAAATTTATCCACGAGGTTTCAACTTAGTGAAATCAGTGAGAACGTATGGAAACAAATACGTTTGGTTCTTCATGACTGATTTATACCTGCATCATGTATTAATTAACAAGGAAAGTTTTACATCATACTAGAAACCTAGGTATAAAGCCTGTATGAGATCAGTGATTCTATTTTTTATCTGTAAGAATTATTTTCTCTGTAAATATAATATTGGAAGATACTTTGTGAGGGCATCTCACAGAAAAATAATTTTATAAGTTACAAATGCAACAAATATGCAAAACTTCTGTGAAACAGCAATGAATGTGTAAGTATTCAAGTCATGGTTCTTTTTATTACAGGGTAATATTACAATACTTTCATCAAGACACAAAAGAAGTTGGTTGCAGGAAAAAATGGCAATATACAAGAACCCAGCTTCCCCATCCCCCCACAAAGATCAATGACTGGACAGCTATTCACAAACAAAAAAGACTCTGGAAGACCACTTAGGAAATTTTAGCAACACCATGGAACAAAAAAAACCCAGAATAATCACTCAAGAAGAGAAGGAATAAACTTGATTTCACCTGTGTCATCACATCCCCCAAGTCAGCATTGTTCAGTGCCAAAAAGGAATTTCCCAGCTAGAAAGAGTTTCTCTCACCAGGAAAAGCAGCATGGTGTGAACAACCAGCCTCTCCAAGCACTGTGCAAACGTCCTATTTTGATTTTACTCCACCCAGACTGGCAAAGCTGAGATATATAGAGTCAGTAAGGAATGAGGAAGAAAAGCAGAGACTACTATTAGCGGTCACACATGGGCATGTTTGTGGTTCACAGAGACTCTGCAGACAAACACAACAGCTTCCACCACTGACAAAGTCACCAGGTAGTACAACCACCGAGAACCTCCCTCAGATCTACAAGTTATCACCCCAACAGGTGTTTGCATTTGCTAACACTAACCACCTCAATCCCTCTCTGCCCCTCCAGCTGTGCACCTGCATGCCCCCATCACCAGCCTCCACGGCAGCTTGCACACCACAGAAGAACACACCACCATCCAGGGCCCCTGCTCATGGGTCTCGATCACACTTGGTGCTTGCTGGCACCACTGAGTCCACCTCTAGACAGCCTCTCCAGCTGTGCACCTGCACATTCCCAGCCAAACCCCCGTCACTGGCCTCCACTGCAGTGTGTATGCTCAGAGGGGGACTGTGAGGCTACCTGTGAGTGCTTGCAGGCCCAGAGCAGGCCCTGCCTTCTGTTATGGCTGGCACCACTGTGCCAACCTATAACTAGCCCCTCCATATGTGCATCAGCATGCCCAGCTGCCTGATCCCTATCACCAGCCTCCACTGCATTGCACACACCCCAGTGTAGAATACACAGCCATAGGAGAGAACCCTGACAGCCAGGGCCTTGACAGCTGCAAGTGAGCCCATAGTTGGCTCTGGCCTTGCTACCTGCCTTGACCCCCATCACTATCACTGTGTCTGCACCTGGCCTCTGCCACCATATAGGCACCTGCAGCTAGTCACCACAGCTGATGATGTGAAAACCACTGGCTCTAGACACCACTGCTGCCTGCCCTGGTTCTTAGCTACTGGAATAGGAGGTGCCCCTTAAGACCCTAACACCCTTTGTAGCCACTGTGGACCCACCACCCACCACAGTACTCACCAAGGAGAACACAGTTGTTGATACTGTGAACCCCAGTGGCCTCAGAGACATAATATCCTGCCCAGACTAGGTGCTGCCATGTGCCCCTGAACTTGACACCCTATACAAGCAGACCCAGGGTCACAGCATGATGTAGTGTGCTCTTATTCACAGGTGAAAGCTTCCCTTATCGAAATCAGTCCATAAAGTCTGGAAGAGGTGGCTGCTTCTTCAGATATGCAGACATCTGCATAAGGCTACAGGGATCACAAAGAATCAGGGAACCATATCTCTACAAAAGGAATATAGCAAACTTCTAGTAACTGACCCCAAAGAAATGGAGATCAAAGAACTCAAAGTAATTGTTCTATGTATGCTGAAAGAGCCACAAGAGAACACAAACAACATCAGGATTACAAACACGAATAAAATAGAAAGTCAACAAAGAGAGAGGAAAAAACATAAAAGAACTTAATAGAAACTTCAGAGCTGAAGAATACAATGACTGAACTGAAGAATTCAACAGAGAACTTCATTAGCCATCTTGAACAGGCAGAAGAGAGAATCAGTGAGCAAGAAGGCAGACTGAAATGATCCAATCTGAGGAGAAAAAAAGAAAAAAGGATGAAAAGGAATGAAGAAAGCCTATGAGAATTAAGGAGAGGCCACCAAATTGATAATGTACGCATTATTGGAGTCCCAGAAGGAAAAGAGGAAGAGAAAAAGTAGGAAGCTTTTTAAAGAAATAATAGCTGAGAACTTCCCAAACCTGGGGAGAGGTTTGGACATCTAAGTTTATGAACTGAAAGGTCACCTCAAAATTTCAATCCATAAAGTTCTTCTCCAAGACATATAATAATAAAACTGTCTAAAACTAAAGACAAAGAAAGAATTTTACACTCTCTAAGAGAAACAAAAGATTTTTCTCATACAAGGGCACCCAATAAGGTTATCAGTAGGTTCCTCAGACTTTGTAGGCCAGGAGAGAATGGGATGATGTATTCAAAGTACTAGAAAAAAGAAACTGCCAACCAAAAATACTTTACCCATTAAAGCTGTCCTTCAGAATTACAGGAGGAATAAAGACTTTCCCTAACAAACAAAAGCTGAGGGAACTCATCACTACTAAACCTGACTTACAAAAAAAATGTTGAAAAGAGTTTTCAAGCTGAAGCAAAAGATCTCTAACTAGTAACCTGAAAACATACAATACTGGTAAAGATAAGCATACAGTCAGATTCAGAATATCCTAACTGTAATATGGTGACATGCTAACTTAACTCTAGAATAAAGGTCAAAGGACAAAAGTATTAAAAGTAGCTATAGCATGAACAATTTGCTAATGGATACACAATTAAAAAGATATAAATGGCGACAGCAAATCATAAAAGAGGGGCCTAAAGGAACAGAGGGTTTTTTTGTGATTAAAGTTAAATTATTATTATTAACCTAAAATAGGCCTCTGTGTGGTGTGTGTGTGTGTGTGTGTGTAGTTTTTTATATAAGCCTCATGGAAACCACAAAGCAAAATCTACAATAGATAAATGAAAGGTAAATAGAAGGGGATCAAAGCATACCACCATGGAAAATTATCACTTTACAAAGATAGGCAGCAAAAAAAGAAGAAAAAAGGAAGTACAAAACAGCCATAAAACAATGAGTAAGGTGGCATTTGTAAGAACAAAAATCAACAACAACAAAAACAAAACAAAAAACAGGACCAAACTCTATGCTGCCTACTAGACACACTTCAGCTTTAAGTACAGGTATAGGCTCAAAGTGAAGGAATGGAAAGATATTCCATGCAAATGGACACCAAAACAAAGCAAGGTAGCTATATAAGACAAATAGATTTCAAGCAAAAATGATAACAGGGGATAAAGAAGGTAATTATATAATGATAAAAGAGTCAATTCATCAAGAAGGTATAACAATTGTAAATATATATGCACCAAACATCAGAGGCTTAAACATATAAAGCATATACTAACATCTGAAGAGAAAAGTAGTAACCAATGAAGTAGGAGAAAGGGACTCCAGATACTACAATTTTAGCAATGGATAGATAATGCAGGAAAAAAAAATCAACATGGACGTTGGATTTGAACCATACATTAGGTCAAATGAACTTAACCAACAATTTTAGAACATTTCATCCAATAATAACAGCATACACATTCTTCTCAAGTGCACATGGAATATTATACAGGATAAATCACAAGATAGGTCAGAAAACTTCTTAGCAAATAAAGAAGATTGAAATCATACTAAGTGTCTTTTCTGACCACAATGGTATGAAACTGGAAATCAATAACAGGAGGAAAGCTGGAAAATTCACAAGTGTGTAAAGATTTAACAACATGCTCCTGAACAACCAATGGGTCAAAGAAAGCCAAAGGGAAATTAAGAAACAGCTTGAAACAAATGAAAATGGAAGCACAACCTATCAAAACCTATAGTAAGCTACAAAAGCAATTCTAAGAGAAAAGTTTATTGAGATAAACACTATGTTAATAAACAAGTAAGATCTCAAATAAACAACCTCAGTTTATATCACAAGGAACCAGAACAAGAAGAACAAACCAAGCCCAAACTTGGTAGAAGGAAGAAAATAACAAAGATCAGAAGAGAAATAAAATAGAAACCAGAAAAATAATAGAAAGTACTAAGGGAATTGAGAGCTGGTTTTTGAAAAAAACAAAATTGATAAATCTATAGCTAGATTAAAAAAAAAAGAGAGAAGACTCAAAATCAGAAGTGAAAGAGGAGACATTACAAATGATACTACAGAAATACAATAGATCATGAGAGGATACTGTGAATATATACACACCAACAAAGTGTAGAAACTAGAAGAAATGGATACATTCCTAGAAGCATATAATCTACTAAGGTTGAGTAATAAAGAAACATAAAACCTGAACAGACCAATTACTAATAAGGAGATTGAATCAGTAATCAAAAATTTCTCAACACAGAAAAGCCTCAGTCCAGATGGTTTCACTGGTAAGTTTAATCAAACATTTAAAGAAGAATTAACACTGATACTTCTCAAAATCATCCAAAAAATGGAAGCAGAGAAAAAATTTTCAAACTCATCTTACCAGGTCAGCATTATTCTGATACCAAAACTAGATGTGGATACTACAAGAAAAGAAAATCACAGACCAATATCGTTGATGAATAGAGATACAAAAATTCTAAACAAAATATTAACACACCACATTGAACAGGCTCATTCACCATGACCAAGTGGGATTTGCCCCTGGGGTGCAAGGATGGTTTAACATACACAAATCAATAAGTGTAATATACCACATTAAAAGAAGAGAAATAAAAAATAATATGATCCTATCAATAATCCAAAGAAAGCATTTGACAAAACAGAACATTCTTTCGTGATAAAAACACTCAATGAGTTGGTTTTAAAAGGAACATACCTTATCAAAATAAAGGCCATATATAACAAACCCACAACCAACAACATACTTAATGGTGAAATGTTGAAAGCTTTTCCTTTAAGATCAGGAAAAAGACTAGGGTGACCATTCTTACCATTTCTATTCAACACAGCATTGAAAGTCCAGAGCCATCAGACAAAATTAATTAATTAAAAAAAATTTTTTAAAGAAATGAAAGTCATCCAAATAGGAAGAGTAAAATTGTCTTTGCAAATGATATAATCTTATATACAGAAAATTCTAAAGTCCCCACAAAAAAATTGCTAGAATGATAAATGAATTCAGTAAAGTTACAGAATATAAAATCAACAGACAGATATCAGTTGCATTTCTATATGCTAACAACAAAACATTTAAAAAATAAAATAATTCCATTCACTATAAAATCAAAAACAATAAAATACCTAGAAATAAACTTAACCAAGGAAGTGAAAGAATGGTGCAATGAAAACCACAAGACTTTAATGAAAGAAATGGAAAAATGGAGAAATGGAAAAATGGACAAAATATTGGAAAGAAAGCCCTTGTTCCTTCATCAAAAGAATTAACATTGTTAAAATGTCCATATTACACAAGCCATCTATAGATTAAATGCAATCCCTGTCAAAATTCCAATGGCATTTTTCACAAAAAACAACAACCCTAGTATTTGTAAGAAGCTACAAATGACCCCAAATAGCCAAAGCAATCCTGAGAAAGAACACAGAAGAAGATATCACACTTCTTGATTTCAAACTATACTACAAAGATACTGTCATGAAAACAGTATGGTACTGGCATAAAAATAAAAACATAAATAAAAGGAACAGAATTGACAGCCCAGAAATAACCCCCCACATACATAGTCAACTAATATTTGACAAGAGGGCCAAGAACACTCAATGAGGAAAGGATAGTCTCTTCAGTAAATGGTGTTGGGAAAACTGGATAACCACATGCAGAAGAATGAAATCAGACCCTAATCTTACACCACTCACAAAAATAAACTCAACATAGATTGCATAAATTTAAAACTTGAAACCACAAGGGAAAATATAGGGAAAACGTTCCTTGACATTGTTCTTGGCAGCAATTACCTGAACATGACACCAAAAGTACAAGCAACAAAGGCAAAAATAAATAAGTGGGACTATATCAAACTAAAAAGATTCTGCATAGTGAAAGAAGTAATCAACAAAATAAAAAGGCAACCTATGGAATAAGAGAAAATGTTGGCAAATCATGTATCTGTTAAGGGTTTAATATCCAAATAGATAAAGAACTCATAAAACTCAATAGCCAAAAAAAAAAAAAAAAAACCCCAAAAAAACCGCCATTTAAAAAATGGGCAGAGAAACTAAATAGGTATTTTTCCAAAGAAGATATTCAAATGACCAATATGAAAAAGTGCTCAGCATCACTAATCATCAGGGAAATGCAAATCAAAAACATGAGCTATTGTCATATACCTGTTGGAATAGCTATCATCAAAAGACAAGAGATAACGTGTTGGCTAAGGTGAGAAGAATAGGGGATGCTTTTGCACTCATGGTGAGAATGCAAATTGGTATAGTCACTATGGTAAACATATGGAGGTTCCTCAAAAAATTAAAAATAAAACTACCATGTGATCCAGCAATTCTACTTCTGGGTTTATATATTCAAAGGAAATGAAATCAGCATCTCAAAGAGATATATCTGCACTCCAATGTTACTTGAAGCATTATTCACAGTAGCCAAGACATGGAAACAACCTAAATGTCTGTCAATGGATGAATGGATGAAGAAGATGTGGTATATACAAGACAATGAAATATTATTTAGCCATGAAAAAGAGGGAAGTCCTGCTGCTTGTGAAAACCTGAATGGACCTTGAGGGTTTTATGTTGTGTGAAATAAGCGAGACAGGGAAAGACAAATATTGCATGGTATTGCTTATATGTTGAATTTTTTAAAAAACCTAGCTCATAGAAACAGAGACTAGAATGATGGTTCTTGAGGGGGAGGGTAGTGGAGGGGGGTTGGGAGATGTCAGTCAAGGGGTATAAACTTACAGGTATAAGATGAAAAACTTCTGGGGATCTGATGTTGAGCATAGTGATTCCAGTTAATAATACTGTATTATATATTTGAATGTTGCTAAAAAGTGGATCTTAAATGCTCTCATTACAGAAAAGAAATAACTGAAAGTGTTAGCTAATCCTATGGTGGTGATCATTTTGCAATATATAAATGTATCAAATCAACACTTTGTACACCTTAAGCTTACAAAATGTGTCAATTATATCTCAATAAAGCTGGAGGGAAGACACAAAAGAAAAGCAAAGGAAAACATAGAGCATAATCTTTTAGTGAGATTTACAGTATCAAGTATTAGAAATCTACATTGCCAAAAGAATTTCAAACTTATAGAAAAATTTCAAGAAAAGGCTATGAAATTTTATATAACTTTCAACTTGGTTGCCCATCTGTTAAGATTTTTTCCTACATTTTCTTTATCTTTGTATATGTATATTTAATATATTTCTCTGAACCATTGGAGAGTAAGTTGCAGATATGACATCTTATCACCCCAATAAGTTATTGTATATTTCCTAATAAAAAGTTCCATAACCACGTTATAATCATAATCACTAAATTATCACTGATATACTGTCATCTGAATTACAGATCTTGTTAACAAACTAAACAAGCTCCAATAATGTCTAATTAGAGCAAAAGCAAAAGTTATTGTGGTCCAAGATCTGATTCACTTAGTGTCATGCCCTTTAGCCTCCTTTAATATAGAATATAATTCTTAGGTCTTTAGTATTATCATTTTTTGTCTTTCATATCTTTGACAGTTTTAAAGAGATATCCAATTATTTTGTACAATGTCCAATAATTGGGTTTGCTTAATATTTCCTTATGATCAGATTCAGGTGATTTATATTTGGCAGAATTATCACAGAAGTGGTGTTGTATCATTTTCAGTTCATCTTGTCAGGAGAAACACTTCCTCCTGTCTTAATCCTGTTTATGACAGCTTTAATCCCATGGTTAAGGTGGTGGCAGCCAGGTGTTTCTATTTTTGGTTTTGTAATTTATAAGTATTTCTTGGGGAGATATTTTGAGACTGTATCTTGTTCCTCATCAAACTTTCACCCATAAGCTTTAGTATTAATTTATAATCCTTTTCTCAATTGGTGTGTTGATTGCCAAAATGTGATTTTCTAACTGTACCATTCCTTCTGCATTTATAATTTGTCATTCCATTGTACAAAAGAGGGAAAGGGAATATGAATACATATATACAAACATATTAGCTAGAATTCAATATTTGCTTATATACTTTTTCAGTCTTTGGTCTGAGGATAAATAGTCAAAAACTGTATTCCAAATGTTCCTGTGCTCAAGTTCCACTTCTGGTTAGGATGTAGAATATAGCAAGAGATTCTACATTATTAAATGTAAAATCTGGGTAATCTATGCAATCAAATGCTTTTAACGCTCATTAGCAAGCTACAAACATAAAATAATAAGTTGAATTGAATTTCATAGAAATAAGACCCCATGAGGAGAGATGGAGTACATAAACTGTGTCTCTATTAAACAGAGCATGAGAAGAAGAGGTAACAGATATAAAGGCGAGCAGAAGAAAAAAAGTAACAATTTAATAAATCTTTAAATGTTAAGTAGGTGCCTACCCAATAATTGAGAATCACTGGGAGTTCCAGACACAACAGGAATTATCACCTATTTGACAGTTTTCTTGGGAGACCTCAGAAGGAAGATTAGGGACAGGAAAGACACTTGAATTAGTATGTCTTAGTGACACAGACATGCAAATAGTAACTGGGTGCTGTTGGATGATAAGCCAGAGCCTATTCAGTTTCTTGGACCTTTCTCTCATTGGAAGTAAAAAAAAAATGACTGTTGCTGGCAGAGTGTCAGTGAACTCTTCTTTCCTGTATTCCTCCTCTCTCACTTGGGGATAAACAGAAGCAGAGGATATTTTCCACTGTGGAAAGGTCAGGAAACCTACTTGTGCCTAGGATCCTCTGATGATACAATGCAGAGTTCTGTGATCACTGAAGAAAGAGCAGCAAAGTCTTGTGCCCAGTTCTCTTCATAGGGAAGAAAATGTTAGGAATGCTCAGGAAACCACTCCTGGGGCTTAAGGGCACAATGTATGAAAAATCATGAAGATACTACAAGATAACTGAGAAAATGCCCCTAGTTCCCACTGTGAATCTTTTCATGAACTAATAGTTTACCTCTGGGGGAGACATAAGAGCATGGAGACCTTCTCTGGGTCAGACATGCTGAGGTTATTGAAAGCTAGGTTGGAGCAGGAACAGAAAGAAAAATATTCCTGTATCCCAAAACTCAGACTAGTCACAGAGTATTTACAGTCCACTTTTTGAGGAATTTAAAGTGTGTTACTCTGAAGGAAACTATAGCAAAAACAAACCAACTGGCGGCTAGATTAACTCAATCCTCTACACTAATGGCTTAGAAAAGAAGGGGTATTTCTGGGTGTAAATATTATTTAACTTAGTCTCCACTTTTAATCACAATGCCTAGAATTTATTCCAAAATTTGAGACATAAAAATGCAAGGAAAAAAAAAAGTAAGGGCTTCCCTGGTGGCACAGTGGTTGAGAGTCCGCCTGCCAATGCAGGGGACACGGGTTCGTGCCCCGGTGTGGGAAGATCCCACATGCCGCGGAGCAGCTAGGCCCGTGAGCCGTGGCCACTGAGCCTGCGTGTCCGGAGCCTGTGCTCCGCAACGGGAGAGGCCACAACAGTGAGAGGCCCACGTACCACAAAAAAAAAAAAAAAAAGTAAGGCCCATTGTCAAGAGATAAGGCAGTTCACAAAACCAGACCCAGAGATTATCCTGATACTTGAAATGTCAGACACTTTAAAATAACTAAGATTAATATATTAAAAGTTACAGTAAAAAGAAAATATGGACAACACACATGAAGAGATGAGGAATTTCATCAGAGAAATGAAAATTATATAAAACTGTAAGAAACTTAAGAAATGAAAAGATTATCAGAGATGAAGTGTTCCACTAGTAGGCTTTTAGCAATAAAATGGACATGTTCCAGGAAGAATCAGTGATCTTTAAGATAGTTTAATATAAATTATCCAAACTGAAAGACACAAAGAAAAACATGATAATCAGTTTAACAGAACATCCAAAACATTGGGCTATTGTCAAACCATCTACCACATGTAGAATTAGTATCTTACAAAGTAATGAGAGTAAGAACAGGACAGAACTATTCTAAGAGATAAGAGCCCAGAGGGAGAGTCAAGATGTCAAAGGAGGAGGAGGATGTGGAGTTCATCTATCTCCACGGATGCATCAGGAATACATCTATAGATGCAACAATTCTCACAAAACACTGGCTGAAAACTAGCAGGGCACCTTGGACACGGGAAAGGACTATAAAAATCCCTGCATAACTGGGTAGGACGGAAACAAAAAAGGGAGGAGGAGGAGGAGAAGAAGAAGGATGGGACCTGAACCCCAGGGCAGGGGAGCTGAAGCAGAGGAGAGATTCCCAGATTCAGGGAAACCCCCTCTCTGATGGGGAAATCGATTGGGACAGAAGGGAAGAGTTGGAGGCTGTTGGAAGAGGGTGTACCAGCAAATCTGTGGCACATGGGACAGAGTGAGAAATACACAGATGGTCCATACCGCGGCCCTACATGCCCTGGACTGGGACATGTGTTCACAGGTTTGCAAGGGGTCTGGGAGCTGGAGCGTGGGGATTGGAGAACAGGCCCGAAGCAAGAACTGCTGTTGGCTGTGGGGAGATAGACTGAGGGGGCGGGAGGGAGGAAATCTGCAGCAGGGAATGGAGGAAGACCAGACTGCCATGGAAGCAGGGCACTACTGCTGAGTCACATGCAGTGGGAAGAGCCACTATTGTAACCTCTCTCCCCACATGCTGGCACCGGCTGCTGAGCAAAAAAAAAAAAAAAAAACCCTTAGAGCTGGCCCTCACATGCCAGCTGCAGGGCAATTAAAAAAAAAAAAAGCCCTCTCAGGGGTATCCCTCACATGCCTGCTGCCAAGCACCAGAAAAGGCCCGCACTAGGGCCATATCTCTTGTGCCCATGGCCGCTGGCTTCCCTGCGCATTTGGCATTGCTGGGGCTCCCATGATCCAAGCAGTCATACCACCTCTGCACCATGTTCTCACTGGGGCAGAACCAAGAGCTCCAAGGCAGCCTCAGGACCAGACTCCTGTGGGTGAACCACACACAGAGGTGGGGATAAAACCAAAACTGAACCCCAGGGACTGGGCAACTAAGGAAGAAGATCCAAAATCTTTCCATCAGCTGTACAAGCTGCAGATTAAATCCCAATCAGCTAGGCAGACCCCACAACTATGGAATATCTGAGTAGACACTGAGTATTCCAACAAATGAAAACAGTCTAGCTCTGGCAGCTGTGGACTTTGGGGTCAAGCACATGCAGGAATTGGGCCAGGTCAGAGTCTGAGTGGTCCCCACAGGGCCCACATCAGGTCCAGAGACCAGCCTAGAGGCAGAGGAGACCCTCTTGGGGAGGCAGGGGTGGGCTGTGGCTCACGGTGTGTGCAAGGACACTTACAGCAGAGACCCCAGGAAAACATAATTATTACTGTTAATTTTATTATGTTTTGATTCATTCTGTTGTTGGTTCTGGCTTTTTGTTTAGTTCTGGCTTTCTTTTTCAAAAATTTGTTGTTTTGTTATTTTAGTTAGTCTTTTGGGATCTCTGTGTTTCATAACATATTTTTTATATTTCCATTTCTACTTTGCTTTTCTGTTGTCCTCTGTTTTTTCCCTTTTTATTTTATTATTTTTGAAATCATTTTTTATCAGTTTGTTCTGTTTCCTTGCTTTATTCTTCAGCTGGCACACTGCTTTAGCTTTGTTTTTAGGTTATGTGTTTTTGTTAGTTTTAATCTTGTTTGATTTTGACTTCTATTTGTCTGTTTGTTCTCTTGTTTTTTTGTTTTATTTGGCTCTATTTTTGTTTCTTTTACATGCGTGTGTTCCTTTGTTTCTGTTTATGTTTTTACTATTTCTCTGGGATTTTGTCTCTTTTTTTAATATATTTTTTATATATATATTTCTATTTCTACATTGCTTTTCTGTTCTTCTGTCTTCTTTCCCCTTACTCATATATTTTTTCTTTTATCATTTTTGTCAGTTTGTTTCTTTGCTTCATTCTTCAGTTGGCACTCTGATTTGGTTTTGTTTTTTGTTTTTGTGTTTTTGTCAGTTTTCGTTTTATCTGTTTGATTTCGTTCTTGGGTTCTTTTGTTTGTCTGGTTGTTCTCTTGCTTTTTGATTTATCTGGTTCTGTTTTTGTTTCTTTTGTGTGTGTGCGTGTTCCCTTGTTTCTGTTTTTGTTTGTTTGACTTTACTTTTAACCATTTTTCTGGGGTTTTGTTAGTTTGGTTTTTTTTTAATCCCCTTTATTGGCAGGATGAGTGACTTGTGGGGTCTTGGTTCCTCAACTGAAGTTGGGCCTGAGGCTCTGGGGTGGGAGCACTGAGTCCAGGATGCTAGGCCACTAGAGAATTCCTGGCCCTGGGAAGAAAAATCACTGAGAGCTCTCCTGTAGGCCTCTATCTAATCCAAGACCTGGCTCCACCCAACTGCCAGCAGCTCCCAGTGCTGGACGCCTCACACCAAACAAGAAACAAGACGGGAACACAAAACCGCCCGTCAGCACACAGACTACCTAAAGTCTTACTAAGCTCACAGACACCCCAAAACACACTACCTGACATGGCCCTGCCCAACAGAGGGAAGAGTCTCAGCTCGCCCACCAGAGCACAGGTACCAGTCTCTCCAATCAAGAAGCCTACGCAAGCCACTGGACCATCCTTATAACCGGGAGCAGAGAACAGGAGCAAGAGGAACTATGACCCTGCAACCTGGGTAAAGGAGACCTCAAATACTGTAAATTAGACAAAATGAGAAGACAGAGGAATATCTTGTAGGCAAAGGAGAAAAATAAAAACCCATAAGACCAAATAAATGAAGAGGAAATAGGCAAACTACCCAAAAAAGAATTCAGAGTAATGATAGTAAAGATGATCCAAATATCAGAAATAGAATGGAGAAAATACAAGAAATGTTTAACAAGGACCTAGAAGAACCAAAGAGCAAACAAACAGTAATGAACAACACAATAACTGAAATCAAAAATACTCTAGAAGGAATCAATAGCAGAATACCTGAGGCAGAAGAACAGATAAGTGAGCAGGAAGATAGAATGGTAGAATTCACTGCTACAGAGCAGAATAAAGAAAAAAGAATGAAAAGAATGGAGAACAGTTTCAGAGACCTCTGGAACAACATTAAGCACAACAACATTCTAATTACAGGCATCTCAGAAGAAGAAAAAAGAAAGGGTCCGAGAAAATATTTGAAGAGATTATAGTCAAAAACTTCCCCAACATGGGAAAGCAAATAGTCAATCAAGTCCAGGTGCAGAGAGTCCCATATAGGATAAGCCCAAGGAGAAACATGCTGAGACACATAAAAATCAAAGTAACAAAAATCAAACAGAAAGAAAAAACATTAAAAGCAGCAAGGGAAAAGCAACAAATAATATACAAGGGAATCCCCATAAGGTTAACAGATGATCTTTCAGCAGAAACTCTACATAGACATAGCTTCCATAATAAAAGCTAAGTGAAGTAAGTCAGAGAAAGACATATATCATATGATATCACTTACATATTTAATCTAAAAAAATGATATAAATGAACTTATTTACAAGATACAAATAGAAAACAAATTTATGGTTACCAAAAGGGAAAGGAGGAGAGAGGGATAAATTAGGGGTTTGGGATTAACAGATACATACTATTATATACAAAATAAACAACAAGGTCCTACTATATAGCACAGGGAACTATATTCAATATCTTATAATAACCTATAGTGGAAAAGCCTGAAAAATATATATACATGTGTGAGTCAGTTTGCTCTACACCTGAAACTAACACAACATTGTAAATCAACTATACTTCAATAAAAAATAAATATAAGGAAAAAAAAATCTTAAAGAAAGGTCATCAGGTAGGAGCAAGATGATATCAGATAGAAATCTGAATCCACACAAAATACAAGAGTGAGAGAAATGGGAAATGGGTATATTTAGAATGCAATGCTGCTTGTTATTAAATAGTATAAAAGATAATTGTTCAAAATAAGATAGTAATATATTACAGGGTTTGTAGCATACAGAGAAACAAAATGCATGACAGCAATAACACCAAGATTAAGTGGGAAGATATAAAAACATGGTGTTGTCAGGTTCTTATATCGTATGTGAGTTGTAATTATATTATTTGAAGTTGCACTGTGATAAACTAAAAGTGAATTTTAGAAAATCTATAGCAATTAGTACAAATAAAACAAAAATAAAAGCCAATAAGGAGATAAAATAGATTAGGAGAAAAAAATCAAAATAAAGACAAAGAAGAAGAAAAGGGTTAGACTAGCAAATAGCAAGATAAAATTTAATTTAACCATGTAAAAAATTTTTATTAAATGTAAACGAGCTAAACACTCTAATTCAAAGCAGAATTATTACACTCAATAAAATGCAATATCTAAATAGATGCTGTCTATAAGAAACTAACTTTAAATAGAAAAAAAAACAGATTAAATGTAAACTGATGGAAAAATATGCACCATGCAAACACTAATCAAAAGCAAGCTGGAGTGGCTCTGTTAACATCAGATAATGTAAGCCTCAGAATAAGAATATGGGAACCAAGAATGAGAGGGACATTACACAATGACAAAGAAAAACCAATTTATGAAGGGAAAAATAAATATCCTAGATTTATCTGCACCTAAAAAGAGGAGCTCAACCTATGAAGCAAAAACTAGTATAACTAAAAGTAGAAATAGATACAGCCACAGTTATAATTGAAGAATTTAACACTTCTCTCTCGATAATTGATACAACAAGTAGGTAGAAATCTCTAAGGATACTGAAGTTATATGATAGATCATATTCTGAGACATAAAATGCATTTAAATTATGTGATTAGACATAATACAGCATATGTTCTCTATGACAGAATTAAACTAGAAATTAGTAAGATAGGAATCTGGAAAATACCCAAATATGTGCAAATTAAACAATACATTTTTAAATAACCCATGGGACAAAGACGAAATGACAAGAGAAAATAGAAAATAGTTTCAAGTAAGCAAAAATGAAACACACATATCAAATTTTTGTGATTAAGCTAAAGGAGTCCTTAGAAATAAATTAATAGGACTAATTACTTAAATTAGAAATGAAGGGCTCAAATCACTTGGACTTTTATTTGAAGAAACTCCCATGTGAGGAAACTTGAGAAAGGAAACCAAATTAAATTCTAAATAAGCAGAATAAAGGAAATGGTAATAATAAGAGCTGAAATTAGTGATTTATAAAACATCTAAGGAGCAGAAAAAATCCATGAAATTAAAAATTGGTTCTTTGAAAAGATCAGGAAGATTGCAAACATTAGTCCATAGTAACCAAAATAAATGTGTGATAATGAGAGAGAGGAGAAAAAACAATTGACAGTACCAGGAAGAAAGGCATATCACTTCAGATTCTACAGACATAGAAAGGGAAATAAGGAAATACCAGGAATGACTGTTTTTCCAAGAAATTTGACAACTTATAATGGACCAATTTCCTGAAAAACACAAAATACCAGAATTCATTCAAGAAAAAAAATACATGACCAAAATTTCCCTTTATCTATTCAAAAGTTGAAGTCACAGTTAAAAACCTTCCCACAAAGAAAACTCCAGGTGCAGGTGGCTTTATTTATGAATTCTACCAAACAAATAAATAATACCTATTATATACTAATGTTCAAGATGATAAAAGAGGGAAAACATGTACCAACACATTTTATGAGGCCAGCATTAACCTTGATATCAAAACCAGACAAAACCACTCTCAGAAAGCTAGAGACCAATATCCTTTATGAAAAGTCCCTGAAAAATGTTTAGCAAATCAAATGCAGTAATAGAGTGTTTTTTTAAAAACATAGCCAAGGCATGTGTTAGTAAGCACAATTAAAAGAATAAAGGATACGGAGCCAAACTGGATTCAATTCAATTCAAATTTCCTAGTCACGTGACCTTGGGCAAGACAAGGAATCTCTCTAAGCCTTAGTTTCCCCAACTGTATGGTAATAATGCACCTTTAGAGGATTACTGTGAGGACTAAATAAATAAAATATAGTGTATCTAACATAATTTCCAAACATGGTAGGTACATTTTTTCAAATCTACAGTTAAAGTATACTGAGATCTATACTTTAAAAAATTCCCTATGGGGCTTAGCACAATACCTTCTACAAGTAACTGACTCGTGAAAAATTGGTTAATTGAAATAGAATTTTAAAAACTGTGTTCTACTGATCTTTTAGTTGGTTTTTAATTTGTGTAGAAAATGATAATTTTTAACCTATTGAAAAAACAGGTCAGGTTCCTGAGCATAAGAAACAGAAGAAAATGGGAAAAAGAAATGATCAATTTAGGGACATAGATGAATTATGAAAATTATTTTTTAGAAGTAGTTGAGGGGAAGACAGAATACAGAATTAAATTTGAGTACTGGTCCCTTAGCATACCCAGATAGCATTTATTATGGAATATTATAAAGAAAAACACCAGCCTGATTATTGAGAAAGCATTCATTCTGACTAAAAACAAAACAAAACAACCCCCCCCCCAGCAAAACTGGAAGTAGTAATTATTGGAGAAGTATAAAGAACTTTGACTATATTTTCTACCTGAATTATGTTTGAAGAGTTTGCCTTTATTTTGAGCCAATGGAAGAGAAAGCCACTTCATCCATAGGGCTGGTGTTCAACATTTAGAATTTGTTAGAATTGCTATCACAGCAAAAACCAGCCATTTTGTATGTTGCCATAAAAAGACAAACACTTAATTCTCGCAACTGCTCTATGAAATTATTATCGTCAAAAAATGATTAGACTCAGAGAAATTTAGAAAACATGCCAAGCTCATCTAATTAACAATTCTGGAGTCAAGACTCAAATTCAAGTTTCCACATATTGGGGCTTTTTGTTGATGTTGATGTTGTTACCATGTAGCTATCTATGATGTTTAATTTAGTTTAAAATTTTACAAATTATCTTTGTCCTCACAAGACCCTATTATGTATAGTTAGCTTTTTTCATTTTATAGTTGACAAAACTAAGGTCAAGAGAATTTGCACTTCTCCTAAGCAACACTCGGTTGGAGAAGTAGAGTTCAAATCTCAGCTTCGATCTCTCTGGCTTCAGTCTGAATAATGACAAAATTGAAGTCTAGGATCTCCCTGTTCCCAAATGCCTTTTGTTTGTGAATCTCTATAATTTCAAATGTTGTCTTTTATTCTGTTCCTGCCTGGCTTTCTCCCCACCCTCCCTTTAGCTACCTAGGAGAAAGCAGTTGTGATAACTATGAAATGATTGTGCAAATTCACTGCAACGCAGAATGAGGATTTCAGAGAGAAGGAATGGAAATGACCAAGTCGCAATATCTCATCATCTCTACCCCAGACAATGCTTCTGAGCTACTCTGTAAAATCCAGTTCTCAATGATAGATGGGATATGTGATATTATAAAAATGTGCTAAAATAATCATTAAGAAGAAATAATTATCAGGAATCCCACACACAAATAGGAAATAATATTGGTAGTGTTTAGTCTTGAAGACAAGGATTGTGAATCTCTGCTTGATGGGACATTAAAAGAAATGAGTGATGTCAAAATTCTATATCATATGGATATAAACATAATAAATTCCATTTAATTTAGATGTTTTATTATTTATTATGAAACCTTTGAAAAATGTATTACAGTTTTAACTATTAAATAACAGTAGTACTTGAATTTTGACTCTGTACTTTTCCAGTAAGACTTTATGTTAAAATGTTCCTATCTGAAACTTTAATAGCTTGTTAATCCAAGAGAAGACTAATTCATTGGAGGCTGCAGAAACAGCTACGGCCTTTTCAAAGCCCCAAATCCTTTAAACCTCTTTTCGTCTTCATTTTAGAAACATGAATAGCAAGACAAATCTGGCAGCCAGTTTTTGCAGGCTATTTTTTCTCTCAAAATTTTAGGTAACGCATTTCTTATAACAGTCTTTACAATAAGCAAACATATGTAGAAAAGTCAGGTGTTAAATGAAGCCATGCAAATTAGCCATCTGGATTGAAAAACATTGTCTTGCCTAATATTGAGCTCAACATATTTATAGGTTTATAAAGAATTTTTAGCCTTTGGAATATTCCAGTATATGTGACCAATCCTTATGATTCTTCAAATGGAAATTAAGCTTGAGAGTTGGGAATAAATAGTTGACAAAGCCTTCATATTTCCATCCAAATCTCAAGGCAGTTATTTTGGAAAGAAAGACTAAAATAATAGTACCTAAAATATATATTTGATAAAATATTTGATTGTTACCCAATGCTTTTTAAAATTTTTCCAGAAATGCCTGGAGCCCACCATTGTGATTCCATTTTGGTTGTGTGAACATATGTGTTTAAGATCTCTGCTGATGGTATCTGTGAGAAAGGCTGACATGATAGAAACAAATGAACATTGCCACTGATGGGCAGGGAGTTTATGCAAATCAGACAACAAAGAGATCCCACCATTTAAGGAGGAACCATGGCATGCTTTCTCCCATGGTTTCCTGGAGACTTGTCTATCCACTTGTGTGAGGATGTCACTCCAAATGTTAAGAAAGGAAAGGGAAGGGAAGGGATAAGGGGAAGGCAAACAAAACAAATTGATGCCCCATCATTCATTGGTTCACAAATAATATCTGAAATGTTTATTCTGATATTTATGACCTTGCATGTTCTAACTCTATTTACCTTTCCAATTTGTGTTGCAACAATTCTTACTCATTTATCTTTTGTTCCAGTCAAATGGAATTCATCACTGCTCCCCACACATGCCATATGCTTTCCTCCTTAGGTGCCTCTGCTCATGAGTTTACCTTGTTCATATCTATTCCCTCTCCCTAGCAACCAATTCATTTTCACTATTTAGATTTACATCATTGACATGTGATTTACAAGCCAGAAGATGAACTCATTTTAAATGTTTTTGTGAGTTTTGACAAATTATCACTACATTCAAAATATAGAACATGCCCACATGATTTTACTCATGATCCTTACAATAAAATTCACTCTCACCTCCACACCCCTTCACATACACCCTGAAACGAAGGCAAGGACTGATCTGCTTTCTTTTTTTTTTTTTTTTTTTTTTTTTTCAGTACACGGGCCTCTCACTGTTGTGGCCTCTCCCGTCGTGGATCACAGGCTCAGCAGCCATGGCTCACGGGCCCAGCCGCTCTGCGGCATGTGGGATCTTCCCGGACCGGGGCATGAACCCGTGTCCCCTGCATTGGCAGGCGGACTTTCAGCCACTGCACCACCAGGGAAGCCCTGATCTGCTGTCTAATACTAGTTTTGCCTTTTCTAGAACTCCATGTAAATGCATTCATATAGTACTTACTTTTTTCTATCTAGTTTCTATTGCTCAGCATAATTTTTTTTGAGATTCATCTGTGTGGTGGCACGGATCAGTGCTTCATTCTTATTTATTGCCAGGTAATAACCTATTGTATAAATATTACCAACTTTTGTTTATCCATCTGCTATTGGACATTTGGTTGTTTCCAGTTTTTGAATATTATGAATAAAACTTATGAATATACATGTGTAAGTTTCTGTGTGCATATATGCCTATTTCTCTTTGGTTAATGCCTAGGAGTAGGATTGATGAGTAACAAGATAAGTATTTAAGTTTTTAAGAAATTGCAAAAAATATTTCCCCAACTGGTTGTATCACTTAAACTTCTATCAGAAATGTTTAAGGTTCTCAATTACTACACATATTCATCAACACTTGATATAGTCAGTCTTTCTTATTTTAACCATTCTGATGGATGCCTAGTGGGTATGTCACTGTAGATTTTATGTGCATCTTCCTGATGACTAATAATGCTGAGCATTTTTTCATGTGTTTTTTTAAGCAATTAACATGTCATTTAGTGAAGTTTCTGTTCAAATCATTCATAAATTTTTACTTAACTGTTTTATTTTGACTTTGTTACTTTCTATGGATTCCTTAGAATTATATTATATATGAATAAAGATAATTTTTCTGCTTCTTTTCTACCTACACACTGCACTTTTTTTCTTGTATTATTGCACTGGCTAGGGCCTCCAATACAATTTTGAATAGAAATGTTGAGAGTGGATACAGTTGGCTTTTCCTGTATCCTGGGTGAAAATATTTAGTCTTTCAACATTAAGTACGATGTTAGCTAGTTTGCCACAAGTTACTGTGTTGTGTTTGTTGTTTATCATCAGTGGGAGTTACATTTTGACAAAGTATTTTCTGACTCTGTTGTGATAATTTAATAGTTTTGCTTTTTTGTCTATAAATATTGTGAATTACAATAATTACTTATAATGTTAAACTAACCTTCAATTCCTGGAATTGTACATTTGCCAAAAAATCTTTGAACTGTATACTTGGTCATAAGTTACTCTTTTTACATATTACTGGATTCAGTTAGCTAAAATTTTCCTAAGGAATTTTGTTCTATGTTCCTAAAGGATATTGATCTGTACTTTGGAATTTTTTATAGCTTTATTGAGGTATAATTAACACATAAAGTTGTAAGATATTTAAAGTGTACAACATAATTTGATATGTGTATACATTGTGAAAGAATTCCCCCCACTATGTTAGTTAACATATCCATCACCTCACATATTTCCTCTTCTAGTTTTTATAAGAGTATGCATAAAATTGATATTTCTTCTTTGATAGAATTAAGCATTGGAGCCGCATGGGTCTGGACTTTTCTTTATGGAAGGTGTTAAGCTACAATTTCAATTAACATAACAGATACAAATGATTCAGGGTATTTATTTTTTTTAGTGTTTTGCTAGTTTGGAATTTTTCCATTCCATTTATGTTGAATTATCGACAATAATTTGTAATAGTCTCCTATTATGCCTTTAACATAGGACCTTTTTTCTGAGCTCTCTGTCTAGGGATTTATAAATTTTTCTTATCTTTCAAAAAATAAGATTTTAGGTACATTTATTTTCCTCTATTTTTCTCCTTTTACTTAATATGTTCATTAAAAAATTTTTATCCCCTTCCTTCTGCTTACTTTGACTTTACTTGGCTCTTCTTTATTATTTTTGAGGTGCTGGTTTAGATTATTTCAGAATTTCTTTTCCATGTAATGCTATAGGCACTAACTAAAGTGCATTCTTCAAATGTGAATATGTGGATTTTTTTTAACCTTCATTTAATTCAATATGCCTTCTAATTTTTCTTGTAGTTTCTCCTTCAACCCATTGGTTATATGAAACAGTGAGACCAAAACAAATGTTATTTGGAACTCTGAGTAACAAATGAGATGAAAATCAAGAAAGATGGTTTTGAATTTGCCTATTAATAGAGAAAACAATGCTTTTTTAGGAAACTGTATTAAACACTCCTGATTAAAGTTACTATTTTTATTCAACATAAGTTTTACATATATTTGCAGAATTTTCACGTGATATTGGGACAAGATAAATAAGAGAGGATTCCTCCTCTCAGAGTGGTTTTAGTCCAGTGGGGAGAGAAAAGGCAAAATATTCATACAGGACAATGCTGTACAATAGAAATATTTGTAATTTTAAGTTTTCTAGTAGCTACAATAATACAGTAAATAAAAGTAAAATTAAGTTTAGATACATAAGGTTACATATTATTGAAATGTCATTTCAACATGCAATCAATATAAAATTATGAGTGAGACATTTTGCTTTTTTAGCACTAAGTCTCCCAATATTCAGGGTGTTTTTTAATATTTACAGCATATCATAGTTCAGACTAGTCACATTTCAAGGGCTCAATAACTGTAAGTGGCTGCTGGCTACTATATTGAACATCCCAGTAGTACTGAAATATACAGAAAGTGCTAATTTAGTCCTCACAGGAATGCATCTCCATTATATTGGACATATTGCATCTTAAAAAGATTAAGTAACTGGTCCATGATCTTTCAGCAAATAAGTAAAAGAGATGTGATTTGAATCAAAATTTTTCTGACTTCAGATTCTGTGTTATTTTCATGACCCTTAATACAGCTACAGTTTCTTGTTTTCTGGCCTCCTTCTAGCTGCTGACTTCTCTATATCATTATTTACAATCATGTAATCAACATTGACGTGCTCTAGAGCTACCGAACAGAGAGTTGTAGCAAAGTGCAATTCTCAATGATGTGAATAAAGATTAAGGACAGGAATGTAACGATGCTTCTCTTGACATAGCTGGGAATCAAGTTTCTATCCTTTGTATTTTCTTTACTTCCTAAAAGAAGTATACAAGTACATTGCAAAGGTATGGTAATGTGTTCTGTCCTAGTCCTGAATCTATTTCCCTGCTTAGGGTTTTTAAGAATAGGTGAGAGGGACTTCCCTGGTGGCACAGTGGCTAAGAATCTGCCTGCCAATGCAGGGGACACGGGCGAGCCCTGGCCTGGGAGGACCCCACATGCCACGGAACAACTAAACCCGTGCGCCACAGCTATTGAGCCTGAGCTCTGGAGCCCATGAGCCACAGCTACTGAGCCCACGTGCCACAACTACTGAAACCCGCGTGCCTAGAGCCCATGCTCCACAACGAGAGAAGCCATCGCACTGAGAAACCCGTGCACCACAATGAAGGGTAGCCCCCGCTCGCCACAACTAGAGAAAGTCCACGCGCAGCAACAAAGACCCAACACAGCCGTAAATAAGTAAATAAATAAATAAAACTGCATAACATAACAGGATAAAAAAAAGAATAGTTGGGAGAATTCTACTTGGACAAGAAGAATAATAAAATAGACTGTGTTTGGATAAAGTTATTAAAATAGGCTTGCCTATAAACCATTAGATAAAAAGTTCTTTCCTTATTGACCAAGAAACTCAGAATAGTTGACAGGTTTAAGGGTCTTGCATCTAAGCAAAGTTACCTACACATGTCCCTAGTATGGTCTAGACTTGTTTTTAAGCCACTAGATCAATGTCATTTTGGGGATTAACTTTTTTCGTGAACAAAGAAATCTTAACATAGTGTGGGTGTGACATCTGTAAAACCCATGCTAAAAATGAAATGAGTTATGGAACAAATTTAGATTCACTAATCCATTCAGTCACCAATACATATACACATATTTATTAAGCATAAGTGACTTAGGTGCTGGAGTTGCTTACTGAAATCACAGGAGTTCTGCTCTCTAACTTTGTCTGTAATTACAAGTCTAATTAAATGTCTTAATCTCTCAGGGCTGTCTTCCGTTACCATAGCCTGAAACTATGAGCCTATGGCTCATGCTCCATTGAGCACATTAAGAACAGAAAAAGTGATGTTTCCACAGCAGTCCAATTAGATGTATGGATACACACAAGCATTAGATTCCTCACAAAAATCCCATAGGAAGCTTTGTTTGAGATTTCTGTTTACCAGCTCTTAGGTCTTCCCATACTCCTACTATATCTGATTCTGGGCACTATTTTTAATTCAAAAAATTTATTGAAAGATATTTTAAAACAGCTAGAGTGATATGTGATATTTTTGGAGGGAGAGAGTCAATGTAGTTCTATATATATATAGTTTTACAGAGAGAGTTTTATGCAGAGAATTTTAGATATCTAGATATCTATAGTTTTATGTGTATATATAGAACATATACATATGTGTGTATACATATATGTATATAAATATATATACATATATATTTTTTAATTTCATTGACCTATAGTTTGGGTGGAATTCCAATTCCAGTTAAAATTCCAAATGTTTTGTGCTGGCATTCTTTTATAAATAAACAGTTCTTAGAACAGTTTTTTTTTAAAAAGGATTCTGTTCATAGAATAAATTTGTCCTGAACTGTCCAGTTTTGTGAGATTTGACTGTTCAGTTTTACCTCCAGGTCAGATCAAAAATTCTGGAGGAAAAAAGCTATATGAAAAGTGTTGAGTATCCCTGCTTCCTTAGATCCTGGGTAGGGCAACTGACATGAAACATTACTTGATGCATTACAGTTAATTTAACTCACCTCTCTGTACTAAGGCAATCCAAGTTTGCTACGAAAACCAATTTGGGTGTTAGAAAGGGTAGGTTTAATAATTAGGCACTTATAGCTTATTTTGATAATTAGAGAACTGTGCTAACCTGATAAGACTGAACTTCAGTATGTAAAATACTTTATCAAGAATGGTTCAAGATCAAGCAGCACATGTTGAAAATTGTGTCTTAAGTAAAATACTGACACATGATGCAGGCAAAGGATAGGCATAATTTTGCTAATATTAAAGCAGCACTTGACTAGGTTCAGAGTGCTGCTGTTCAAGACAATGAAATAGTTACCCATGCTTGGGCAAATGTGGGTGAAATGGGGTGTGAAATGTGCTCTGCTAAGAGTTATAACTAAGAAAAATGATAAAGATGTGAACGTTGAAACAGAACAATAAGGAAGGCAAAGCTTATCAGAGCTGCTGATTATAGACACAGGTCGTGAAGCTGCAAAATAGCATTTACAGGTAGCAATCTCACATGGCAGTATCCGTTCAGATATAACCGGAATCATGCACATTTTTATTTCTATTGCAAAGATCGTCTCTCTGCTAGTGCAAAAGTATGCTGGGAGATGACTGAATTTGCCAATAGTGAAGCGCCTGTTCTTTGGGGGTAGGGAAGGAGCAGAGAGGGCTTCTATGGGGGAGTGATGGTGGTAACCCCAGTGACCTCTTGAACAGAGAATATGGTGGCCAAGTATTGACTTTGTTTGCCATGGAGCTGAACCAAGGAAGAAAAAATCCTTAGTTAAAACTATCCTTAATAATCATAACTCCCAGTTATATTTCCTTCCTACCTGCCTCACTATCTCCAAACCGAAACAAACCTTATTAAATACTTCCTCTGTATTACGCATCATTCTTGAATCTGAAGCTTCAACACTAGACAAAATAGATAGTATTTTCTCTGTCTTACAGAGCTTATATTTAAATGAGGGGACACAGACGCTAAAAAATAGATAAAATACACACATATGTGAGCAACAAGAAGTAAAACTTTAAAAGAGGCAAGGGAAAGAGACTGATGGAGGGAGAGTTACCTTAGAAAAGGTCATCAGGGCAGGAGACTCCAGTAGGGTGACATCTGACACCTGAATGAAGTGAGGAGTGAGACATGATGTCTGGGGCAAGAGAGCACCAGGCAGAGAGAACATGTATGTTTGGCTTTGGTCCCACTATTGTCTACGTCAGGAATGCTTTTGTAACTTCTCTGCCTACCAATACCTTACTTATCTTTCAAAGCTGAGATTGACTAGTCTTCCCTCATTGGTAGCTTTTTCGATTTCAACCAATTGGTAGGAGTTGTCGTCATGTGCCAGGCTAATTCAGCCTTTTATTTATATTCTAGACTAGCACCTGTTTAATCACCAAATGGTAAAGTATGTACTAGAGACTGGACACAGGAAGAATAGGAGTACCTGCCCTCCAGGAGCCAGTGAAATTACACCGCCCTCAAGGAGTTTACACGGAATTTTAATTTTCTGTGTTCCTGTCCTCCTCCCTTACAAAGCTCTAAGCAACTTGAGCAGAGAGATCAGGTCTTATTCATGTTAATATTACCATATCATTATAGCAGGCCACATCTTGCAAAATAGTTTGTGGTCTAAAAATATTAAGTGATGCTAATAGAGAGTAACACCAACATTCATCCAGTAGTATCAAGAAGTTTCATGTCAGAGGTAGAGAATGGACTTGAGGACACGGGGAGGGGGAAGGGTAAGCTGGGACGAAGTGAGACAGTGGCATGGACACATATACACTACCAAATGTAAAACAGATAGCTAATGGGAAGCAGCCGCATAGCACAGGGAGATCTGCTTCGTGCTTTGTGACCATCTAGATGGGTGGGATAGGGAGGGTGGGAGGAAGATGCAGGAGGGAGGGGATATGGGGGTATATGTATACATATAGCTGATTCACTTTGTTATAAAGCAGAAACTAACACACCATTGTAAAGCAATTATACTCCAGTAAAGATGTTAAAAAAAAAAAAAAAGTTGCATGTCACAGTATAGTTTTAGCTAAGACGCTACTTGGAATGTGGTTCTTTCGCTTATGAAAGTAAAGTTCTCCCTTTACAGTGAAGAAGCAAAACGAGACCGAGGAGACGATGCTGGTGAGGCAGAGATCCTGCTTAAAGGAGGGAAGATATGGGAACATATGTATATGTATAACTGATTCACTTTGTTATAAAGCAGAAACTAACACACCATTGTAAAGCAATTATACCCCAATAAAGATGTTTTTTTTAAAAAAAAAAAGACAGCACATAAGGCTTAGCATACGGGAAGCACTGTGAGGGGAATGAGGGGATCAGAGCTGCTACAGATATCAGTTGAAAAACTCAGTTCTTAAAGTCAGCTTTGAACAACTGTGAAAGTGGAGACCACGAATATAAATATAATTACAGAAGGAGCTAAATCTAGTACAGACAACTGTGAAACAAGCTTTAAAGAAAAAGATGAGCAGCAAGGCTGCTAATTCTGCCTCTGCAGGATGTGTTCACTGTGTAACACTAGGGCGGGTCCTTAACAATACAACACGATGTGAAGGAGACATTCTGGAGCTGTGCAACGTAGCAGGTACTACCCGCTTACCCCAGCACAATCCAAAGCCTCGGAAACTAGGGCAGAACATGACTTCTCCCTTTGTCACCCAGGCTAAAGATATTCCCCCTTTTGTCAGATCACTTTGTGGCTGGATATTAGAATTCTATTCTTTATTCAAGTTGATATATTTTAAAACACAATATAGTGCCATTTGCAGCAACATGGATGGACCTAGAGATTGTCATAGTGAAGTAAGTCAGACAGAGGAGAACAAATAGCATATATCACTTATATGTGGAATCTAGAAAAATGGTACAAATGAACCTATTTACAAAACAGAAACAGAGTCACAGATGTAGAAAACAATCTTATGGTTACCAGAGGGGAAGTGGGGGAGGGCTAAATTGGGAGACTGGGATTGACATATACACACTACTATATATAAAATAGGTAACTAATACGGACCTACTGTATAGCACAGGGAACTCTACTCAATACTCTGTAATGACCTATATGGGAAAAGAATCTAAGAGAGTGGATATATGTATATGTATAACTGCTTCACTTTGCTGTACACCTGAAACTAACACAACATTGTAAATCAACTGTACTCCAATAAAATAATAATAATAAAAAACCCATGAAGTTCCCTCTTTCCTCAGTGTGGTTACTGCCAATATCCACAAATAATTTTCCCATTTTTACTAAACTTCAAATTAAATACTCCCTATTATAAGTGTCATAAATTATTTCCTGAAAGAGAGAATACTTCTTTATTACTATGGCAAAGATTCTGGTGCTCTTGGTGGTCAAAAAAAGTAAAAAAACATCCCTGACAGAATGCTGTTTCAATAAAGTTTATTTCTGTCTTGTGAGCTGCATATTATCAGAAATTGAAGAATATTTGGAAATCCTTGATTTTCATTTTAGCTGGCTTGTGGCCTCCACACTCAGCCTACGTGCCATCTTTGACGACAGGCTCTAGGCTTTCTGCTGTCAGGACTTGCTTGCTCCTTATACCTCATGTCCAACTAAATGTGGCCATTTTCTCTTGCCACACTCAGGTCACACAGGCTGGGACTTGGTCCTTGCCTTCACAGAAAATGTCCTGAACTAAAGCAGAGTTTTGGTGCAGTGTCGGAAGGATACATTTTCTTGCTGCTGCTTGTGTCTACTTGTCTTCACAGCCCACTTTTCCAGGCTGAACTCTGTCTCCTTCATGGCTGAGAGCCTGAGACTTGCTACCTTCCTTCCTAAGCCTTTGAGGTTCTCTGGTTCCTATTCTGCAGGCTGCCTGGAGCATCAGTGACTTCTGGTGTCATAAGCACCCACTCAGACTCCAAGTCTGATCCTTTTCGGTACTGGATCCTCAACTCAACCACTATCACCAACTTCCAGACTAAAGGGAAGCCTTTCCCCATCTTTCTGGTCCCTTCTCCTAATGCTGCCTCCCCTGTTACCCCTTCTGATGGCTGAGCACATCAGCTGTTGCCCGTGGCCTCGCACCAGTGGGCAATTGTGCTCTCAAATTGTTGAACCTCTTAGTGCTGTCAGGATTACCTCAAAGGCGATTCTGAACAAAGCTACTGTTGAGTGGAAAACCTTGGGTCCCTGGTGAAAAATTGGATAACCAGTAAAGTTACAGAATTTTGAACTGAGTGTGATAATCTAATCAGCTCTCTTCTGGAATTATAGATGAAAAGATGTGATTATGATACAATCTGACTTAGGAAATTATCATAATTTTTATTGAAATAAAAAACCAATGTGAATGTTAATTATGGAAGAAATAAAATCACACAACTATATAGACATTGCGTTATCATTGTCTGAGTGTGTGTAAAAAACTAGACACACTTGTCTAAGTTAAGAGACAAGCAAGATTGTTATAGCCAAACACAGTTCCAGGGTCTCCACATGTATTATATGCCTTAATCCTTATAGCCAACATATTAGGTAGACACAATTATCAGCCCACTGCAGAAATAAATTCCAGTAAGGAGAAGTTAAGTAATGTGCTTATATTTGCAGAAATGCTAAGCGGAAGGATTTGAACTCAGTCAGTCAGGCTGGCTACATGGTGTGGTCTTAACTATATTGCCCATTCTCATACTAGTACATGCAAAGGAAAAGACCAGGAAGGATGTACTCCAGGGCACTAATAGTGTTCATTCCTGGAGAGTGGATTGGGAAGGAGGAAAGCTGAGAGAGAAATTTTACTTTTCATGATATATAATTCTCTATTATTTTCATTGATAATTTTATGTAGTTCAAAAAGGAATAAGTCATTAAAATAAGCAAAGTCCTTTCTGTGGCTTAATTCCTACTAACCTTAATGATTGGTTTTTGATAGAGTCATAAATAAATGATAATCTCAAACCTACACAAAAGTCATAAGTGCATGCAAAGACATTTTTCCCTGATGCTATTGAGATTCTGTGGCTGACCTGATGCTCTACAACCCTCAAATATTTTAGTGTGTCTTCTCTAAAAACAACACATTCTCTACGTAACCAGACTAAAACCATCAAAACCAAGACATTACCATTGATACATTACTGCTATCTAAACCTCAGTAGTCATTCGGGTTTTGTCACCTCAGTAATGTCCTTTATAGCAGAAGGATCACATTGAGACTCACACTACCTTTAAATATTGTCTCTTTAGTTTCTTTCAGTTTTAAACAATTCCTCGGTCTTAGCTTTTATGATCTTGACACCTTTGAAAATTACTGACCAGTTATTTTGTAGCATATCCTTCTACTTGGAATAAGCTCACATTCTTCATGGAGTACATGGGATACTGTTTTTTTGACTGCATGCTACATAGTGGCAAAGTATTTTAACTTATTTAGTTATTGATGATGTTTGCTTTGATCACATGATTCATAATCAAAGACTCCATACATCTTTTGGTGTCTCCCAGACTTCACTGTAAAGTTGTTCATTTTCTCCTCTGAATAAGTATTTTGTGAGGAGGTACTTTGAAACTATGTAAATATCCCTATCTCATTAAACTTCCAATTTTTACACTTATCTATGAGAGCATATAGACTCAAGGATTCTTGTTTTTTCGGTGAATTATAACCCATTAATATTGTTTATTTTGATTTTAAATTGTCCCACATTTGGCCTGTGGGAGCCACTGCAAGCTGGCTCCTATATCCTTTTGACAAGTCTTCATCACTCTCTGAGTACTTCTTTACTTTATAGCCTAAGATGTTCTGGGTTCATCTTCTTTTTCCTCCTGTCACAGCCATGCTTCTTTCTATTAAGAAGTAGCACTAGATGCACTTGTTCTTTTTCAGGCAAAATATATGGATTTTTTCTGAAAAAACTTACGGAATCAAATTCTGAATGGAAGTTAAAACTGAAATGATAATCCGAGTTTAGTCTTTCAAAGACAAGTCTAAAGCAGATTGAGTACAGTGCAATTTAGATTCACTCCAAAGCCTTCTCGGAACCCCCTTTTGGAAAAGTGTTCGTTTTCTTCTCCTTCATTATCACCGAGACTTTTGGTTTCTATAGTCACTGCTATTTCAGATCTCAGGACCCTCAGGGGACACTGTTGGGCTAAAACAAAACTAAAGTAAGGATTCCCAAAGGTGAGAGGACGGAACACAGATGTATTTAGTCACTGTCCTCTCCTTTGATCTAAACAAAAGACACTGGCTTCCTATGTATGTGCTTAAATATGAACTCAGGGCAGAAATGCCCGGGTTGGAAAGTAGATTTTCCTTTCTTTGGACTTACAGCAAAATCAATAAATGACATTGGATAAAAATTCTCAGTTCTAAAATGTATCATAGTCTGAATTATAAATAGACAAGTAATCATTGAGTAGCTTTCTAAAAATAGAAGAATTACCAAACACCAAAAAACTCTGAGTGTTAGCTCAGTTGATTCTAATGCATAATAAATCTGTAAGATATCACTATTATTTTATAAGCTATCCTATAATTAGATATACTTTATATTAAAGATTCTGCAGTGTGAGTAATAATAGATAAAATATATATTCATATATATTATCTCATATTCTCCCTGAGAAACCTGGTGAGACAAGTATTATCAGTCTCATATGACAAACGTAGAAGTGGAATCTCAAAGAGTTTAAGAGATTTGGCCCTGATTGATTGCCAAGCTGCTAACTGGTAATGCAGCATCTTCTAATTCCAAATTGTTACTTCTCTTATAATGATCTCTACATACCCCCTCCCCAACCTTTACCTTTGCCCAGTCAGCATTTTTTACTATTTTTCTTAGATCAGTTTTAGGTTTACAACAAAATTAAGAGGAAAATACAGCCATTCCCCTATACTTTCTGCCACCACACATGCATAGCCTCCTCCATTCTTAACATCCCCCAATTCCCTCTTGGTGTTGTACATTCAATGGGTTTGATCTTTTATTTTTCTCCACAGTTTGTCTTTTCCAGAACATCATATAGTTGGACTCATACAGTATAGCCTTCTCAGATTGGCTTCTTTCGTTTAGTAATATGCATTAAATTGCTTCGTGTCTTTTTTAAAAAATATATCAAACTATGATTTATTTCTACCTAAAAACAGGTAGGCACGCAGCAACCACTAAATAAATGCTAGCTGACTTGAATGAATTACCACTCTGGAAAACCGACCACCCTAAATTTAATCCTGCAAGTCTTTTTGTAAATTGATAGCTCATTCATTTTTCAGCACTGATTAATATTTCACTGTCTGAATGTTCCACAGTTTATTTACCCATTCATCTACTAAAGGGCATGTTGGTTGCTTCCAGGTTTTGTCAATCATGAATAAAGCTTTTATAAACATCTGTGTAAAGGTTTTAGTATGGACATCAATTTTCAGCTCCGGTTTTTTTTTTTTTGCAGTACATGGGCCTCTCAGTGTTGTGGCCTCTCCCGTTGAGGAGCACAGGCTCCGGACGCGCAGGCTCAGTGGCCATGGCTCACGGGCCCAGCCGCTCCGCGGCATGTGGGATCTTCCTGGACCGGGGCACGAACCCGTGTCCCCTACATCAGCAGGCGGACTCTCAACCACTGTGCCACCAGGGAAGCCCTTCAGCTCCTTTGAGTAAATATCAAGGAGCACTATTGTCCGATCATAAGGCAAGAGAATATTTAATTTTGTAAGAAACCACCAAACTCTTCCAAAGTGGCTGCACCACTTTGCATTCCTCTAGCAGTGGTTGAGAGTTTCTGTTGCTCCACGTCATCACCAGCATTTGGTGTTGACAGTGTTCTAGATTTTGGCCATTCTGATGGCCATACACAATCACTTTTGAGGAAATCATTTTAACCTTTTAGGTGGGTTCAGTTGACCAGATTTGACACACATGTCACCCGAAACTGATCAAAGTGATATTAAAGCATTAAAAGAATTACATTTTTTAAAATAAATGTGCGATTTTTTTCTAAAACAAGTAGAATCAGTACGCCCATGATTGTTTCATACACAATAAAATATGTTTTTATCTCATGGGGCTTTTTAGTCATAAAAAGTGAAGAATTCTGTTTCGTGGAGATTCTACTAGCAAAAGAGGAATGAAAAGTCATGATCCATTGAGAAAAAATGGAAAATTAATAATATGATGATTTCTAATAGGAGTCATTGTGGCAGATAAGATTCTGCAGACAGAGAAAGCAGAGATTTAACTAGTCATGACGTTAGGTGTTGATTATTTGTTTATTCTAAGTGCTGTTTCAGCTTCTGTTATATCAACCACTGTCACAGCTGTCGTAAGAAAGCACTTAATTTATAGAGTCAGGAACCAATGGGGAACTCAAAAGCTGTGTTTTGTTTTGGAAATTTTGACTATTTGGGCAGATAATACAAAATGTTTCTATCAACCAATGAGTTAAAATGTCATATAATTGCCTCTTTGGCCACGTTAGCCCCAAGACAGGAGAGAAACAAGACTTCATAGCCTTTTTTTTTTTTAATTAAGTGATTTCTTCACAGCATTCCCAAATATTCAAGAAGCCGAAAGATATATTTTCAGCATTTGCTCTTTCTCCAAATTGTATTTTCTGTAGAAGCAAGACAAATGAAAGACATGTTTTTTAACTATCCCATGCTCTTCAGAGCACCACAGTTTGTAAATTTTTAAGTGGAAATGGAAATTGCTTTTATTTCCCTGATTTTTATTTGCAAGTTTCATGCCCCAAACCAGTGTGCCTTCTGATCAAAAGTGACAGCTAGAGGTAGCAACCCATTTAAGAGTGACATATTGCGTTACACTCAGCACATCTCTAGATTAGGGAATTAAAGAACAAAAAATATTCAGAGTAGGGAAAACTACCATTTATCTTGATTTTTTTTCCCCTTTGTCCCTTTCCTGAATATTCTACCTCAATTTTGCCAAACTTTCCCCTGACAAAAATAAAGTGAAAGAAGCCACACAAAAGATTAGAGGAAGTAGAAAAATTCTCAAAGGGATAACTGATGTGTGTTTGCATCTGTAAAAAACCAATTGCTTTTGAATTTAATTTCTTTACACAGAGCTACAGAGGTATCACTTATGAAACTTGAAATTATATCAAATACTGCTGACCAGCTCAGCTGACATACTTGTTTGACATTTGATTTCTAAATCTATATTCAAATATATCATTCCTTCATTTACATGAGGAAGAAAAGAAGATTCACCCTCCTCTATTTTTGTTGTATTTTAAATTAGTTTTTTGGGGGATATTTTGTTTCTTCATAAATAAATGCATGCAGGAAAAAAAAAAACCTTGCTCTTATCTTGGAACACTAGAATAATGCAATTTTGTTTTGTGCATATAAAATGAGTTTTAACAGGGTATCTAACACTGCGTTCTGCTGAAATAAGTCTGAGACAAATATGTGGATATAGGTGATGTTTTGGGGAAGGTAATCCCAGGAAGCCAAACTGATAGATGAGGAAAGTAAATGCAGAAGGGAAAGCAAACAGAAGGCTGCATAAGTGAGTTGGCCATCACTATGGACAGTTAGTACTCTCTCACAGTTGTCTCTGGCAAGTCTTATAAAACGTATCTTAGAACTGTCTACCCAGGTGATGAAAGGCAAAAGCCTTTGACCATCAGTTCCTGTACAACTTATCCAGGTTGCTTCACGAAGAGTTAATTACCCTGGACTTCCTGGGTACATATGCATGAGTGCTGATCAGGATGCTGCAGGGTTTCATATACAATGGTATCAAAGAAGTACCATAGCAGAAATCAAGTAGTTATCAGTGTGTTCTGAGGTAAGGATCTGCTTATTGGTCGGTACAATACAACCTTTCTTACAGTTTGCCAGAGGCTCCACTCAGCATCTTATATACAATAAATAAGATTAGTACCATCAGATCTGCTGAGTCATATGGCCTGGTAACAGAGAAACCTTTCCCCACAGTCTGGACCTGTGACTTGGGTCTGGAATTACAAAGCAGCTGCTTTCTCTGGACCCCACTTTAGACTAGTAGAGTTCCCAAGTCACCCATTCATATAAAAGTCTGCCAAATCTGGCCCATGGGCCAAATCCAATCTGCCACTTAAAAAAAAATACTATTAGAACAGCAGCACACCCATTTGTTTATGTACCATCTATTGCTACTTTTGTGCTATAGACAGCAGAGTTGAGTAGTGGCAACAGAAACCACTTGGTCTGCAAAGCTTAAATACTTACTAATCTTACTTTTCATAGAAAAAGTGTGTTAACTTCTAGAATAATAAATGGGAGAGACGGAAATTTTCCTAAGTGTAGGATATGATGTCTCCAAAATTGGAAAAAAACCCACAAACCATCAAGTGAAGTGCCTTACATTAGGGCAATTCTATTAAATCCTTTTAATTTATTTAACTGATTTTAAATACAGTTGACCCTTGAACACCACAAGTTTGAACTGTGGGGGTCCACTTACACACGGATTTTCCCCAATAAATATGTACTACAATACTACACAATCTGTGGCTAGTTGAATCTGTGGATGTGGAAAGGTGGATACAAAGGGCCAACTGTAAAATTATAGATAGATTTTCAATGGCGAGGAGGGCCAACTCCCCTAACCCCCACGTTGTTCAAGAGTCAACTGTATAATCTTAAATGCAGATGTAGTAGATGAGGATCTCCTTAAAAGATGACCTAGAAGCTACCTGAATCTCAGAGTTCATTGAATTTGTAGATGGCTGACTTAATCCTGATACTCCTTTATTCAATGTTTCCATATTAGTTAATAAACTCCAGCCAATTCATAATACATATAATAACCACCTCGCCCATATTGTTCAAGGGCCACAGTTACCACACCATTCTTTTGCATCACTTCACAATCCATGGATGAGAATCGCCATAACTGTGATGCTATCAAGTATCAGCGGATTTCATCATCCCACTTACCATCAAGAACTATGTCCACAATGCTGTCTGACCTGTGAGTGATCCAGCTCTATAATCCCACCCTAAAGGTCTGCTTAGTAGGGTCACTTGGGGCATAAACTAAATTAGTCTAAGCCTGGGTTCTTTGAAGGCAGAGCTGGAAACAAAGATCTACATGCAGATCACTAACTTCGAAATATGACCCCAAGGAGCAGGAGTGACAAACTTGTGACCTGAAGCACAAAAGTGGATAAAAATCAATACAAAATAGGCATTACTGAGCTGACCACTGCTACAAGAAAATGGTGCTTAGCTACACAGCCCCATGGAACTTTCTGAGGATATTTTTGAAATCTGTTTGGGGCATTACATTTTAAAAATATATCAGTCATAAGTGAGTACTGAGCCATTTCCATAGGCATTTAACAACATAACTGAAGCCTCAGAGCAGGACATGAGGGGTTAACTGCATGGCTCCAAAGCAACAGGATGGCAGGTTGCACCTGTGTGAAGCCAGTAACCCCATCAGTGGCTTAAAGGGAGAGCTGATGAGCCAAATAGGAGATGCCCAATACATTATTTACTAATTTTGAATTTACCCGTTTTTGATTTTTGATAAAAATGGCTAAACCCAACAAAACAGCTATATATTAAATATACAGTTGGCTCCTCATATCAGCAGGTTGTACATCTGCAGATTCAACTAACCTCAGATGGAAAATATTGTGAAAAATATTCAAGAAATTTCAAAAAAGCAAAACTTGAATATGCCATGTACCTGGAATTTATTTACATATGTAGTAGGTTATATGCAAATACTATGCCATTTTTTATAAGGGGTTGAGCATCCATGGATTTCATTATCTGTGGGAGTCATGGAACCAATCCCCCATGGATATGCAGGAAAAAATGTATTTAAAGTTCTGACAATCCAGCTTCTGGATTACAAAGATGTAATCCAAAAAAAAAAAACCCCAAAACAAAAAAAACACACAAGTGATTCCACTACAAATAACAATCATAAATTCTGGAAAAATTAAGTGAGCAAAAGCAGTGGATTTTGAAGGGGAGTCAATTTAGAGGGAGCAATGGAATGTTTTATACTTTTGTAACTGGGCAAAGGAACTGAATAGACATTTTTCCCAAAGATGGCATACAAATGGCCAATGGGTACATAAAAGGTGCTCAACATCTCTAATCAAAGAAATGAAAATCAAAACCACAATGAGATAACACCTCTTATCGGTTAGAATGGCTATCAGCAAGAAGACAAGAGATAACAAATGCTGGTGAGGACTTGGAGAAAGAGAAACCTCTGTGCACTGTTGGAGGGAATGTAAATTGGCACAGCCAATATGGAGAACTGTATGGAGTTTCCTCAAAAACATTAAAAACAAAAAGGAACTACCATGTAATCCAGCGACTCCAATTCTAGGCATTCATCTGAAGGAAAAGAAAAGGTATCTGCACCCACATGTTCATCATAGCATTATTTACAACAGATAAGACATGAAAACAACCTAAGTATTCATCAATGGATGAATGGATAAAGAAAATGTGATACAGAGGAGGAACAAAGATGGCAGAATAGAAGGACATGCTCTCACTCCCTCTTGTGAGAACACCAGAATCACGGCTAGCTGCTGGACAATCAGTGACAGGAAGACACTGGAACTCACCAAAAAAGATACCCCACATCCAAAGACAAAGGAGAATCCACAATGAGATGGTAGGAGGGGTGCAATCACAGTAAAAACAAGTCCCATAATTGCTGGGTGGGTGAATCACAGACTGGAGAACACTTGTACCACAGAAGTCCACCCACTGGAGTGAAGGTTGTGAGCCCCACGTCAGGCTTCCCAACCTGGGGGTCCGGCAACGGGAGGAGGAATTCCTAGAGAATCAGACTTTGAAGGCTAGTGGGATTTGATTGCGAGACTTCAACAGGACTAAGGGACACAGAGACTCCACTCTTGGAGGGCACACACAAAGTACTGTGTGCATGAGGACAAGGGGAAAGGAGCAGTGACCCCAGGGGAGACTGAACCAGACCTAACTGCTAGCGCTGGAGGGTCCCCTGCAGAGGCTGGGGGTGGCTGTTGCTCACCATGGAGACAAGGACACTGGCAGTAGAAGTTCTGGGAAGTAATCCTTAGTGAGAGCCCTCCCAGAGCCTGTCATTAGACCCACCAAAGGGCCCAGGTAGGCACCACTGTTGGGTTGCCTCAGGCCAAAAAACAAACAGGGAGGGAACCCAGCCCCACCCATCATCAGTCAAGTGGATTAAAGTTTTACTGAGCTCTGCCCACCAGAACAACAGTCAGCTCTACCCCCCACCTGTCCCTCCCATCAGGAAACCTGCACAAGCCTCTTAGATAGCCTCATCCACCAGAGGGCAGAGAGCAGAAGCAAGAAGAACTACAATCCTGCAGCCTGTTGAACAAAAACCACATTCACAGAAAGGTAGACAAGATAAAAAGTCAGGGAGCTATGTACCAGATGAAGGAACAAGATAAAACTCCAGAGAAACAACTAAATGAAGTGGAGATTGGTAACCTTCCAGAAAAAGAATTCAGAATAAAGACAGTGAAGATGATCCAGGACCTTGGAAGAAGAACAAGAAGAACGGAGGCAAAGATCGAGAAGATGCAAGAAATGTTTAACAAAGACTTGGAAAAATTAAAGAACAAACAAACAGAGATAAAGAATACAATAACTGAAATGAAAACTCCACTAGAAGGAATCAATAGCAGAATAACTGAGGCAGAAGAACGGATAAGTGACCTGGAAGACAGAATGGTGGAATTCACTGCCACGGAACAGAATAAAGAGAAAAGAATGAAAAGAAATGAAGACAGCCTAAGAAAAATCTGGGACAACATGATGCAACAACATTCATATCATAGGCGTCCCAGGAGGAGAAGAGAGAGAGAAAGGACCAGAGAAAATATGTGAAGAGATTACAGTTGAAAACTTCCCTAATATGGGAAAGGAAATAGCCACCCAAGGCCAGCAAGCGCAGCGAGTCCCATACAGGATAAACCCAAGGAGAAACACGCCAAGACACATAGTAATCAAACTGGCAAAAATTAAACACAAAGAAAAATTATTGAAAGCAGCAAGGGAAAAATGACAAATAACATACAAGGGAACTCCCATAAGGTTAACAGCTGATTTCTCAGCAGAAACTCTACAAGCCAGAAGGGAGTGGCATGATATACTTAAAGTGATGAAAGGGAAGAACCTACAACCAACATTACTCTACCTGGCAAGGATCTCATTTAGATTCGATGGAGAAATCAAAAGCTTTACAGACAAGCAAAAGCTAAGAGAATTCAGCATCACCAAACCAACTCTACAACAAATGCTAAAGGAACTTCTCTAAGTGGGAAACACAAGAGAAGAAAAGGACCTACAAAAACAAACCCAAAACAATTAAGAAAATGGTTTTGGGAACATAAATATCAATAATTACCTTAAAAGTGAATGGATTAAAAGCTCCAACCAAAAGACACAGGCTTGCTGAATGGATACAAAAACAAGACCCATATATATGCTGTCTACAAAAACGCACTTCAGACCTAGGGACACATACAGACTGAAAGTGAGGGGATGGAAAAAGTATTCCATGCAAATGGAAATCAAAAGAAAGCTAGAGTAGCAATACTCAATCAGATAAAACAGACTTTAAAATAAAGAATGTTACAAGAGGAAAGGAAGGACACTCGGGAAGGACACTTAATGATCAAGGGAAAAATCCAACAAGAAGATATAACAATTATAAATATATATGCACCTGACAAAGGATCACCTCAATACATAAGGCAAGTGCTAACAGCTCTAAAAGAGGAAATTGACAGTAACACAATAACAACACAATAATATTATAATATTCTATTATAATAATAATAAACACCCCACTTACACCAATGGACAGATCATCCAAAATGAATAAGGAAACAGAAGCTTTAAATGACACAATAGACCACATAGATTTAATTGATATTTATAAGACATTCCATCCAAAAACAGCAGATTACACTTTCTACTCAAGTGCGCTCGGAACATTCTCCAGGATAGATCACATCTTGGGTCACAAATCAAGACTCAGTAAATTTAAGGAAAGAGAAATCATATCAAGCATCAGTCTGACCACAACACTATGAGATTAGCCATAAACTACAGGGGAAAAAAAACATAAAAAACACAAACACATGGAGGCTAAACAATACGTCACTAAATAACCAACAGATAACTGAAGAAATCAAAGAGGAAATCAAAAAATACCTAGAGACAAAGACAAGGAAAACAAGATGATCAAAAAAGTATGGGATGCAGCAAAAGCGGTTCTAAGAAGGAAGTTTATAGCTACACAAGCCTACCTCAAGAAACAAGAAATGTCTCAAACAAACAATCTAAACTTACACCTAAAGGAACTAGAGAAAGAAGAACAGCCAAAACCCAAAGTTAGCAGAAGGAAAGAAATCATAAAGATCAAAGCAGAAATAAATGAAAGAGAAACAAAGAAAACAATAGCAAAGATCAATAAAACTAAAAGCTGGTTCTTTGAGAAGGTAAAACAAATTGAAAAACCATTAGGCAGAGTCATCAAGAAAAAGAGGGAGAGGCCTCAAATCAATAAAATTAGAAATGAAAAAGGAGAAGTTACAAGAGACACAACAGAATACAAAGCATCCTAAGAGACTACTACAAGCAACTCTACGCCGATAAAATGGACAACCTGGAAGAAATGGACAAATTCTTACAAAGGTTATATAACCTTCCAAGATTGAATTAGGAAGAAATAGAAAATATGAACAGACTAATCAAAAGTAATGAAATTGAAACTGTGATTAAAAATCTTCCAAGAAACAGAAGTCCAGGACCAGATGGCTTCACAGGTGAATTGTATGAAACATTTAGAGAAGAGCTAACACCCATCCTTTGCAAAGTCTTCCAAAACACTACAGAGGTAGGAACACTCCCAAACTCATTCTATGAGGCCACCATCACCCTGATACCAAAACCAGACAAAGATACTACAAAAAATGAAAATTACAGACCAATATCACCAATGAATATAGATGAAAAAATCCTCAGAAAAATACTAGTAAACAGAATCCAACAACACATTAAAAGGATCATACACCATGGTCTAGTGGGAGTTATTCCAGGGATGCAAGGATTCTTCAATATATGCAAATCAATCAGTGTGATACACCATATTAACAAATCAATAGATGGAGAAAAAGCTTTTGACAAAATTCAACACCCATGTATGATAAAAACTCTCCAGAAAGTGGGCATAGAGGGAACCTACCTCAACATAATAAAGGCCATATATAACAAACCCACACCAAACATCATTCTCAATGGTGAAAAACTGAAAGCATTTCCTCTAAGATCAGGAACAAGACAAGGATGTCCACTCTCACCACTATTATTCAACATAGTTTTGGAAGTCCTAGCCACGGCAATCAGAGAAGAAAAAGAAATAAAAGGAATCCAAATTGGAAAAGAAGAAGTAAAGCTGTCACCGTTTGCAGATGACATGATACTATACATAGAGAATCCTAAAAATGCCACCAGAAAACTACTAGAGCTAATCAATGAATTTGGTTAAGTTGCAGGATACAAGAATAATGCACAGAAATCTCTTGCATTCCTATACACTAATGATGAAAAATCTGAAAGAGATTGTAAGGAAACACTCCCATTTACCATTGCAACAAAAAGAATAAAATACCTAGGAATAAACCTACCTAGAGACACAAAAGACCTGTATGTAGAAAACTATAAGACACTGATGAATGAAATTTAAAGATGATACCAACAATTGGAGAGATATACCATGTTTTTGAATTCGAAGAATCAATATTGTGAAAATAACTATACTACCCAAAGCAATCTACAGAATCAATGCAATCCCTATCTAATTACCAATGGCATTTTTTATGGAACTAGAACAAAAAAATCTTAAAATTTGTATGGAGACACAAAAGACCCCTAATAGCCAAAACTGTCTTGAGGGAAAAAAAACGGAGCTGGAGGAATCAGAATACCTGGCTTCAGACCCTAAAACAACACTACAGTAATTAAGAAAATATGGTACTGGCACAAAAACAAAAACATAAATCAATGGAACAAGATAGAAAGCTGAGAGATAAACCCGCGCACCTATGGTCAACTAATCTATGACAAAGGAGGCAAGGACATACAATGGAGAAAAGACAACCTCTTCAATAAGTGGTGCTGGGAAAACTGGACAGCTACATGTAAAAGAATGAATTAGAACACTCCCTAACACCATATCCAAAGTAAACTCAAAATGGATTAGAGACCTAAATGTAAGACTGGACACTATAAAACTCTTAGAGGGAAACATAGGAAGAACACTCTTTGACATAAATCGCAGCAGGATCTTTTTTGATCCACCTCCTACAGTAATGGAAATAAAAACAAACATAAACAAATGGTATCTATTGAAACTTAAAACCTTCTGCACAGCAAAGGAAACCATAAACAAGATGAAAAGACAATGCTCAGAATGGGAGAAAATATTTGCAAATGAATCAATGGACAAATGATTAATCTCCAAAATATATAAACAGCTCATGCAGCTCAATATTAAAGAAACAAACAACCCAATCCAAAAATGGGCAGAAGACCTAAATAGACATTTCTCCAAACAAGACATACAGATGGCCAAGAGGCACATGAAAAGCTGCTCAACATCACTAATTGTTAGAGAAATGCAAATCAAAGCTACAATGAGTTATAACCTTACACCATTTAGAATGGGCATCATCAGAAAATCTACAAACAACAAAAGCTACAGAGGGTGTGGAGGAAAGGGAACCCTCTTGCACTGTTGGTGGGAATATAAATTGATACAGCCACTATGGAGAACAGTATGGAGGTTCCTTAAGAAACTAAAAATAGAACTACCGTATGATCCAGCAGTCCCACTACTTGGCATATACCCAGAGAAAACCATAATTCAAAAAGACGCATGCACCCCAAAGTTCACTGCAGCACTATTTACAATAGCCAGGTCATGGAAGCAACCTAAATGCCCACTGACAGATGAATGGATAAAGAAGATGTGGTACATATATACAATGGCATATTATTCAGCCATAAAAAGGAACCAAATTGGGTTTTTTGTTGAGATGTGGGTGGATCTAGAGACTGTCATACAGAGTAAAGTAAGTCAGAAAGAGAAAAACGAATATCGTATATTAACGCATGTATGTGGAACCTAGAAAAATGGTACAGATGAACCGGTTTGCAGGGCAGAAGTTGAGACACAGATGTAGAGAACAAACATATGGACACCAAGGGGGGAAAGCCATGGAGGGGCGTGGGGATGGTCATCTGATGAATTGGGCGATTGGGATTGACATGTATACACTGATGTGTATAAAATTGATGACTAATAACCTGCTGTATAAAAAATATATAAAATATTCAAAAAAAGAAAAACAAAATGTGATACACACACATATTACTCAGCCACAAAAAAGAAGAAAATCCTATTATTTCAGATGACATGGATGGACCTTGAAGGCATTATTTTAAGGGAAATAAGTCAGTCAGAGAAAGACAAATACTGCGCAGCATCACTTACATGAAGAAACTTTTTTAAAAAAGAGTCAAACTCATAGAAACAGAGTAGAGAAGTGGTTGCTGGAAGCAGGGGGTGGGGGGAATAGGGAGAGGCTGGTAAAAAGATATAAACTTTCAGGTATAGGATTAGTGGTCTGAGTATCTAACATGAAACATGGCAACTATACTTGATGGCACTGTATCATATACAATCGACTCATGAACAACACAAGTTTGAACTGCCTGGGTCCACTTACATATAGATTTTTTACAGTAGTAAGCACCACAGTACTACACAATCTGTAGATGGTTGAATTTTAGGATCCAGAGGAAATGAGGATCTGGAGGGCTGACTATAAGTTATACTGGGATTTTTGACTGTGCAGAGGGTTTGTGTCCTTAACCCTGGCATTGTTCAATGGTCAAGTGGAACTGAAATTTGCTAAGAGTAGAAGTAAATGTTCTCACCAAAACAAACAAACAAACAAAACTGAAAACAAAAGGTGAGACCATGGATGTGATGATGTTAATTAACTAGATGGTGGGAATCCTCTCACAGTGTATTAACAAAAAATTTTAGAGGAAGCAATGTAATGTTTTACTTATTTATTTTATTTATTTTTGGCCGTGTTGGGTGTTCATTGCTGCACGCGGGCTTTCTCTATTTGTGGCAAGTGGGGGCTACTCTTCGTTGCAGTGACCGGGCTTCTCATTGCGGTGGCCTGTCTTGTTGTGGAGCAAGGGCCCTAGGCACATGGGTTTCAGTAGTTGTTGTGTGCGGGCTCAGTAGTTGTGGCTCACAGGCTCTACAGTGCAGACTCAGTAGTTGTGGTGCATGGGCTTAGCTGCTCAGCAACATGTGGGATCTTCCCGGCCCAGATATCAAACCCATGTCCCCTGAATTGGCAGGTGGATTCTCAACCACTGCACCACCAGGGAAGCCCTGTAATGTTTCATATTTGTGTAATTTTGCTGTGAGGGCAGCTCCAGTTGTTATAGGGATGCAGTGTCTAAAACTCTAATAGGAAGCTCACTGTATCTCAGGTTAAAGAATCCACAGATGAAAGGTTGGAGAAAACAAAACCATTGAGAAATGAAGTAAGTCAGACAGAGAAAGACATATTCTGTATAATATCACTTATATGTGGCATCTGCAAAATACAACCATCTAGTAAATATAACAAAAAAGAAACAAACTAGTGGTTACCAGTGGGGAGAGGGAAAGGGGGAGGTGCAATATATGGTTAGAGAATTAAGAGATATAAACTATTAGGTATGAAATAAGCTATAAGGATATATTGTACAACACAGGGAATATAGTCATTATTTTATAATAATTATAAATGGACTATAGTCTAAAAATTGTGAATCACTGTGTTGTACACCTGTAACATATAATACTGTACATCGACTATACTTCAATGAAAAAAATAACAGACAAAAGTTAATAAATACAAAAAAAATTAAATTGTGAAAGAAAAGAAATAATAATAGGAATAAAAATGGAGCTATAGCTCCATACATTGCATAGATTGAAAGACAGGATATTTCTGAGACATTTGGAATTGTGAATGCTAACAGGCTATTTGATGATATGAAGAAATTATTTTTAAATTTCTGTGATGTAATTATGGTACTGTGATTTAAAATAAGGGAACATTTTTTAGAGATACATACTGAAATATTTATAAGTAAAATAATATGATGTCAGTTTTGCTTCAAAATAATATTAAGAGGGGATGTGACTAGGGTGTCAATAAAGCCTAACTGGCTGTGAGTTAATAATTGTTAGGACAAAATGATGGGAGTTCATTATACTATCTTGTCTCTTTTCATATATGTTCAAACTTCTCCAAAATAAAACTTAAAAAAAAAAAAAAAAGAGTGTAGAGAGGAACTTTAGAAGGGAGAGTACCAGGGAATTTCAAATATAAAACCATAAATTGTAAAATTTCTAAAAGAAAATTTGATGGAATAAAATCTTTTTGACTTCGGTTTAAGCAAATATTTCTTAACTACAACACTAAAAGTATTAAAAGAAAAAACAATAAATTTGACTTACCAAGAAAACCCATTTTGTTCTTTGAAGGATGATGTTGAGAACAAAACCCCAAGCCATAGACTGAGAGAAAATATTTCAAATCACATATCTGATAAAGGACTTGCATCTAGAATATACAGTCTCAAAATTCAATAAGATAATTCAAGAGAAAAAAGGGGCAATGGTTTGAATACTCAGAGAAGCTATATGAATGGCAAATTAAAAAAAGGAAGTAATGTTTAACATCAGTTATTAGGGAAAATCAAAACCACAATGAGATTTTACTACATACCAAGTAGGATGTCTAATATTTTTTAAAAGGACCAAACCAAGCAGCAGCTGTGCGATGCTTCTCCAGTTGCAGACCATTCAGAAGAGGACTTGGAGAAATGGCGGAGTAAAAGATGGAAAAAAGCCTTGGCCTCTTAACCACCATGTGGAAGTGTATCTCTTGACACTTAATGCCGTGTGGCTGACAGGGTCTTGGTGCTCTGACCGGGTGTCAGGCCTGTGCCTCTGATGTGGGAGAGCTGAGCTCAGGACATTGGTCCACCAGAGACCTCCCAGCTCCACGTAATATCAAACAGTGAAAGCTCTCCAGAGATATCCATCTCAACGCTAAGACCCACCTCCACTCAATAACGAGCAAGCTACAGTGCTGGACACCCTATGCCAAACAACTAGCAAGACAGGAACAAAACCCCACCCATTAGCAGAGAGGCTGCCTAAAATCATAATAAGTCCACAGACACCACAAAACACACCACTGGACATGGTCTTGCCCACCAGAAAGACAAGGTCCACCCTCATCCACCAGAACACAGGCACCAGTCCCTTCCACCAGGAAGCCTACACAACCCACTGAACTAACCTTACCCACTGGGGGCAGACACCAAAAAAAAACAGGAACTATGAACCTGCAGCCTGCGAAAATGAGACCCCAAACACAGTAAGTTAAGCAAAATGAGAAGACAGAAAAACACACAGCAGATGAAGGAGCAAGGTAAAAATCCACGAGACCAAACAAATGAAGAGGAAATAGGCAGTCTACCTGAAAAAGAATCCAGAATAATGATAGTAAAGATGATCCAAAATCTTTGAAATAGAATGGAGAAAACACAAGCAACATTTAACAAGGACCTAGAAGAACTAAAGAGCAAACAAACAATGATGAACAACACAATAAATGAAGTTGAAAATTCTCTAAAAGGAAACAATAGCAGAATAACTGAGGCAGAAGAACTGATAAGCAACCTGGAAGATAAAATAGTGGAAATAACTACTGCAGAGCAGAATAAAGAAAAAAGAATGAAAATAATTGAGGACAGTCTCAGAGACTTCTGGGACAGTAAATGCACCAACATTCAAACTATATGCGTCCCAGAAGAAGAAGAGAAAAAGAAAGGGACTGAGAAAATATCTGAAGAGATTACAGTTGATAACTTCCCTCATATGGGAAAGGAAATAGTTAATGAAGTCCAGGAAGTGCAGAGAGCCCTATACAGGATAAACCCAAGAAGAAACACGCCAAGACACATATTAAACAAACTATCAAAAATTCAATACAAAGATAAAATATTAAAAGTAGCAAGGGGAAAAAAACCCAAAAAACATACAAGGGAATCCCCATAAGGTTAAACAGCTGACCTTTCAGCAGAAACTCTGCAAGCCAGAAGGGAGTGGCAGGACATATTTAAAGTGATGAAAGGGATAAACCTACAACCAAGATTACTTTACCCAGCAAGGATCTCATTCATATTTGATGGAGAAATTAAAACCTGTACAGACAAGCAAAAGCTAAGAGAATTAAGCACCACCAAACCAGGTTTACAACAAATGCTAAAGAAAATTCTCTAGGCAGAAAACACAAGAGAAAGAAAAGATCAACAATAACAAACCCAAAACAATTAAGAAAATGGTAAGATGAACATACATATTGATAATTACCTTAAATGTAGAGGGATTAAATGCTCCAACCAAAAGACATAGACTGGTTGAATGGATACGAAAACAAGACCCCTATATATGCTGTCTACAAGGGACCCACTTCAGAGCTAGGGACACATACAGACTAAAAGTGAGGGGATGGAAAAAAGGAATTCCATGCAAATGGAAATCAAAAGAAAGCTGTAGGGCTTCCCTGGTGGCGCAGTGGTTGAGAGTCCGCCTGCCAATGCAGGGGACACGGGTTCATGCCCCGGTCTGGGAAGATCCCACATGCCGCAGAGCAGCTGGGCCCGTCAGCCATGGCTGCTAAGCCTGCACGTATGGAGCGTGTATTCTGCAATGGGAGAGGCCACAACAGTGAGAGGCCTGCATACTGCAAAAAAAAATTAAAAAAAAAGAAAGAAAGCTGGAGTAGCAAATCTCATATCAGACAAAATAGATTTTAAAATAAGGACTATTACAAGACACAAAGAAGGGCACTACATAATGATCAAGGGATCAATGCAACAAAAAGATTTAACAATTATAAATATATATGCACCCAACATAAGAGCACCTCGATACATAAGGCAACTGCTAACAGCTATAAAAGAGGAAATTGACAGTAACACAATAATAGTGGGGGACTCACGTACACCTCACGTACACCAATGGACCGATCACCCAAACAGAAAATTAATAAGGAAACACAAGCTTTAAATGACACAACAGACCAGATAGATTTGATATTTGTAGGACATTCCATACAAAAACAACAGAATACACTTTCTTCTCAAGTTCTCATGGAACATTCCCCAGGATAGATCATATCTTGGGTCACAAATCAAGCCTTGGTAAATTTAAGAAAATTAAAATCATGTCAAGTATCTTTTCCAACCACAATGATATGAGACTAGGTATCAATTACAGGAAAAAATCTGTAAAAAATACAAACACATGGAGGCTAAACAATACACTACTTAATAACCAAGAGATCACTGAAGAAATCAAAGAGGAAATCAAAAAATAGCTAGAAAAAAATGACAATGAAAACACAACAACCCAAAACCTATGGGATGCAGCAAAAGCAGTTCTAAGAGGGAAGTTTATAGCAATACAATCCTACCTCAAGAAACAAGAAACATCTCAAATAAACAACCTAAATTTACACCTAAACAATTAGATAAAGAACAAAAAAGCCCCAAAATTAGCAGAAGGAAAGAAATCATAAGATCAGATCATAAAAAAATGAAAAAGAAATGAAGAAAATAATAGCAAAGATCAATAAAACTAAAAGCTGGTTCTTTGAGAAGATAAACAAAATTGATAAACCATTAGCCAGACTCATCAAGAAAAAAAGGGAGAAGACCCAAATCAATAGAATTAGAAATGAAAAGGGAGAAGTAACAACTGACACAGTAGAAATACAAAGTATCATGAGAGATTACTACAAGCAACTATATGCCAATAAAATGGACAACCTGGAAGAAACAGACAAATCCTTAGAAAAGCACAAACTTCCAAGACTGCACCAGGAAGAAATAGAAAATATGAACAGACCAATCACAAGCACTGAAATTGAGACTGTGATTAAAAATCTTCCAATAAACAAAAGCCCAGGACCAGATCGCTTCACAGGCAAATTCCATGAGCTAACACCTATCCTTCTCAACCTCTTCCAAAATACAGCAGAGGGAGGAACTCTGCCAAACTCATTCTTCCAGCCACCATCACTCTGACACCAAAACCAGACAAAGATGTCACAATAAAAGAAAACTACAGGCCAATATCACTGATGAACATAGATGCAAAAATCCTCAACAAAATACAAGCAAACAGAATCCAACAGCACATTAAAAGGATCATACACCACGATCCAGTGGTGTTTATCCCAGGATTGCAAGGATTCTTCAATATACGGAAATTAATCAACGTGATACACCACATTAACAAATTGAAGAATAAAAACCATATGATCATCTCATTGATGCAGAAATATCTTTGACAAAATTCAATGTCCATTTATGATAAAAACCCTCCAGAACACAGGCATAGAAGGAACTTACCTCAACATAATAAAGGCCATATATGACCAACCTACAGTCAACATAATTCTCAATGATGAAAAACAGAAAGCATTACTACTAAGATCAGGACAAGACAAGGTTGTCCACTCTCACCAATATTATTCAACACAGCTTTGGAATTTTTAGCCACAGCAATCAGAGAAGAAAAAAAAATAAAAGGAATCCAAATTGGAAAAGAAGAAGTAAACCTGTCACTGTTTGCAGATGACATGATACTATACATAGAGAATCCCAAAGATGCTACCAGAAAACTACTAGAGCTAATCAATGAATTTGGTAAAGTAGCAGGATACAAAATTAATGCACAGAACTCTCTTGCATTCCTATACACTAATGATGAAAAATCTGAAAGAGAAATTAAGGAAACAGTCCCATTTACCATTGCAACAAAAAGAATAAAATACCTAGGAATAATCCTACTGAAGGAGACAAAAGACCTGTATGCAAAAAACTGTAAGACACTGATGAAAGAAATTAAAGATGATACAAACAGATGGAGAGATATATCATGTTGTTGGATTGGAAGAATCAACATTGTGAAAATGACTATACACCCCACAGCAATCTACAGATTCAATGCAATTCCTATCAAACTACCAATGGCATTTTTCACAGAATTAGAACACAAAATATCACAATTTTTATGGAAACATCAAAGACCCCGAATAGCCAAAGCAATCTTGAGAAAGAAAAATGGAGCTAGAGAATCAGGCCCCCTGACTTCAAGCTATACTACAAAGCTACAGTAATCAAGACAGTATGGTCCTGGCACAAAAACAGAAAGATAGATCAATGGAACAGGATAGAAAGCCCAGGGATAAACCCATGCACATATGGTCATTATTTTTGATAAAGGGGGCAAGAATATAAAATGGAGAAAAGACAGCCTCTTCAATAATTGGTGCTGGGAAAACTGGACAGATATATGTAAAAGAATGAAATTAGAACACTACCTAACACCATGCACAAAAATAAACTCAAAATGGATTTAAAATCTAAATGTAAGGCCAGACACTATAAAAGAAAAGAAGAAGAAAGAAACATAGAAGAAGAAAACTTAGAAGAAAACATAAGCAGAACAATCTATGACATAAATCACAGCAAGATCCTTTTTGACCCACCTCCTAGAGAAATGGAAGTAAAAACAGAAATAAACAAGTGGGACCTAATGAAACTTAAAAGCTTTTGCACAGCAAAGGAGACCATAAACAAGACAAAAAGACAAACCCCAGAATGGGTGAAAATATTTGCAAATGAAGCAACTGACAGAGAATTAATGTCCAAAATTTACTAGCAGTTCATGCAGTTCAATATCAAAAAAACAAACAATCCAATCCAAAAATGGGCAGAAGACTTAAACAGACGTTTCTCCTAAGAAGAAATACAGATAGCCAACAAATACATGCTCAACCTGACTAATCATTAGAGAAATGCAAATCAAAACTACAATGAGGTATCACCTCACACCAGTCAGAATGGCCATCATCAGAAATTCTACAAAGAATAAATGCCGGAGAGGGTGTGGAGAAAAGGGAACCCTCTTGCACTGTTGGTGGGAATGTAAACTGATACAGCCACTATGGAGAACAGTATGGAGGTTCCTTAAAAAACTAAAATTTGAACTACCATATGCCCCAGTAATCCCACTACTGCTCAAATACCCTGAGAAAACCATAATTCAAAGAGTCATGTACCACAATGTTCATTGCAGCTCTATTTACAATAGACAGGACATGGAAGCAACCTAAGTGTCCATCGACAGATGAATGGATAAAGAAGATGTGGCACATATATATAATAGAATATTACTCAACCATAAAAAGAAATGAAATTGAGTTATTTGTAGTGAGGTGGATGGACCTAGAGTCTGTCATACAGAGTGAAGTCAAAAGAGAAAAACAAATACCGTATGTTAACACATATATATGGAATTTAAAAAAAAAAAAAAAAGGTGGTTATGAAGAACCTAGGGGCAAGACAGGAATAAAGACGCAGATGTAGAGAACGCACTTGAGGACATGGGGAGGGGGAAGGGTAAGTTGGGACCAAGTGAGAGAGTGGTATGGACTTATATACACTACCAAACGTAAGGTAGATAGCTAGTGGGAAGCAGCCGCATAGCACAGGGAGATCAGCTCGGTGCTTTGTGACCACCTAGAGGGGTGGGGTAGGGAGGGAGGGTGGGGTAGGGAGGGAGGGTGGGAGGGAGATGCAAGAGGGAGGAGATATGGGGATATATGTATATATATAGCTGATTCACTTTGTTATAAAGCAGAAAGTAACACGCCATTGTAAAGCAATTATACTCCAGTAAAGATGTTAAAAAAAAAAAAGGACCATCCCAACTATTTGCCAGGTTGGGGTGTACCTGAAATCCATATGTACTGCTGGTAAGAATGTAAAATGAAACAATTATCTGGAAAATAGTTTGGCTATGCTTAAAGTGAAATACACACCTGTCTTAGCACTTTACAATTCTAGTTATAGGTATTTACCCAGGAGAAATAAAATCTCGTGTTCATACGAAGAATTGTACATGAATGTTCATAGCAGCTTTATCTAGAATAGACAAAAACTGAAAACTTAATAGGTACTCGATAAAGAAACTCATATAGCCATACAATAAAATATTAAGCAGTGGAAAACAATGAACTGTTGATAGTGGTAATCATATGGATGAATATCAAAATAATTATGCTGAATGAAAACCCAGACAAAACCGAGTATATACTGCATGATTCCTCTTATATAAAATTCTAGGGAATGGAAATTATTATTAGCAGACAGCAGATCAGCAGTTGCCTTGGGCTGGCAGGGGATGGAGTGGAGAGGTACAGGAGATAGGGATTTCAAATGGGTGTAAGGACATTTTGAAGGTGGGGTATATGTTCTTTGTCTTGGTAATGGAGATGATTTCAGGGTATATACAAATGCAAAACCTAACCTGTGAAATTTTACGTGTTCAGTTTGCCGTATTTCCATATATTTCAATAACCCTGCTTTAAAAAAAAATCAGAGAATACAAAAGAATAAATCAGGAAAAATGGAGTTTATGCAATTTGAAGTTCAAAATATTTGTAGTTTGCTTACATTAAGAATCTAGTATACGAATGTTTGTTTAAGAATAAAGAATAAAATACAGGTTTGTAGTCACCCAGAGGTCATTCCTTCCTGCTTTGATAATGGCATACTGATTCCTGTGTGGGTAAGTGACTCTTCCTCATCGTGTACAGTCCCAAAGTGACCCTCAGTACATTTCCCTGACCACCTTCATTAAGGAGGGGACACATAATCAAAATAGAATTAGTGCACTCTGTATCTCCCCAGGCAATCGTTCTTAAGTAAAGAGTTTTAAGGGGACTAAAATAGTTGGAGTTTATTAAACCTGGCCATAAAGACTTAAAACAAAACAAAAAAACTACAGATGAGTTTCTATAACTAGAACACTGAAGCTTCCTGCTTCCTATTGTTTTCTGAGCCCAGTTCTGTAGCCCTTTTTAAAAAGAATTCTGTCAGCTAGTTGATACGTTTCCAACAAATGGCTTTAAAAAATGCTTAATTTATCTAAAGAAAGTTCCAGTTACTTATAGAAAAAAAAAGTTGTCAAAAAGGAAAACTGTATGGGGAGGAGGATGTTAATTGTTGTGTGTCTTAAGCAATATTATTAAAACATATCTTCCACTCCTTTAAATTTTGCTGAATAAGACAAAATATTGCTATTTTTAAATAAAATAATGAAGATTGGTATGTTTGTGGGGAGCTTTCAGCCATCCTCAAGTAAGAGTTCAGTCAAAGAGACTGAAAGAATTCTTTCAGACTTGGAGTAAGAATATTTCCACTACTGCTTTCTTATTTTTCCTTTGTCTTCTTGTTGATGACGGGAGAGGTCAAGAGGTTTCATGTATGTTTACCAATCAATCCTCACCTTGGAACGCTTGTTTCCCTAGGCTCCCCAGAAACAAAGCTGGAGCTTTTACCCTAAATGCATGATCTTTACTTCCCACTCTCCTTTGTAGTCATCTTTCCTCACTTATCCCCTGCAGGCTACTTTCTGCACAGAGCTATCTTAGGCCCACTTCGCTCTCTCTGCACACACCTTTCTTGTGTAAGCTCATCTATCCCTAAAAGCTTTCGTAACTATCTAGTAGTTGGTGACCCCTAACTCTGTCCTAGATCTCTTACAGCTCCAGACTCATTAGCCTCCTGCTTGTTAGATATCTTACTTCAAATGAAACATGCCCCAAACAACGCATCCTCTACTCCTAGCACACAACCTTAAGTTTGTCCCTACTTTCATGTGGCCTGAATCCACCAAGTTACTCAAGCCCCTTTTTCATACCCCAATCCAAATAATCACCAAGCATTATAAATACTCTTAATGCATATTTCTATTAGCTGTGGTGATTCACCACTGTATACATAGTGTATTGCCTGAAATATAATGACTATTCAGTAAATATCTTCTGAATGAATTAATGAATGTTGCAGACCACCATTTTATCTCCCCTGACCTACTTTCGACAATCTCATAACTTTGTCCCTGCCTGCTTCTAATTTTACGCTATTCTTGCAGATATTCCATTCTTTTTCTAGAGTGATTTTATGAACATATGAATAAAACCAGTCACTTACCTGCAGACTTGCTAATTCCCTGCAGACTCCCTATGGCCCCTCCACTCTTTCTCTTTTATCTCTTACCATCTTGACACTCCCCATTATACAATCTAAACTTCCTGAATTTCTTTAAGTCTCCTAAATTCTTTCTAAATTTTCTTGCCTCAAAATCATTGAATATGAGGTTTCTCTGCCTAGAAGAATTGGGTTTCCTGGAAAACATTTATCATCCAGAAAGGTAAGTCTCATTTTTTCCAGTTGGTCTTCCTTGATTTCATCGATTTGTTGAGGTCCACTCATTTTGTACTCCTTTAACTTCCTGTAGTTCCCTGTGCTTAAATATCTTTGGGACTGACATGTACACACTGCTATATTTAAAATGGATAATCGAAAAGGAACTACTGTATAGCACAGGAAACACTGCTCAATATTCTGTAATAACCTAAGTGGAAAAAGAATTTGAAAAAGAATAGATACATGAATATGTATAATTGAATCACTTTGCTGTACACCTGAAACTAACACAACACGGTTAATCAACTATGCTCCAATATAAAATAAAAATTAAAAAATAAAAAAAAATACTACTACCAGAAAGAAAAAACAGTAATAGTAGATGATATAAAAAAATAATACATCATTTCCAATAAAGAGCAAGATCCACAAAGGCAGGGGCTATGCCTGTCTTTTTCACTGAATGCGCCTTGAGCACCTAACATAATGTCCAGGACATAGCAGACATTCTGATTTTTTTTTAATTTTATTTATTTTTTATACAGCAAGTTCTTATTAGTTATCCATTTTATACATATTAGTGTATATATGTCAATCCCAATCTCCCAATTCATCACATGACGATACCCACCACCCCTGCCACTTTTCCCCCTTGGTGTCCATATGTTTTTTCTCTACATCTGTGTCTCTATTTCTGCCCTGCAAACCACTCCATCTGTATCATTTTTCTAGGTTCCACATATATGCATTAATATATGATTTTGTTTTTCTCTTTCTGACTTACTTCACCCTGTATGACAGTCTCTAGATTCATCCATGTCTCTACAAATGACCCAATTTTGTTCCTTTTTATGGCTGAGTAATATTCCATTGTATATATGTACCACATCTTCTTTATCCATTTGTCTGTCAATGGGCATTTAGGTTGCCTCCATGACCTGGCTATTGTAAATTGTGCTGCAATGAATATTGGAGTGCATGTGTCTTTTTGAATTATGGTTTTCTCTGGGTGCATGCCCAGTAGTGGGATTGCTGGATCATATGGTAATTCTATTTTTAGTTTTTTAAGGAACCTCCATACTGTTCTCCATAGTGGCTGTATCAATTTATATTCCCACCAACAGTGCAAGAGGGTTCCCCTTCGTCCACATCCTCTCCAGCTTTTGTTGTTTGTAGATTTTCTGACAATGCCCATTCTAATTGGTGTGAGGTGATACCTCATTGTACCTTTGATTTGCATTTCTCAAATAATCAGTGATGTTGAGCAGCTTTTCATGTGCTTCTTGGCCATCTGTATGTCTTGTTTGGAGAAATGTCTATTTAGGTCTTCTGCCCAATTTTGGATTGGGTTGTTTGTTTTTTTAATATTGAATAGCATGAGCTGTTTATATATTGTGGAGATTAATCCTTTGTCTGTTGATTCATTTGCAAATATTTTCTCTCATTCTGAGGGTTGTCTTTTCGTCTTGCTTGTAGTTTGCTTTGCTTTGCAAAAGCTTTTAAGTTTCATTAGGTCCCATTTGTTTATGTTTGTTTTTATTTCCATTACTCTAGAAGGTGATTGAAAAAAGATCTTGCTGTGATTTATGTCAAAGAGTATTCTTCCTATGTTTTCCACTAAGAGTTTTACAGTGTCCAGTCTTACATTTAGGTCTTGAATCCATTTTGAGTTTATTTTTGTGTATGGTGTTGGGGAGTGTTCTAATTTCATTATTTTACATGTAGCTGTCCAGTTTTCCCAGCACCACTTATTGAAGAGACTGTATTTTCTCCATTGTATTTCTTTGCCTCTTTTGTCATAGATTAGTTGACCATAGGTGTGTGGGTTTATCTCTGGGCTTTCTATGCTGTTCCATTGATCTATATTTCTGTTATTGTGCCAGTACCATATTGTCTTGATTACTGTAGCTTTGTAGCATAGTCTGAAGTCTGGGAGTCTGATTCCTCCAGCTCCGTTTTTTTCTCACAAGACTGCTTTGGCTATTCAGGGTCTTTTTTGTTTCCATACAAATTTTAAGATTTTTTTCTTCTATTTCTGTAAAAAATGACATTGGTCATTTGAAAGGGATTGCACTGAATCTGTAGATTGCTTTGGGTAGTAGAGTCATTTACACAATATTGATTCTTCCACCAAGAACCTGGTATATCTCTCCATCTGTTGGTATCATCTTTAATTTCTTTCATCAGTGTCTTATAGTTTTCTGCATACAGGTCTTTTGTCTCCTTAGGTAGGTTTATTCCCAGGTATTTTATTATTTTTGTTGCAGTGGTAAATGGGAGTGTTTCCTTAATTTCTCTTTCAGATTTTTCATCATTAGTGTATAGGAATGCAACAGATTTTGGTGCATTAATCTTGTATCCTGCAACTTTACCAAATTAAGTGATTAGCTCTAGTAGTTTTCTGGTGGCCTTTTTAGGATTCTCTATGTATAGTATCATGTCATCTGCAAACAGTGACAGTTTTACTTCTTCCTTTCCAATTTGTATTCCTTTTATTTCTTTTTCTTCTCTCATTGCCATGGCTATGACTTCCAAAACTATGTTGAATAATAGTGGTGAGAGTGGACATCCTTGTCTTCCAGATCTTAGAGGAAATGCTTTCAGTTTTTCACCATTGAGAATGATGTTTGCTGTGGGTTTGTCGTATATGGCCTTTATTATGTTGAGGTAGGTTCCCTCTATGCCCACTTTCTGGAGAGTTTTGATCATAAATCAGTGTTGAATTTTGTCAAAAAGTTTTTCTGCATCTATTGAGATGAGCATATGGTTTTTATTCTTTGTTAATATGGTGTATCACACTGATTGATTTGCATATATTGAAGAATCCTTGCATCCCTGGAATAACTCCCACTAGACCATGGTGTATGATCCTTTTAATGTGTTGTTGGATTCTGTTTACTAGTATTTTTCTGAGGATTTTTTCATCTATATTCATCGGTGATATTGGTCTGTAATTTTCATTTTTTGTAGTATCTTTGTCTGGTTTTGGTATCAGGGTGATGGTGGCCTCATAGAATGAGTTTGGGAGTGTTCCTACCTCTGTAGTGTTTTGGAAGACTTTGCAAAGGATGGGTGTTAGCTCTTCTCTAAATGTTTCATACAATTCACCTGTGAAGCCATCTGGTCCTGGACTTCTGTTTCTTGGAAGATTTTTAATCACAGTTTCAATTTCATTACTTTTGATTAGTCTGTTCATATTTTCTATTTCTTCCTAATTCAATCTTGGAAGGTTATATAACCTTTGTAAGAATTTGTCCATTTCTTCCAGGTTGTCCATTTTATCGGCGTAGAGTTGCTTTTAGTAGTCTCTTAGGATGCTTTGTAGTTCTGCAGTGTCTGTTCTAAATTCTCCTTTTTCATTTCTAATTTTATTGATTTGAGGCCTCTCCCTCTTTTTCTTGATGACTCTGCCTAATGGTTTATCAATTTTGTTTACCTTCTCAAAGAACCAGCTTTTAGTTTTATTGATCTTTGCTATTGTTTTCTTTGTTTCTCTTTCATTTATTTCTGCTCTGATCTTTATGATTTCTTTCCTTCTACTAACTTTGGATTTTGTCTATTCTTCTTTCTCTAGTTCCTTTAGGTGTAAGGTAGGATTATTTATTTGAGTTTTCCTTGTTTCTTGAGGTAGGCTTGTGTTGCTATAAACTTCCCTCTTAGAACCACTTTGGCTGCATCCCATAGGTTTTGTATCATCGTATTTTCATTGTCATGTCTCCTAGGTATTTTCTGATTTCCTCTTTGATTTCTTCAGTGATCTCTTGCTTATTTAGTAATGCATTGTTTAGCCTCCACGTGTTTGTGTTTTTTACGTTTATTTCCCCTGTAATTTATTTCTAAACTCATAGCATTGTGGTTAGAAAAGATACTTGATATGATTTCAATTTTCTTAAATTACCGAGCCTTGACTTGTGACCCAAGATGTGATCTATCCTGAAGAATGTTCCATGCACACGAGAAGGAAGTGTAATCTGCTGTTTCTGGATGGAATGTCCTATAAATATCAATTAAATCTATCTGGTCTATTGTGTCATTTAAAGCTTCTGTTTCCTTATTTATTTTCATTTTGGATGATCTGTCCATTGGTGTGAGGTGTTAAAGTCCCCCACTATTATTGTGTTACTATCGATTTCCTCTTTTAGAGCTGTTAGCAGTTGCCTTATGTATTGAGGTGCTCCTATGTTGGGCACATATATATTTATAATTGTTATATCTTCTTGTTGTATTGATCCCTTGATCATTATGTAGTGCCCTTCCTTGTCTCTTGTAACATTCTTTATTTTAAAGTCCATTTTATCCGATATGAGTATAGTACTCAAGCTTTCTTTTGATTTCCATCTGCATGGAATATCATTTTCCATCCCCTCACTTTCAATCTGTATGTGTCCCTAGGTCTCAAGTGGGTCTCTAGTAGACAGCATATATATGGGTCTTGTTTTTGTATCCATTCAGCAAGCCTGTGTCTTTTGGTTGGAGCATTTAATCCATTCACGTTTAAGGTAATTGTCGATATGTATGTTCCTATGACCATTTTCTTAATTGTTTTGGGTTTGTTTTTGTAGGTCCTTTTCTTCTCTTGTGTTTCCCACTTACAGAAGTTCCCTTAGCATTTGTTGTAGGGCTGGTGTGGTGGTGCTGATTTGGCTTAGCTTTGGCTTGGCTGTAAAGCTTTTGATTTCTCTATCAAATCTGAATGAGATCATTACTGGGTAGAGTAATCTTGTTGTAGGTTCTTCCCTTTCATCACTTTAAATATGCCATGCCACTCCCTTGTGGCTTGTAGAGTTTCTGCTGAGAAATCAGCTGTTAACCTTATGGGAGTTCCCTTGTATATTATTTGTCATTTTTCCCTTGTTGCTTTCAATAATTTTTCTTTGTCTTTAATTTTTGCCAATTTGATTACTATGTGTCTCAGCGTATTTCTCTTGGGTTTATGCTGTATGGGACCTGCTGCTCTTCCTGGACTTGGGTGGCTATTTCCTTTCCCATGTTAGGCAAACTTTCGACTATAATCTCTTCAAATATTTTCTCTGGTCCTTTCTCTCTCTCTGCTCCTTTTGGGACCCTTATAATGCAAATGTTGTTGCATTTAATGTTGTCCCAGATTTCTCTTAGGCTGTCTTCATTTCTTTTCATCCTTTTTCTCTTTATTCTGTTCCGTAGCAGTGAATTCCACCATTGTGTCTTCCCGGTCACTTATCCGTTCTCCTGCTTCCGTTATCCTGCCATTGATTCCTTCTAGTGGAGTTTTCATTTCAGTTATTGTATTGTTCATCTCTGTTTGTTTCTTCTTTAATTCTTCTAGGTCTTTGTTAAACATTTCTTGCATCTTCTCTATCTTTGCCTCCATTCTTTATCTGAGGTCCTGGATCATCTTCACTATTATTATTCTGAATTCTTTTTCTGGAAGGTTGCCAAATCTCCACTTCATTTAGTTGTTTTTCTGGGTTTTTTTCTTGTTCCTTCATCTAGTACATAGCCCTCTGCCTTTTCATCTTGTCTATCTTTCTATGAATGTGGTTTTTGTTCCACTGGCTGCAGGACTGTATTTCTTCTTGCTTCTGCTCTCTGCCCTCTGTTGGATGAGGCTATGTAAGAGGATTGTGTCGATATTTATTGATAAAAAGAATATGTTATCCAAAAGTGTTTAAAAGTCTGTATGTTTGACAATTGAAAGTTTGAAGAATTTAGATCCTTTGCATTCTTTAATTCCATATGGTCATAGCCAAAATTAAGCAGTTTTACTATTTTAATAGCTAAGTTTTATTCTAGGAGTTAAGGAAATAAGAATGGCAAGAGACATAAAAGCAATGTAGTTATGACAAATGTATTTCACAGTTCCTAGGTCTGTGAAAAATGTTAAACAGAGGAAAAACAAATGGCAACAACTAATGGATGTGGTGCTCCTCATTGCAGTAGCAACATGAACAGACTTTTAGTCCCAACACAGAGTTATTCTCCTTAATAGTATCTTCTCAGTGGTACTTAGGTCAAATGCAGAGAGATCATCGTGAAAGTGACCTAGAGGAAAGGACTAAAACTTCCACTTTAGTGAACAAAGGAAGCAAGAGCTCAAAATCTTTTATTTGGTAGCTAGAGAACGCTTGTAATGAATTATCCAAAGTTCTGAATGATATGTGTTCAGTGCAATTGGCGATTGTATTTTCAAAATATGAAAAATAACCCAACTTTGAATACCACCATCTTACAAAAGAATCTGCAATCTTTTTGATAAACCAAAATGCTTAGAGTTTTATTTTACAGTATAAGTCAAAGGTATCTCTTTCTTATTGTATTACCATAAGTTTTTTTTTTTTAGGATCTATAATTTAAATAATCACAGCTTGAAGGACTCTTTCAACATTAACACAAAATGGATTACCTCAACTTACTAAAAAGTGTACTTATTCTGAGGAACAATATTGAGGTCCTTTTGTAGGATTCTGACCTGACAAAGAGAATGAAAACCATAGTAAGTAAAATACATAGTTTCCCTGCTGATTTCCTCATTAGAGTTATGAAATGTGGAGGAGGAGTTGTGAAACTATAGAGATACTCAAATTTATTCTAATGCAAAAGTTTCACTTTGAGCTATTTGACCTCCTCATCTCCAATGCAAATGGGCTATATTCTACCACAACCATCTCCTACTGTGATTGTACCCTTTGTGTTGACCCCATTAATATCATGACACCTCCAACATTCCAATTTCGGATTATGACCTCACCTTATATTTCTTCACCAAGACAGAAACAGAAAGGAATGATTTAATCTTCCTGTAAACAAACCTATAACCTTTTGGATTTGGTAGGTTTCTCCAAGCTGTGTCTCCTCCTAATACTATGAAGATGTGTCCATTTTCTTACTGATGGCCGATTCTATGTTTGTGACTTGGATCCTACCCCTTCTTGTCCTCCTATTTCACTCTTTGTTTATCCTCTCTTATTATCTAATACCAATAATTTTTTCTGCTCTATTGAATAATTACACTAATGTGCTCTGGTATTTCTAATCTTACAAGAAAAATATTATTATTTAAAAGTCTCAACTTTTATGCTACATTCCATTCCAACATTTGCCTCTTTTACATACCCTTTCACAGAATAACTTAAAATTAATTATATTGCTTTTTCCTTGTCCTCATCTTCCATTTTCTTTCAAGTCCTCCTTTGATCAGGCATTTGTCCTCTACTTTGCTAAAATTGCTCTCATTAATTTTACTAATGATCTCCATGCTTCACAGCATTCAACATAATTGACAACTATCTCATTCCTATTTTTGATCGTTTGTTACGTAGATACCACTCTCTTTCTACCCAATTTTTGAATATTGAAGGGCTCCAGAACTTGGTTTTAAGCTCCATTCTACTATTTCTCTAAAAATTCTTCCTATATCATCTCACCTAGTTGCATTGCTTAAAATACTATGAACTGGGCAGTAAGTTCCAAACATATGTCCCCATGTCTAATTTTTCCCCTGAGCTCCAAATTCATAAACCCAACTGTCACCAGAATGACTAATAGGTATCTCAAATTAAACATGTCTAAAATAGGACTTTTTGATTTGTGCCTCCCCCCCCGACAAGATTTTCCATCAATCTTCCCTATCTCAGTAAAGAACACAGTCATTCACTCCGTTGCTTAAACCAAAAAAAACCCTGTAGCCATTCTTAACACCTTTCTTTCCCTCACCACCACTCCCCTCAGCACACACGCGCGTGCGCGCGCACACACACACACACACACTTCACTGTTAAATCATGTTGGGTCTACTTCTAATACACACACCAAATTTGATCACTCTTTTACTTATTCATTGCTGTCACCCTAGTCTAAGACACTATCGTTACTCATTGGCCATGGCACTGACATCTAAACTGAATTTTCCACGTACATGAATTTGGTCAGGTAAAAGTCATTCACTGATGGCAGCCAATCAATCGTTCAAAATGTATATGAAAATTAGATGTTTTCAGCCTTGCTGAAAATCTTTGTATAGTTTTCAGGGTACTTTGAAAATCCAGATTGTTACCACGTCCTACACATAATTTTGTTTTTATAAGTTGACCCCTGCCAAACTCTGCCACCTGACTGTTAACCATTTAGTGTCCTATTGGTCACGTTAAGCCAGCAGCCTTGTCCCAGCCTCATACTTTTGCCTTTGCTAGTTCCTCTGCCTGTAATACTCTTCCCCCCAAATATTCCTTTGGTCTATTCCTTCCTGTCATTCATGTCATAGCCTGACTGACAACCGTAACTAATGTTGCCCCCTCATGTACTGTTTTATTGCCCAGATTTGTTCCTGCATGGCACTTTGCAAATGATCTTTTCACGTACTTGTTCATTTGACATTTTTCTCCCCTTCCCCTCCTACTCCAGGATATAAATGTCACATGAGCAAGAAACAGACTTTTCATATTAGTCCAAACATACACTTATGTTCTATTTCTATTGTAGCTCATGCCAATTGTAGGACCAACCTGGCAAAAAAGGGAAATTTTGCTTTGTTGCTCAGGTTGCTTTAGAAATTCATTGATATGCTTGTTGAAGGAAAGTCAAGCTTAGAGGAGGGAATAAAGAGAGATGCCAATCATGAAATATAACCATACATGAAATTTTGAAAATTCTCTAATTGCAAAGTTTAACATATTAAATCATGTCACTTAAAGGTTGGAGATAGATGGTATGTTATCTTCTAACTTCCAGAGTATACTGCAGTAAAGAAAAGTCATAAGCTATTTTTTAAATGTTCCTACTTTGATTCCTCTTTAGCTCACGTTATGTTCATTCATGGATGTCTTCCACTTAAGATCCTAAACGTCCGATCATCCCTTTCCAGCAGTTGAAATAGCTCAGTTCCTTATAGGGTCTATAAAGTTCCAGGATTATATAACCAGAATTCCAATCTATGAGAACTTTTCTCTACAAATGAGTTAACACATATTTGAGATATGAAGGCTTTAATTTTCTAAGTTTATTTAAAATAGATATGTAAGATGTAGCCCTGTTTTAAAGTGAATGACAGTATATACAGCTTAAAAATGTATTCTCTATAACTATTTTGGTTTCTAGTCCTCAGAACAATGGAGATATAAATATTCTTGCCATAAAAAGGGGAGACTTGAATAAGTTAGCATAGCAAGGAAATAAATCTTGGAAAGTTAGGCTATTTCAAGAAAATGCCTCCTTTTGTAAAAGATACTTGGACAGCTTCCCTATCAATATTTGTCTGGCAATGGATTCAGCTCTTTTTCTGCCAAGTATTAGTTCATACCCTTGTCAACTGGGTCCTTGATTTATTAAAATTTTTTCTATATTATTCATTTTAGACCAGGCACTGACATAGGCACAGGGGATAAATGCACAAGTAAAAAATTATTGTTCTAGCCAAAATGTTTAAAATCTAGTGGAGAGATTCACAAGTAGACCAAACATTGCACAATAATACCATTATTGCTGCAATGGGAATGTATATAAATGGCATCTCCTAATCTGCCTGGAGTAATCAGGGGAGTGTCCCAGAATCTGGTCATATCTATAGCAGAACATCCCTGAAAATGAGACCTGTCTGCTCCAGGGTGGGCTTATTTGAAAGAACTGGAAATCACTTAATGCAAAGACTGGGTAACAAGAACTTGCAGGAAAACTAAGGAACAAAACTACAAGAACTAGAGATCAAAACATATTGAGATTTCTGCTGTCCATACAGGTGGGTAGCAATGACATAATATACAATAATTGAAAAAGTAGAGCACGGTCAAATTACTGCAGATAAAGTGGTCTGAGGTCAGTGGTCTAGGACATAGTCCCAGTAGCCAAGGGACCACCAGAATGGTTGAATTTGCTGCTTGATTCTACTTTGTCACCCATCTGAGAACTAGGTCTGAAGCAATGTGTTCAGGGTTGCTTCTGATTGCTTCAAAACCACTGGAGAGTAACTGTGTAGAAAGTATCAAACCTTCTGGCAAAAGTTTTCTCTAAGAGTTTTACAGGAGTAAAATTTGAAATCAAAGGCAGACATCAAGCTCCAGAGATGCTGGATAGGTCCTTGCTCATGGTTAGGTCCCTATAAATCCCTGTAAGATTCCCAGACTCTCTATATCCTGCCCACCTGCCTTGGACATAGACCTGTTCTTTCTGTCTCATTTTGCTATACTATATTCTATATGATGCTCAGAACCTGAACCTAAACTGAATGTTGCTATTGGTTGATTCCTTCCAAGGGCTAGATCTCTCCCATTCTCTATATCCCAGAAAAAGGGGATTCCTGCCACCAGCACAACCTGGGTCCATGTCTACTTTGCTTGCTTTCTCATTCTGGTATCTAGAACAAGATATTAAAGTTTCTTTTAACTCCCACTCTGACAATTTTACATTTCTTCTAATCCTGGCTTTTGGCAGTGAGTAAAAATTTCTAATGTCAACTTTTTGGTTTGGCCAAAAAAAAGTTTGTCCGGTTAGTGAATATGTCATTCAATAAAGTTCTTTGTGAAAATGAAAAATGTGTCTTTTATTTTTAATTAAAACCAAGTGGACTTTTTGGCCAGCCCAATACATTTATATGAATATATGTGTCTATAATATATACTTATATTTTATATATTACACGTATACATATATTATACACACACACCTTTAAACAAGCATAGGTAGCCACTACGTTTAGTCTTATACCTATATAACTAAAATCACATTTAGTTGTATACATTTACATATATATAACTAAATGTAATGGCTGCTTACTATTTCTTTTATTCTTCCACAAAGTAGTGCCTATATTGTTTATTCTGTATTGGGTCCTACTCTTAACAATTTATGTACGTTAACACAATTTCTGTAACAACCTTATTGTGTTAGCTACCATTATCATCCCTATTTTATACATGGAAACAAAAAACCCAAGGCACTAGGAAATTAAATGACTTTCTCAAAGTTCCAAATCTACCAGATAAGAGAGCCAGGATTCAAATCCAGGCAGTCTGGCTCCATGTTCAAGATTTTAAAGAGTGACTCCATCAGATATGAATTTTAGGAAGTCCTTATCACAGCACTGAAAATGGACTGGTTTTAGGGGACAGAGGTTGTGATATGGAAGGGAAGAATGAAGGCAGAGGTACCATTTAAGAGATTGTTTGTATCAAAAAGACAATTTGACCTTAGGCAAGGTCATTGGAGATGGGAGAAATGCTGAAAGGAATCAATAGGACATAATGACTGACTAGTAATATGGTTTTGACTTGTCCTGACATTCCTGATGGCATAAGAATAAAAAAGTCAAGTGATTGACAAAATTTCGATCAAGAGCCAAAGGATAATACTTGACTTCATTCAGTTTTCAGAATTATTAAAAATTCCATCTTTCATGTCCTCTAAGAATAGGTTGATATTTTTCCCCCAGGGCTTCCCTTCTCTGAGTCTGATGAAATCCTTGAAAATCACATCTAAAGTACTCTTTGCATTCCAGATTTATGTTGAACTGAACTAAAAAGAAACACATGAACAGTAAATGGCCTGGCATTTTGCAGTTGTCACTATTAATATATGGTAGACACCATTTGAATAGAAGAATTTAAAATTAATGTGTCATTTTCAAACTTGCTTGCTTGTTTGATCTCTTTTAGTTTCATATGTTTTAAAGGAAAAGAACCCATTCCATAGGTTCTATTGTTTTGTAAAATTATGACAATAAATTAAATTAGTCATGATTATGCATTTGATTACATGATAGCATTATTTTTATAACAGTATTCTTGTACTCTGTATTTAGGCATTTTGAAAAGCCTTCTCTCTCAGTTTCTACATAGGACACGCTTTTAATGTAAGTGCTTCTTCCATAGATACTAACAGTTAAAGAGTATCAGGGAAATTAACCCTTTTTGGGGGGCTATAGTCATTCAGAGACATTGAATAAAATAATGAGAAAAGTATTCCTAGCTCACAACAATCACAGCACTGTTATTATTTCCATTAAATTTGTTAATCCATGCATATTTTTAGTTCTTTAAGCAGTAGCATTTACCAGTAGCTTTCACTGATTTTACAAAAGAACACAGGTTCTTTTTAAACAATCCTCATGTTATTCTAAAATCCAAATTTTTAGAAATAAATTTTGTCTGATAGCAAAGCACAGTTTCATAAATTTACTAATTAAACAGTAAACATGTTTTATATTTTTCAACATATATGCAAAATTTTCATATTATTTATAAAAACAAGGATAAATAAAAATTATTCATGAAATTACAATAATATGACCATAAAGTAAAATTTACCAAAACCTATGTTCCTAGTGGTACCACATGATACTCTAGGACTTAGGCATGTTACTTAGGCTTTCTAAGCTTTCTATGCTTCAGTTTCATTATATTCAAAATGGAGATAATACTACCTGCTTCATAGGATTATTTTAAATGAGTTAATATATATAAAACATTTAGGATAGTGCCTGAGAATAGTTATTGTTTTTATATTATTATGGGGATAAATTTCATCTTGTAAAGTGCTTTACTGAAAAGAGACAGTGGAAGGTATAAAAATAGTTCTTTAAAATAGTGAATGTTTTAAAAATTAATTAGACAAATGTATATTCATGTATTTCAAGAAAAATCTATGTTGCTAAATCATAAGAACTTTTCAGCTTTCTTTGGACAGAGATACTAATGAGGGCACTTTGAAAAAAAATGCTCTAGGGTAAGAAAGAGCAAAGTGGTAAGGCATAACAACAGGAATTTATCCAGGATAATTTAAGCTACTACAAAGCTTCCCAAACAGTACTAGTAGACTGACTAGTATCTAGTTGTCAGAGTAAAGCACATAGGGAGCTTGCTAGTAAGGCAGGTGGATGGAAATGTATAAGGGTTAGCAAAGCAAGACAGAAGAAGGAAATCAGAATTGGCATAGTTTCTAGATGAACTTTCTCAGCCAAAATGAAAAACACGGAATCAGAATACTGGAAATAAAGTAACTCAGTTTAAGATAATCCAAAGAGAAAAATATACATACTATCCTTTTGTCCAGGAAAAGTACAGATTCTTCAGTTTTTAAAACAGACCCTTTAAGACCTAGCAAGACTGGTCAGTTATAAATTGAGAAACATATCCTATGGGGAATGATTTAAGAAAACAAAACCTCAAAGAAAGCTTCAGCCACAAAAATCAGCTGAAGAGTATTCTATAGGCAGAGTGTTTTTAAACTGGAATTGTATAACTTAATTTGATAAAATTCCTTTGAAAGGAAAACAATTCGTAAAGTTAATACATGATCATTTTTTACTTTGTAGGAATACTCAAAAGTACATATTTACTAGTGAGGTTTATCCTGCTTGCACCATCCATAAACCATTATATTTTGCATTTGGTGACTGCAGACATTTTTCTGTGCATGCACACAAAAAACAGAGATAAATACAATTGACCACAGATTGTAGTTTTCCTAATAGGACTATATCATTTCATATTTTAACCAATTTAATGCGCAATAAATAATCAAACTGATTTTCCTAAAAATTTAGTTAATAAATGCTAGCAAATTCCTTGAGTTCCTTCATGTTTGTGAATGCCTAATTGCATTGGAACTTAAGTATGTTTGATTGGATACAATTTTATTGAACATTGTTAAATTGTTTTTGGACATTGTATGCTGACGTTAAGTCTGAGGCCAGCTTATTTTTTTCTCCTTTGTGACTTGTTTATTATACCTGGATGTCTTAAATTTTAAAAAAGTTTATCTTGAAATTTAACTACTTAATAAAATATGTCAAGGATTTTGGAATAACTATGATTCGTATGTTAAAGGATTTAAGGGAAAAGATGGATAACATACATGAATGTAGGCAATTTTGGCAGAGAGATTAAAACCATAGAAAAAAGTCAAATGAAAATGCTAGAAATATAACCATGCTATCGTGGACAAAGAATTCCTTCAATAGGATTATCAGAAGAATAAAAAATGTTAAGAAACTGGGAACTTGAATGTATGTCAATAAAAATTATCCAAAATGAAACACAAAGAGAAAAAGAGTAAAAATAAAATACCCGGGTATCCAAGAGTCATGATACACTATCAAGCCATTTAAATCTAACATATGTACAAACTAGAGACCCAGAAGGAGAAGACAGGGAAATGAAGTTTAACATCAGACTCATCAGAAGTTCTGCAAACCACACAGAAAGCACTTAAAGAAAAACAAGTTTTCAACTTAAAATTCTATCCTAGCAGAACTATATTAAAAAAAAAAAGGCAGGGGCTTCCCTGGTGGTGCAGTGGTTAAGAATCTGCCTGCCAACACAGGGGACACGGTCTGAGCCCTGGTCCAGGAAGATCCCATATGCCGTGGAGCAACTAAGCCTGTGCACCACAATTACTGAGTCTGCACTCTAGAGTCCGTGAGCCGCAACTACTGAGCCCGCATGCCGCAACTACTGAAGCCCACATGCCTAGAGGCCGTGCTCTGCAACAAGAGAAGCCACTGCAAGGAGAAGCCCCCCCACACCTCAACAAAGAGCAGCCCCGGCTTGCTGCAACTAGAGAAATCCCACATGCAGCAACAAAGACCCACTGCAGCCAAAAATAATAAATAAATTTTTATAAAAGGCAAAATGAAGACTTTGCTATAAGACAAACAACAGCTGAGATAATTTATTGCCAGAAAGACTGTACTACAAGAAATGTTAAAGGTGGTTCTTCACAGAAAGAGTAGGATCCCAGATGAAAACTTGGATCCACGCAAAGAGAAAAAGAGTGCTTAATAATGGTAAGATGAAAATAAATATAGAATAACTTTTTTTCTAAGTTTACTCACTTGAAAAGAAACTAACCACCTAAAACAAAATAACACTGTCTTGTGATACTTATATGCAAAATTCAAATGTATGACAAACATAGCATAAATGATGGCATGGAAGAATGAGACTATATTGCTGCAAGATTTAAATACTATGTGAAATGATATAATACTGTTTAAAAATAGACTATAATATATTAATGTTGTATAGTTTAGGTGTTAATCAAACCACTAAAATTAAAAAAGGAAAAACTAAAGAGCCAATGGTGGAAATAATACAGAGTCAATTAAAAAAAACCACTGTTTTGTTTTTCAGAACAAGGAATAAAAAGGAAAAAAGAACAGATGGGACAAAACAAACAATCAAGATGGCAGATTTAAATTCCATCATCAACTAAGCTATAGCAATTATTCTAAACACCCAATAAAAAAACAGAGTGGCAGATAGTATATAATTTCTTGTTTTTTTAAAAACCTAAGCAAAATCTACCTTAAATATATGAACACAGATATGTTAAAATTTAATGTTTAATAATAATTAGACAGATGGATTGGGTACACCAAAATCAAATAACGTAGACTTCTGAACCAAAAATATTATCAGAAATAAAGAAGAAAATTCATAAAGATGATGAAACCAATTCATTAAGACATAGCAATTATATAGGTATATGCACATTTTCTTCAAAATTTATGAATAAACCGATAGAACTGAAAGAAAATAGACAAGATTACAATTAAAGGTAGAGACTTCACTTCTTTCCCAGAGACAGTAAAACATTAAGGATATACGACTTTAACGATACCATCAATCAACTTGGTCTAATTGAACCCTCCAGCAAACAACAACAGAATACACATTTTCAAGCATGCATGAAACATTCACCAGGTGACCATATTTTGGACCTTAAAATTAAGCTCAACAGATTTAAAGAACTGGGAACAAACTGAATAGACTAGCGTAAGTATTAAAAAGATATCTGAAGAATCCCCCCAAACACCTGAATACTAGAAACACTGATAATAACACTGTGTCAAAGAGGAAGTCACAAAGGAAATTAACATTCTGGATGGAATAAAAAATACATATAAATGTGTGAGATGCAGCTATATTGCCTAAATGAGAGTTTATACATCATGTGTTTACACTGGAAAATAAAAATCTCAAAGTAAATCTAATCCTGAATCTCAAGAAATTAAAAAGGGAAGAGAAAACTAAACCCAAAGAAAGAAGGGAGGAAAAATAAGTTGGACTGAAAATGAATATAAATGCAAATATGAAAATAGAGAAATATTTGCAAGAAATATTGATAAAAAACTCACACACAGAAAATGAAAAGAATTCTCACAATTTCCCTAGGAGAACATAAACATTCCATTTTTTTTAAAGGACAAACTTTTCACAAACATGCTAGGAAAGACATGGATAGCAAACATATGAGCATGAAGTTACCCAATATCATTAGTCATTATGGAAATGAAAACTAAAATCATAATGAGATCACTACATATCTATTACAAAAAAATAATAAACCCCTGAAAACTCCAAGTTCTGGTGAGGATGAGGTGCAATTAGGGCCCTCATACATTGTTGTGAGAATGCAAAGTGATACAAACACTTTGGAAAATAGTTTTCCAATGTCATTTGAAGTTACATACACATTATCTTAAGTTTCAGAAATTTCACTCCTTAGGACTACAATGCTTCTTCCATACAAAAAAAAAATAAACTGGTGAATCTTTTTAGCACCTTTATTCATAATTGCCAGAAACAGGAGATAATTAAAATGTTAACCACCTGGTGAATAGATAAATTATGGTACAGCTAAATAATGGTATAATATTCAGCAAGAAAAAAGAAAAAAACTAATAAATACAATGACATTGATGAACCTCAATGGCATTATTTTAAATGAAAAAAAAATCCAATTCAAAAGCCTAATTACTAGAAGAGTCCATTTAATAACATTCTGTAAAAGGCAAAACTATTAGGGACAGAAATATCAGTCCTTTCCAGGTACTGGGTGGGGAGGAGGCAGGGAATAAGCACAGACTGGCACTTGGGAAACTTTGGGGAAAAGGAAATATTATATATTCTCATATGGTGGTGGTGACACATATGTATTTGTCTATCAAAACTCAGAAGACTGTACACTTATATAGGTTAATTTTACTTGAAGTAAAAAATTATATATTGAAAAAAAAGAGGAAATGGGAAAACCTAGGTGGTAGATGTACAAGTTTTACTGTACTTTTTTTCAACTTTACTCTGTTATGAATTTTTATATAAAATGTTAAAAAGTGGAAACAAGATTTTCCTCCCCCAAATAAAATCCTTATAATAAGACCAGGAGATGAAAAATTGTTATTAAAGGCAAAAATAAAGATATGCAAATCAAAACTACAATGAGGTATCACCTCACACCTGTCAGATGGCCATTATTAAAATGTTCACAAGGGCTTCCCTGGTGGCGCAGTGGTTGAGAGTCCGCCTGCCGATGCAGGGGACACGGGTTTGTGCCCCAGTCCGGGAAGATCCCACATGCCGCGGAGCGGCTGGGCCCATGAGCCATGGCTGCTGAGCCTGTGCGTCCGGAGCCTGTGCTCCACAGCGGGAGAGGCCACAACAGTGAGAGGCCCGCGTACCGCAAAAAAAAAAAAAAAAAAAAAATGTTCACAAATAATAAATGCTGGAGAAGGTGTAGAGAAACAGGAACCCTCCTACTCTGTTGGCTGGAATGTAAATTGATACAGCCATTATGGAGAACAGTATGGAGGTTCCTTAAAAAACTAAAAATAGACTTACCATATGATCCTGCAATCCCACTCCTGGGCATATATTCAGAGAAAAGCATAATTCGAAAAGACACATGCACCCCAATGTTCATTGTAGCACTATTTACAATAGCCAACACATGGAAACAACCTAAATGTTCACTGACAGATGACTGGACAAAGAAGTTGTGGTATACTTATACCACGGACTATTATTCAGCAATTAAAAAGAATGAAATAATGCCATTTGTACCAACATGGATGGACCCAGAGATTATCATACTAAGTGAAGTAAGCCAGACAAAACAAATATCTTATGATATTGCTTAAATGTGTAATCTAAAATAAAAAGGATACAAATGAACTTGTATATAAAACAGAAACAGGCCCATAGACATAGAAAACAAACTTACAGTTACCAAAGGGGAAAGAGGGGGGAGGGATAAATTAGGAGTTTGGGATTGACATATACATACATATTAAAAATAAATATCCAGTAAGGACCTATTGTATGGCACAGGGAACTATATTCAGTACCTTGTAATAACCTATAAAGAAAAGAATCTGAAAAAAATAGGTGTGTATGTATAACTGAATCACCTTGCTGTACACCTGAAACTAACACAACATTGTAAATCAACTATGCTTCAATAAAAAAAGGAAAGGAAAAATAAAATAAAATTAATTAATTTAGCATAAACAAATTGCATAGTATGTCAATCATTTTCCACTACAGGGTTACAAGTCAAACCCTAAATAAGATGGAATATTATGAACATTAATATATTCATAATAACTCATATTTCTACATAACATGGTTTATATACTGTACTTTCTACGCATGATTCCTTTTGATCTAAACAATAAGTACATCAGGTAAGTGATATTACATTACAGATCCAGAAACTGACACACACAGCAGTTAAGCAACTTGCCTTAGGTCTGTAAGCCAAGGCCTGAATTCCAAATTTCAAGTCATTTTTTCTATGTCTTTTTATATTGAGGCATAATAAATAGTCAGAAAAATGTGCATTTAGGAACATTATGTTCAGAAAAAGTGCACATATAAAGGTAAAGTTTAATGAATTTTCACGAACACCTGTGTAACCTGAATTGAAATCAAGAAACAGAATATCCCTAGCACACCAAAAGTACCTCAATTCTTTTCAAGGGTGATCAGTATAAGAGATACATTTTTATAAAACATTTAATTCTGTGGTATTATCACCAATATAAATAACCTTCCCTTGAAGGGACCTTTAAATAGTCAACTATCTTACTATATTTAAAATATGATGTTATTTATAAAACATTTATTTGCACACAGCTCTTCAGGAACATATATTTAGATAAACTGATAGGAAAATACCCCCAAAATAACATCAATTGGTAGTAACCATTTAGAAAATTACTAAAAGTCTGTATAAAAAGTTAACATATTAATTGCTTTTAGCCATAAACATGGTTAGAATGCATTGACTAATGGGATTCACATCACTGGTCAAAGTAATTCTTAAGACATTATTGAGCATGATCAACAAAAATAAACTCAAAATGGATTAAAGACCTAAATTTAAGACTGGATACTATAAAACTCTTAGAGGAAAATATAGGCAGAACACTCTTTGACATAAATCACAGCAATATCTTTTTCAATCTGTCTCCTAGAGTAAGGGAAGTAAATACAAAAATAAGCAAATGGCACTAATCAAACTCAAAAACTTTTGCATAGCAAAGGAAACTATAAAATGAAAAGACAACCCACAGAACGGGAGAAAATATTTGCGAACGATGAGACCAACAAGGATTAATCTCCAAAATGTACAAACAGCTCATGCAGCTCAATATCAAAAAAAAAACCAACCCAATCAAAAGTGAGAGAGTGGCATGGACATGTATATACTACCAAATGTAAAACAGATAGCTAGTGAGAAGCAGCCACATAGCTCAGGTAGATCAGCTCAGTGCTTTGTGTCCACCTAGAGGGGTGGGATAAGGAGGGTGGGAGGGAGATTCAAGAGGGAGGAGATATGGGGATATATGTATATGTATAGCTGATTCATTTTGTCATAAAGCAGAAACTAACACACCATTGTAAAGCAATTATACTCCAATAAAGATGTTAAAAAAAAAAAAAAAAAGGGCAGAAGACCTAAATAGACATTTCTCCAAAGAAGACATACAAATGGCCAAGAAGCACATGAAAAGCTGCTCAATATTGCTAATCATCAGAGAAATGCAAATCAAAACTACAGTGAGGTACCACCTCACACCAGTCAGAATGGCCATCATCAAAAATTCTATAAACAATAAATGTTGGAGAGGGTGTGGAGAAAAGGGAACCCTCCTACACTGCTGGTGGGAATGTAAATTGGTGCAGCCACTATGGAGAACAGTATGGAGGTTCCTTAAGAACCTAAAAATAGAGCTACCATATGATCGAGTAATCCCATTCATACGCATATATCCAGAGAAAAACATGGTTCAAAAGGATACATGCACCCCAATGTTCATAGCAGTGCTGTTAACAATAGCCAAGACATGGAAGCAACCTAAATATCCATCGATAGATGCATGGATAATGAAGATGTGGTACATATACACAATGGAATATTACTCAGCCATTAAAAAGAATGAAATAGTGCCATTTTCAGCAACATGGATGGATCTGGAGATTATCATACTGAGTGAAATAAGTCAGAAAGAGAAAGACAAATATCACATGACATCACTTAAATGCTCAGTCTAAAAAAAAATGATACAAACCAACTTATTTACAAAACAGAAACAGACTCACAGACTTAGAAAATGAACTTATGGTTACTGGTGGGGAGGGACAGATTGGGAGTTTGGGACTGTATACACTGCTATATTAAAAATAGATAACCAACAAGGACCTACTGTATAGCACAGGGAACTCTGCTCAATACTGTGTAATAAACTAAATGGGAAAAGAATTTGAAAAAGAATAGATACATATATATGTATAACTGAATCACTTTGCTGTACACCTGAAACTAATACAACATTGTTAATAAACTCTACTCCAATTAAAAAAAAAATTCTGATGGAAAAAAAACCCCTGGAGGCAAAGTAGGTAGGTAGGAATAGAGATAAAATAAGATTGGTCACGAATTAATAATTTTTGAAACTGGGTGATAAATATTTGGAGGTTCATTATATTATTCTACTTTTTTTATTTTGAAAATTTTTATAATAAAACGTAAGAAAAAAAACCAACATGGATGGACCTTGAGGACATTATGCTAAGTGATGTAAATCAAGTAGAGAGAGATAAATAGTGTATGATATCACTTATCTGTGGAATCTAAAAAAGCCAAACTCATAATAACAGGGCATAAAATGGTTATTCCCAGAGGCTAGGTAGGGAGTAGAGGAAAGAGATGTTGTTAAGGGCACACACTTGCAACAAGTAGTAAATAAGTCCTAGAGACTGAAGGCACACTATAGTGATATAGACAACAATACTGTATTATAAACATCAAACTTGCTAAGAGACGAGATTTTAATTATTCCAACCACAAATAAGAAATTATTATCATGTAACATGGAGGTGCTAACTATGACTACACTGGTGATAGTAATCATATTACATATAAACATATATAGTAATCATATTAAATAGTAATGTATCAAATTAACATGTTGTACACCTTAAATTTACACAGTGTTATATATCAAATATATTTCAAATAAAAAAATTAAAATTTAAAAAAGAAAAGATCAACTTGATGTTCCCCTCAGCTTGACTAGACTTTAGACAGGTATCTTACTGACTGTAGAAATAAGACCAGAAATAAACTCATGCATACAGGTCAACTAATATTTGACAAGGGAGCCAAGAAACCTCCTTGGGGAAAGACAGTCTCTTTAATAAATAGTTCTGGGAAAATTGGATAGTCACATGCAAAAGAATGAACATAGGACTTCCCTGGTGACACAGTGGTTAAGAATCTGCCTGCCAATGCAGGGGACACAGGTTCGAGCCCTGGCCCCGGAGGATCCCACATGCCCGTGTGCCACAACTACTGAGCCTGCACTCTAGAGCCCACAAGCCACAACTACTGAGTCCATGTGCTGCAACTACTGAAGCCCATGTGCTTAGAGCCTGTGCTCTGCCACAAGAGAAGCCACCACAATGAGAAGCCCATGCACTGCAATGAAGAGTAGCTCCCACTCGTAGCAACTAGAGAAAGCCCACACACAGCAATAAAGACCCAATGCAGCCAAACAATACATAAATAACATTTTTAAAAAAATAAAGTGCATTTGGGTTTTAAAGATATTTCATAATACTCTATAAAAAAAAGTAAAAAAGAACAAACAAAGACCTCCTATCTTAAACCGCGCACAAAAATTTACGCAAAATGGATCAAACACTTAAATGTAAGATCAAAATTCGTAAAACTTGTAGAAGGAAACATAGGGGAAAAGCTTCCTGATGTGTCTTGGAAATGATTTTTTGGATATGACACCTAAAGCACAAGCAACAAATGCCAAGTTAAACAAGTAGGACTACATGAGACTAAAAAGCTTCTGCACAGCACAAGAAAGGATCAACAAAATGAAAAGGCAACCTACAGAATGGAAGAAAATATTTGCAAACCACACATATGGTAAGGGGTTAATATCCAAAATATATAAGGAACTCAGTAGCAAAACAACAATCCAATTAAAAAATTGGCATAGGACCTAAATAGACATTTTCCCCAAGATATTCAAATGGCCAACAGGTACATGGAAAGGGGCTCAACGTTACTAATCATCAGGGAAATGCAGATCAAAACCACAGTGTGATCTCAGGTCACGCCTACGAGAATGGCCATCATCAAAAACACAAACGATAATAAACGCTGGTGAGGATGGGAGAAAAGGGACCCCATGTATACTGCTGCTGGAAATTTATATTGGTATAGCTACTGTGGAAAGCAGGATGGAGATATGATCCAGCAATTCTACTTCTGCGATCCAAAGAAAACAAAATCACTATCTTGAAAAGATAACTGCGTTCCCATGTTCATTGCAGAATTATTTATAATAGCCAAGACATGAAAATAAGCTAAGATTCCATCAACAGATGACTGAACATAGAAAATGTGAATATGTACACACACACACACACACACACACACACACACACACACACACACACACA